>NC_086318.1:381922051-382249551 GCF_036172605.1 Pelobates fuscus | reverse complement strand
GTGTGTGGATGCATGTATTGGGCAGTGTGTGTGTGTGTGTGTGTGGATGCATGTATTGGGCAGTGTGTGTGTGTGTGTGTGTGTGTGGATGCATGTATTGGGCAGTGTGTGTGTGTGTGTGTGGATGCATGTATTGGGCAGTGTGTGTGTGTGTGTGCATTAAGCAGTATGTGTGTAATAGGCAGACCTAACTGAATACCATATGGCAAAATTTAGGCCAAAATGACTGATCTAGAAAAATTCTCCAGTTCAGCTGTTTTTGCTTAAACTTTGCAATTTGGTTTTCAGCTCACTGCAATTCAGAGTTTAGTGAATAAACCTCTGTGAGATTGTATTTACTTTCATGAGGGGGCAGCAAAATGGAACTTTGCCAAGGGCGGCAGAAATCCTTGCCCCAGCCCTGGGTTCAATGACACTGTCAGGTTTCCCTTGAAGCGTCCTGCAGTTTTATAATATAACACTTTATGCTAATGCATGCATTGGAATCTGAATTTGCCAATTCCCAGGTATGTATGGAACTGTGTTAAAGCTTAAGCAGAGCTATATTAACACAGGGTACTGTGAAAAATGCTTTGGGTCTATTTATTTGCTGGTACAGAGTGTTTGCTAATAACCTCTGGGACTTGATTCACTAATGTGTAATTTGTCTGGAATTCAAAGTAAATCTAATTGTGTTTTTATTTTTTATTTTATTCCCCCAATTTAGTTTCTAATTCACTTTTCCATTTGTTAAACCCATTTTGTAGACTAGATTTAGACAAATTCCTTTCCTAGGTAGAATTGACATTTGCCTTGAAGAGGTTAATGTTTGCATCCAAGTGATATATATGGTTATTTTTGAAAACACAATCAGAGAAGGAGTAATGTTTCCACGAATGGGAAGGTAACCTAGATCCTATTATGTTCTCTAGATCAGGTGCCAGTTCAGCTATGAATAATTTAATAGGCAGAGCAAAAATACAATGAGCAACGTATTATAGCCACTAGTTCACCTTTTAACAAATTATGTTTTGGACTTTATAGTGTTTAGGGACAAATTTAAGAACAGATGACAAAATATTCCCATATCTATTTAGCTGGCTGTACCCATCTGCTCACTGGAACGACATTTTTATGATTACCAAGATTTTAGATGTGTTTTTTTTTTTTTTTTTTTTTTTTTTTTAATGCATGTTTTACAGTGTTTCTTGGTATTGTATTCACACTGGCTATATCCTTGTCTTCTTGCTTCATTGTGTAGGTGAAGTTTAAATGTGGGAGATCTGTTCAATAAAGGGAGGAACCATTGAGTAGCATTTTAATATTTCAAAAGAGACTCTGATGTATTTGCTTTCAGCCTATGTTAGTACCAGCTGTAGTTCTTTCAGACAGACTGATCAGGTCCTACTTAGAAACTCCTTGAACATAGATTCCTAAGTCCATCTCTCTGCTCCAGCACACCATAACAAACTCCCTGGGGTCCTTTTGGCCAGGGGGAGGGGAAGAAGGGGAGGCATGTGCTGACTGAGACTACAATCACTTAATCATGCCTTCTGATCGTCAGGCAATGATCATACTTGGACAGCTGTCTGTCTCAGACTGGCATCGGACAATGACCGCTAGGAAGCCATACAGTATACCAGCACAGTTTTGGGTTGGAATGGAGTGTGGTTTGTTAGAATACATTGGTTGCCTGCGTAGTGTATGCGTATTCTTATTTTCCTGAATGGCTTTTCTGTGCTCATCTCCTTTCCATGTCCTGAGGGTGCTCCATTTCCTTGACTGTCCCTTTGCGTTGATAGGAAAGGCAGGTAGGAGTGGTTTCACAGCGACCTGGCTGTGTACAGTATTGTAAAACTGCTTTGGAAACTGCAGTGTCTCAAACTTTCATCTTGCTTTGTGTTGTATGTGCATGGATGTTCGTACTGAGGAGAAATAAAATATAATTTTCCCCTCCATACATAATAGAGCAAATACCTGTTTTTGTTCTGGAGTATTTACATGGAGAACTGTTCTTTTTTTCCCACCAGTTGTTATTGATTTCCTGTTGCATAATTAGCAATGGGAATTAGATCAAAGTTTTGTTAGTCTACTTAGTGAGAGCATTTGGAGGTTGTTTAAACAGTGATGCAGAAAAGTCTACCCCCACCTCCAAACAAAAGCAATAAAAAAAACAAAAACAAACTACAGATGCATCCAAATTCACTCACAAGGTGTAGAAGAAAGCAGGCATATCAGGGAGTCTCCCCTGGTGGTTTTAGGGGGCCAAGGACTCCCTCATACAATATTTAAGGGAGACGTCTGTAAAGTTGTTTTGTTTTTTTGTTGGTGCATTTTAATGTTTACAAAAAAAAGTTTATTATGGCATCAAAAATGAAAAAGTAACTATAGGTCCTGCGTGCTTCGTCCACTCACCATGAAGACTTTGGAATCGATAAAGTAGTAAAACAATACATTTAACTTTAAAAAAAAACAAAAAAAAACTAATGTTTTCTTCTACATCTTGTGAGAGCATTTGGTTGCATCTGTGGTTTATCTAGAGAATGTGTTGTATATGTATGCATACGTCCTATGTTCCAGGCACCATTATGCTTACACGGGCTAGTGTGGGATTAATGCACAATGTTGACACCTGGTGGATGAGCCTGCACTGCTGGAATAAACCTTCAGATTTAAAATAATGGTATTTGAGAAAAAAGAATAACTAAAGTTTTCATTAACAATAGAATGTATAGTGGAACATTCTAGAATTGACTTGACAGTCCCATGTACAATTTTCTTCAGTGTACATTATAGTTTTACTGTATTTAAAAAAAATAACACTGAGCTAGTTTTTGGCCATTTCCCAGGATTGGCAACTTTTGCAGTGATTTCTGCAAAGAATAGAAAGTGGATGATTTCATACTAGCCTATAATAGTACTCACAGCAGGAGTTATATGATAGTCTACAGTAATGGCAAGTATTGCTGTACAGACCTGTGCTGCATGGAGTTTCTGGCTGCCTCTCATTTATGAAAGCTATACTCTTACAGGTGAATGGAAGTGGGCTCTGCGACTCTAAATACAGCAAATTAAGTATTGACAGAGGAAAAAATACACTAAATTGAAATGACAGTAAACCTATTGCATAAATCAATTTATACAAGAATTGTTTTGATATTTTATTCCTTCTCGAGTACCTGATAAAGATGTTTCTTTCCCTTTTCTGTTCCTTTTTGTAGGATGACACATACACGGAAAGTTACATCAGTACAATTGGTGTGGATTTTAAAATCAGGACTATAGAATTAGATGGAAAAACAATTAAACTTCAAATAGTAAGTAAATGCTGTAGAATTGATGTTCATAATGTTGTGGCAATGAGCTCCTTTGCAACACTGCTCTATTTTGGTTATTGCTATTTTGATATGTGTGTGCTGTACATAACATTTAGGAAATATTTACAGAGAACGTATGTATCCTGGTTGTCTTTGGTGACTAGAGAAACCATGTAGTAATAAAGAATTGTATTTATCATTCTGTACAGTTATACATAATAGTATAGAATATGGTAAAACATGTAGCCTAGAGAGACTCTAAAAGAGGTCGATATCGGTCCTTGAAGTGCTGAAATACTGACAAAGACCTAGGGTTTTTGCAAATGCAGTGTATTCATGCCATTAAAGGAACACTCTTAATGTTCTAAATACAAGCATGTGTTTGAAACATTATTTAAGTGTTTCACTGCATATTCGGCTTGTTGAGCGGAATTTTAATATTTTTTCCAGATACTTTAAAATATAAATAAATGCAGTTTCAAGTCATATTGTAATGCAAAAATGAATCACACATCCTTGGTCTACATAATAAAAACTGACTTTAAAAAATATACATATTTAAAAATGCCCACATACCACTAGGGGGCAGTAAAGGTCTTAGCAGTAGGAATATCTGTCCTGGCTCTAAAATTGGCATAATATTTATATAGCAATATTTTTTGTAAGAATAAAGGTATATAACATCTATATACACACATAACTGTCACATTTCTTAAACGTTTTTTTTTGTTTGTTTTTTTCACAGTGGGATACAGCAGGCCAGGAAAGATTCCGAACCATAACATCCAGTTACTACAGAGGAGCACACGGCATCATAGTTGTGTATGATGTTACAGACCAGGTAATGTGTCTTTAGTTTTAAATACACCTAATTATGCAGTTTGAGACAGTGGGTTGCCCAGAGTTTTACTACCACAGCATGCCACATTATTAAGTGTTCTTGCATAGCAAGACCACTTAATGGTATCTCACATATATATTATTCTTATTATAGCCAAATTTACCATCTAAACTCCTCCCACAGTTTTTACACTACATATACCATAATATACCGAAACGTGCGGATTATTCCCGATCGGATTGCTATTACTTTGTGGAACGTTTCGCCAAATGGTTCACGGAATATCACCGTTCTTGTGGCGAAATTGGTCCCATAGGAATGAATGGCAAAATGTTCAAAACTAGAGTGGGAGCTGGCAAAAGCTGAAAAATCAGGACATGATTTCTAAACTGCCACCACTCCCTCATTTTCAAGCCCACCTTCACAAATCTTATATCAAAACGTTCAGCTATCCCTGCTGACACTAAACATGTCCACAGCTAAGCCATAGTCCTGATAGTTTTCACAATATGATCATTTGTTTGCAACTAACGCCGTCCATTGACATTCATTGAAACTCCACTTTACAAAGCTCAAATTTGAAGGGCAATTTCTAAACTGCGACTGTGCCTTCATTTGTAATACTTCAGAGACATATTATGCATCAAAATGTAGGTCTGGGTCTTGTGATTCTCACAATATAAAGCTCTTCGCTGTAGGATGTACAGTTTTTAAAATACGACCGTTTGAAGATGGCAACCGCAAAAATACTCTGACCTGTGCCAAGCTGGAGCAGCAAGTGATGTCATAGTCAGGGCCTTTTGTACACCTGCTAATGTTTTTATAAATGTATGTTTTAATGTAACTGTGAAGCACTTTGGGCAACAACATTGCAATTAAATGTGCTATATAAATAAATAAAAGTTGAAATGCGTTTCTCACTCTATCAAGCTTGCCTATGTGCACTTTTTAAATGTGATCAATCAGTTGGTTAGTGTAATGTTTACTATCTTCACTCACTCCAAACACTCCACACAGTTACTCTGCCCAGTCCAACCTTTCCACAGTTAATCCAGCCACTCCAACCACACAACAGTTACTCAAGTCACTCCACCCAGTTACTCCGCCCACTCCAGTTGTAGACTACTGGTGGAGGGAAGAACACTTCACACAATTTCCCCAGAAATTGTAGCTTTTCTAGTTATGACTGCAGAGGTGTGTGAAATAAAGTTGGTGTTTCAGTACGGCCTGCAGTTCTTAATCAAAACTTGACACACATCTGTGGGCAAAGCAAGACATACTTTATTATTGTAGGAATATTGGACCTTTGCCATTGTTTCTTTGAAATAATAGATTGATCCATTATTTTGATGTAAATTTGTTTATGCTTTTCTAGGAATCCTTCAACAATGTAAAGCAGTGGCTTCAGGAGATAGACCGTTATGCAAGTGAAAATGTTAACAAATTGTTGGTAGGAAACAAATGTGATTTGACTACAAAGAAAGTAGTGGATTACACAACAGCAAAGGTGAGTTGGGATATCGGAACTCTGCACGTATTGGGGGATACATTTCAATATCTGTTTACACTCCTTTGAGAAACGTTTAGATTTAGTTGCATTTACTGGTTTAACCTCGTTTTACGTCACGTTCTCATCTTTGATTAACTAGGACTAATAAAACAGTCTGTCTATATTAGTATGAAGAAATTTCTATTTCTGTTCTATGATATGTTACTGAACTTCACTAGTTTCTGTAAGGGGTTGGGAGCATTTGTGGTAACAACTGTTTAACAATATGGATTATTATTCACCCAGTAGACACTGTTGTATTCTTGACTAGATATGCAGCCTCAAAGTATTGACTTGGTATTAGAACTTTAATCTATTCATCATATTTCTAGCATATGCATCCATTTACATTATTCGAGAGGCATGTTCTTACAGTATCATGGGACATTAGAAGTTTCATACTAAAATAAGAAGCAGGTATCATTAATATTAAATGCATGCTGCAATGCCACATAGTGTTTAAAACCAGACAGGATACAATTATATTTTTTCTGTAGACCTGGAGTTGTATTATTTTTTCAATTTAATGGATCAGGTTTTTTTTTTCTGTCCGGGTATGATCGGCAAAATGCATGCATTACGAGCAGTTTTTGCCAACTAAGATGCAAAACTGTTTTCAGTGTAGCACAGTGAATAGCTGTTGGTTAGCTTTTAGAATATACCCTCCCTAAAAATGTGACAATCCATCATTAGCTTAGTGTTATGAGGCATCTCAAATATGCCATTATTGGGTACTTCTTTCATGCAATAGCATAGCTTTTAAACCCTGGAAGTCAGTAGTGCCTATTGAAGCTAGAGATCCCATATTTGCTATATTTAATCCGTACAATCCCAACGATGCTCTGTTGTTATAAAGGAACACTCTAAGCACCAAAGCAACTTTAGTTTAAGTGTTGTTGGTTTTTTTTTTTTTTTTTTTTGAGGTTATGCTCCTGTATTCCTGCTGTTCCATTCTCTGCCATTTAGAGGTTAGGTCACTATGTTCAAAGGACACTATAGTCACCACTTGACTTTAGGTCAGTGAAGCAGGTTTGGTGTAAAAATCATGCCTCTGAAGTCTCACTGCTCAATTCACTGCCATTTAGGAGTTAAATCATGTTTGTTTCTGTTTATGCAGCCCTGGCAACACCTCCCCTGGCTGTGACTCATACAGCCTGCATGAACACAAAATGGTTTCATTTTCAATCAGATGTAACTTACTTTAAACGTTTTTTTTATCTCCCGGTCTGTAAATTGAACTTGAATTACATTCAGGAGACTCCTGCAGGGTCTAGCAAGTTATTAACAGAGAAGGAGATAAATTCTAAATTCAAGTGCATTTTCAATAAAGGTAGTGTAAACATTAGATGACTCTTTACAGGAAGTGTTTAGGGAGGCTGTGTAAGTCACATGCAGGGGAGGTGTACCTAGGGCTGCATAAACAAAGTGATTTATCTCCTAAATGGAAGAGAACTGAGCAGTGAGACTGCATGGGGCATAATCTATACACCAAAACTGTTTAATTGAGCTAAAGTTGTTTTGGTGACCATAGTGCCCCTTTCATGCAGGCCCCAATCCTAGCCACACTACCTCTGGCTGAGAGTCATGCAGCCTCCCTATGCACTTCCTATAAAATAAATAAAATATATTTCTAGATTTTCTTATTGCACAGTGTATTTAATTTAGACATTCAATTCTTCTGTTCTGTAAACTGCCTGCTAGAGCCTGCAACATCATCTGTGTTTAAAGTTACATTAAGAGATCAAGAGACGTGATTTTTTTTTATTTTTATTAAAGTACACACCCTGGCCTGTTTCTGATTGAAACTGAAAGCATTTTTTTTCCATGCAGACGGTCAGTCAGAGCTAGAGAATGTGTGGCCAGGGCTGCAGAAAGCAAAATAAAAGTGATTTAGCTCTAAATGGCCAAAAATAAGCCATGAGACTGCAGGGGCAGCAAAATTGTTATATTGTGATAGTCGTTCATCTAAAGAGCATCTGTTTAAGTGCACACATAAGCCTCTCATTACTTTTAGTGAAGAAATAGTTATGCTCATTATGTTTACCTAAAAATATATAGGCCTCTAAAGATCATGCAGGAAGAAAAATAGAGAGCATTCTGTAAATATCTCCTATGGGTGAGAATGACTATTAAAATGTGCATAGTCACTAGTTTTTTATATTGCAGGACTATGTGGATAGCTAGCTAGTTTAATTCACATTCCCATTTCCCTTGTCCAGGAATTTGCAGACTCTCTCGGAATTCCATTTTTGGAAACCAGTGCAAAGAATGCGACAAATGTAGAGCAGGCCTTCATGACAATGGCTGCTGAGATCAAAAAGCGAATGGGACCTGGAGCTACAGCTGGCGGCGCAGAGAAATCCAACGTCAAAATCCAGAGCACTCCAGTCAAGCAGTCCAGCGGAGGTTGCTGCTAAAACAGCCTGTCAAGCACCCACCCCATTCCCTCACAGCAGAGAAATCTCAATCTGAACCTAAGTGACAAAAAATTGCCTGAATTGTACTGTATGTAGCCGCACTACAACAGAATCTTACAGTCTCCCCAAAGGTCAGCGATTGTAAAAACTCAATACTGACTTTTTTTTTATGCCCTTGACTCAAGACAGCTAACTTCATTTTCAGAACTGTGTAAACCTTTTTCTCCCCGTGTGCTGATTTTTCACCATAATGTGTGTAACCCTTGTTGCTTTACTAATACCAGACTGTCTCCCCTGTGGTTGTTTAAGATACCTATTGCTCCCACCCATCCTCCCATTTTTGATGTTTGGCATGTTAAGGTGTCAGGTTTAGTCTTCTGAAGATGAAGTTCAGCCATTTTGTATCAAACAGCACAACAGTGTCTGTCTGTTTCCATGCATCAATAAAGTTTAGTGAGATGTTATATGTAAGATCTGATTTTGCTAGTTCTTTCTTGTAGAGTTATAAATGGAACAATTACACTATCTGATTGGCTCTTTTGTCGCAATAGGAGCCTCCGACCCACTTGCTTTGCATTTAGTCGCAGGCTCCTCTGGCCATGTAAGTCTCAATAGTTTCTTCATACTCTGCAAATATAATTTGTGGCTGCAGAACATTGTAATTTGTTGCACAAAATGTAACAAACAACTGAAGAAATGTTTAATAAATATTGTACTTATTGGAAGTAATATCAACTGTATGGTGATAAGTATTGTCTTAATTTGTTTAGTAATGGGGAAATGAAGGTATTTAGTATTTCTGCCTGTTTCGGCTGAGACTGCACCCTGTACTTAATTGACGTTTACAATTGGTTATTCATACACCAAACTAACAAGTGCTTAACTAACCCAATCAAATGCAACCACTATTGTTTAAAAGTGTCTAATCTTTAAAGGAAAGTTAAATTAGATAATTGTAAGTGACCGAAATATACATTAGTTTAAATGTACAGTGTTTGCCCTATTTTAATCCTATGGGGATTTGCATTGTTTTTATTTAGTAACGATTCTGCAGAGGTGTTAAGCAGTGCAAGTATGACGGTGACTCATTTTGCCATTTTATTTATGCTGTTTCATCCTTTCATTACTTTTATTAAAGAATGCCAGTTCTAAGCTAAAGTTAAGTGATATGCATACAGAATGAAGTGTGACATAAAAGGTTATAAAAGTGAGCTTGCATCTGGGGGGGAATTGAATCTTGTATTTAACAGTGGTTTCAACAGATTGGATTATCAAACTCCTGTCTGATGTATATAGCATCTAAACCTTTATGAATGGCGTATAATACTGCTAACTTATGCTACTTATACAGGTTGAAAGTTGGATACCCATGTGTTTGTCTTAATGCAAATAAAATATGTTAACACTGAACGTGTAGTCAGCACTCAATGACAAGTAGGCACACTACTTCTCATTGCATAACCGTTAATTTAGTGGTCTTTTTTAATATAATATTGCATGTTTCATAGACCTCTCCATGGCTTTAATTTATCAAGCAGTGTTTTGTTTAACTTGCCATGTAGTAGTGGGCCATGTATATTTCAATTTGTGTGTTTTTTTGGGGGGGGCCTGGCCATGTATAAAAATAAAGCATCCATCCAGGTTTCCTGGTCACTCGTGGGCTTGGTCTAAGCTTTTGAAAAGCCAGTTTAAAAGCCCCACAACAGACCAGGGATTTTAAGTCTCTCTACTTGCTATCAAACGTGTAGTTTCTGAAACAATTTACTGCTGGTGAGACCTAAGACGATGTCGTGGACTGATCTACCTCTGCTTGGATGAGGAGATTCTGCAATGTTTAAGACCCAAAGACTCGTTTTGAGAATGTATGTGGTTCGGGAAACCCAGACTGCCACGCCTGCCTATAGAAGTAATTTGTGATTTTCCTATTAAAAATGTTTCTGGAGTAAGTCTTGCCAACTTAAGACTTGTACCATAATTATTTTACTTCCAGTTCAGGTAAGCAAGCTATTCTGTAAGTAACACTTCATGTTCATTCACACCCTATGTAAAGACTTAGGGAGATTAAATCCAGTCCCCAATATGAAAGAACTCTTTACAATGCCATTTTAAGTCAAATCCTGTTCATATATTGGTAAGTAAATTAAAAAGATAAATACTAGCTCTGTCCTATGGTGTTCCAGGGACTTAAACTGGTTATAGTGGAAATTGTAACTTCTGGATTTGTTCATAAATGTAACATTTGCTCTTTAAAATGTACAAAGCTCAATCAATTACTACAGGATCCATGTGGTGGGCTAGAACACCCGCTAACAAGTAAAGACAGCCACATGTGTACGGCCAGTTTGCACTTCTTTGGACTACTGTAAATCAAGGGCTGATCTTCTTTAATTTCTACTGTTAATGGTTTATTCAGTGTACCTAAACCACTAGGCATCATGAAGATTCCAGTTGGGATTGGGAACCAAATTTACAGTTCCTTCTCGGCAATGCGACTTCCACTCTGTACAGGGTTAACAACCAGTGAGAACGGTCAGGAATGCAAATGAACTTGAAATTTAAGGTCAAATCAGCTGAACTGGAAAATTGTCCAAGTTAGCTATACTTCCAGTTTAGCTACTTTAGCATTACATTTCATTTTGTGACAATTTTCACTTTAGTTGAAATAACATTGTGTTAGGGGTTTTTAGTCAGGTGTATAAACCCAAGTGATCTCTGGTTCTATGGAGTAGTACACTAGAGTGATTTACAGACCAGGTTTTAATAAGCTTTTGCTTGAGGACAGAGCCATCTATTTATGACCAAATACCAAAATTCTAAAACATTGAGGACCAGAGGTTTTATTGCTCACACAATATAAATACAAACGATTGTAAAATTAAGATGTTTATTAACTGGAGCTCTTATTAAACAAGCTTAAGAGTGAGTGACAAAGTTGGAAGATGGTGCACACAAAATATAAACCAATGTAGCAGACATCTGACAAATCAATAGTAATACAAATCTGAACACATAACAAGTAATTAAAATGTACTTTATACAGAACATGCTTAAAATAACTTCTGAATAGCTGTTTTATCACCTATCCTGATCATCTTCAAATGCACTTTAAACAAATCCCAGCCATTCCAAACCAGTTTAAAACGTCTGCAGGTTCTTCAGTTTGCCATGCGGAATATAGTCTTCAGCTTTTCAACCTAAGGGGCAGACGGAGGCAAAATGAAAAAAATTTAGGGCATCCAGAATTGCCAATATATTCTGAAATGTTTTAAATAATTATATGCCATTTCAGTGATGCAGAACAAAACCTGCACTCTACTTTAATTTTTCTGTCCCTAACTTCATCTAACACTTGTAATTGTGTGGGTGGTCTTGAATATCTGGTTACATCTACCTAACAATTTAGGATGCATCAAAATTAAAGGTGTAATGGTTAACCTCCGCATCATGTGAAATCTAATTCAGAAAAGGTGCCATCTCTGCACTAGAGTATTTGTTCACTGTTTTAATGTGATATTTGTGAATTTTTACTGGTTTTCTCTAAATACTGGATTGTAGTGACAAATAAAATAGCCAAGTTGTGATTAGTGGAGATTTTTTTTTTTTTTTGCTTTCCCAAAATCAGTTGTGTAAATTAGGAAATTTTAATTACAACTAACAACCACCATGAAGTTGAATGGTGCACTGTTCCTTTAATCACCATAGAATCGTACAGGGTTTTTTGTTTTTTGTACATGGGCAAAAATTTCTTTTGGAGTGCACACTTTTCACAAATTGTAATTTTTATTTTGCTGGACTTTATCAATCTTTCTGACTCTACCTGTCCACTTGTATTATAGCCTACATACTCAGACAGGAAAAATAAAGCTTATTGGAGATCATATTGGATCTTCATAAGATACATACATTCTCATATGCACCCAAAAAAGGCATTGTCTGCCATCACTGTCTGTCCTCCTCTCTCCTTAGACTGTAAACATGACTAGGGACTTCCTTGCAATTGAATGTGCTTGTAAAACCTCTGTTATATCTATTGTTTCCTGTACTGTTTCATCTATGTATACAAGATGTCTAATAATAAAAATGATCAAAAATGTGTTTTTTTTTTTATCCCCTCTTTTCTTTCTAGTGACATATTTAAACTACCTAATTTTATGTTAAGTTGAAATCTTGCATATTTAGTTAGTGAACTGATTTCTAGAATAATCTACTTGCAAAGGCTGTTTTAAAGTAAAATGTTGTGCCATAGTGTATAGTAAGTGGGTTTCAGAGCAGGGCTGAAAAATTCACACCTTATGTTAGCCAGGCCTGTGTCTATACTGTCACTGCACGCTTGGATGGCCCATGATCCATTTAGAGCCCTGTTCTTGAGTTTTCATGCATGTTGTGGCTACATGGCCAAGTTAATAGGAGTGCTTGACTCTTACACAAACTATAAACAGTCTTCCCTTTCTTTATTATGGCTACACAGATAGTTGTGTGTCAGTTTCACTAAAGTGACAGATTTACAGCATTAGATCTAGCATTTCACAAAATATGTTCCTTTTTCTACCACACTATCACTGTTTAACCCCTTAAGGACCAAACTTCTGGAATAAAAGGGAATCATGACATGTCACACATGTCGTGTCCTTAAGGGGTTAAATGCACTCACTTTATTTTTTTTTATTAAAGGCGAAATATGGATTTATTTTGATACCCTATATGTATACTTAACATTAAATTGGAATAAATTAGATTTAAAAAAAAATTGGTTTTACATTTAATCATTTTAACACACACACACGTACAAAAACCCCCACTAACTCAAAATAGACTCACTAATTAGTCCTGATTGTTCAAATGCCCAATATATCTAGGATTTCAATATCTTTTTAGAAGTTTATTGCAAGGATTAAAAGCTAAAATGTTGCAAATTTTGGCATGCTGAGATTTACCACATTCACTTGGGATCTCCCAGATACTGGGGGCAATTTAAAATCATAGTGGCTGAGCTTAGAGCATTGCACAAAGCTCTCCTGCCAGTCTGGTCCACTGCCAGAAGGACCCTCGGGTATCGAAAGATCTAGGGCTGCTCAGTTTTTATTGCTGGCATGCTGAGGCACAGAGAGGAGAGACGACCCGGCGGACCTCTATATTGCAGTTCTGCCGGGTTCCTCTCGCAAAATCCAGAGCGTTGCCATGGCAACACCCACAATATCGCGAGCGTGAACTCTAACCCCACAGGCTAGAGTTCACTCACCACTAGCACCACCAGGCATGTTGTGAGAGGGCTGGTCCCTCCCTCCCAGACTAAAGGTAAGAAGGGAGGGGGGGGATACAATGCCACACACACACTGCACAACTCACAATACTTCCAAATATATATATATATATATATATTCCCATTTTTAGAAGACTCTTTTGGCATAATAAAGTTATTTCTTTAACACTTCCTCAAATGATAAAGCAGGATCATTGATCATTCATTTTATAAGAAGTGCTGAACATTGCTGTCTTTACCCAAATTCCTGTGTCTAACCATTCATATTGTCGTGTAATAGGGCCTGACATTATCATTTCTCAGGTTGCATTCCTTTTAAGAATCTCCAGTCACACTTACCTAACTTGATTCCATCTCCAAGGAGACATGTTTTAAATTACTATTCCTCCCCAAGCTGTCATCAGTGACGGTATCCATAGCTTCGAGAACTGATGCATACAGGCGTTCCGAGTGTTTCTCTAGTTCTCCCGATTGTTTGGAAATTAATACAAGAGTGTCCTTCAAAACTATCATGAAAAAAAAAATTGTAAATTACAAAAAAATAAATAAATGGAAGAAGCTAAAGCATGCACACCAATTAATTTACAAGACAAGGGCTAGTAGGATTTTACTAAGGTGTGACCACCATCATCTTTGCTAGTGGATTACACAGTAATACAGCGAGGGGATTACCTGCAATGATTATAGGAATTATAGTTATAAAGCAGGTAGACTTCATAACATAAAGGAAGTAGGCTACAATGTCACGGTTAATAAAGGTTTTTATTTTGTTTGTTTTTTTAAAATAAATTATACCAAAAGTTTAAAAGGCTGCTACACTCATAACAACTAGAAGTCACATCCACTTGAATCTTTCATTCCATTAAAAAAAAAAAAAAAACCTTTTATTTCCGAACATTAAAAAAAATAAAAATCACGAGTTTGTATGTACTTTGCGTGAAACTAATTGGATTATAATTCTTCCAATTGTTTAGAAATAAAGAATGATTTTAATAGAAAGATTCAAGTGGACTTGATTACTAGTTCTATTATATGATTGTTTACCTACAGCAGTGAGGGACCATCCCACACGGATACCTTAAAAGTAGATTCTTTTTTTCCCAACCTATTTGCAAGTTTCACTCTACATGTGAAAGCCATCTCCAGCACCCACAGCCTATCGTTACTGTCTTTATTTGGAAAGATAAGGAAGGGATTTTGTCATGTTTGGGTACCAGGAGAACACAATTTATTTTGTCAAACAAATTGATAAGGAATTTGAGAAAATCTGAAGGAACTGCAACTAAAGTCTTCTTGACCTCACAATCACTATAATCAGCAATATTGATTATGGTGTTTAGTGGCCCTTAAATATTGTTATCTGTCACATAGAGAAGGGCTTAGCAGTTACTTATGTACAAATGTTTACTTGATCTTAGCAAAGACACTAATCACTTTCTCATTTCCTAGTATAATGAAAAGACGTGGAAGACAGTGTTGCAAAACAGTCACACGATACAGGCCTACGTAATTTTTTTTTTTTAATCCGCTGTCAAAATATATGTTGCTATGAGATATTTTTTGTGGTCCTGCACTTATATTGACTCTTAAACCATCAGTGTTAATAGCAAGGAAATGGATATATTTGATCCAATTGACTAGAAAGTATAAACGAAACCATACTGTATTATTTTAACAACACTACAATAATCGACTCTATTGGGCTGTTTCCACTCTACCAAGATATAAGATCGCATCGGTCTCACTTTCTACACCAGTCAAATAAATGAGACACACACACTCTCTCTCTCCACTAGAATAACCGACAGCTGTTTAATTAGCAAGCACATAAATAATTTCTGTGACTTTGGATGTTTTACATAATATGCAAAATCTTGTTTAATTTTTTTTTCTGTAACATAATTATGAGATTGCATTCTGCATTACATTGATTTGGTATCAGAGCTTACCAGAAGAATTGACAGACATATATTTTAGGAGTAATTCTCCATTTTTTACTACAGTTTCAGCCAGTCCCTGATGCTCGGCTATATCCTTCTTAAATTTCTGGAAAGCAAGAAAAACCATCACGCGTTTATAATAAAGGCAATTTCCAATGGATGTGTGTTATATTCCTGACAATTCCTGAGTGGTTTCATGCACCATGTAAAAAGTTGTTTTTATTATTCTTTTATTCTAAATACTCCTACATCTGAGGAGTATTTAAATAACAAAAAGGTTCCCATCACCCTCCACAAGGTAAACCAACTGTCCAGGTTCTGTCAACATTCCCATTGGAACAGCATTGGCAAATGTTTAAATCCTGAATCGTTGGTGTACCTCAATGATTGGGCTGGATGCCACTGACAGAAAGAATACCCAAATAAGGTGAATGAGGAGGGACGTGGGGATTTATAACCGGTATTGATTCTCTTGAGATATATTAAAATAATTAAATGAGCATAGCTGTCCAGCACATATAAAATACACTTTGGGATAGGGACAATGGACAGCACTCAAAAAGGGTGGTGGGAGGTATGGCAGATGAAAAACTAGTCTCTATACAACATGAGACATACTGGACTACACAATGCACAACATTAAATAAGTGCTAGGCAAAATAAAGAGAGTGGTTAATAAATAACTGAAGAATTAGTTCTGCAACTAATGAAAGATACAGTTTTAAGGCTTACAAATTGCAAGAATTATTAATATGCTTTAAAAAGGTGTGCACTTTGGACGTAGTATTCATTTAAGTACCAAGTTTACAGAGCTATTATCTGCAAGGAATGAATTGAAGTTTCTGCTTATGTGAGAAGAATGATTTAAATTCTTTGCTTTCAAATGCCAACATATAACTCACCAGGTAAAGGCTCAGTGCCGACTGGATACTTTCCACATCAGGCTTTGGAGCAATCCAGTTGTCTACTGTTTCAGCAACACCATAAAGCCACTGGATAAGCTTCTCAAGCTCAAGGCAAAACTTCTACTTAAAATATAGAAAAAGGATACATTAGATGACATCAAAAACACGAAAGGCATTAGAGTGAATTTTCAGTGAGTCTGCATGTATCACACGGGCATAGTCATATGTGAAACAAGTTTATACTCTAATGTCATGCTTTCACGTGGTTTTATTTATTTTTTTTTTTCCCAGGACATACTTGAAAACGAGAGAAATCTCAATGTATCTTTCCTGGTAAAATATTTTATAAATAAATAAATACATTTTTAGATTGAACCTCTATGCTTTAGCAATAAAGCTTAAAATGACACAAAGTGGATATTAGTGCATTTGATTCATACAATAATGACAACTGTGCCACCCTCAATACTGCAGTGTTCAATTTGTATTAGAGCAAGTAATGTTTTGGCAAATGTGCCTTGTAATTTAAAATTAGCGGTTCATTATGCTATAATTGTATTAATAAAAGTTAAATTGCTTAAAGACCACTCCTGGCCTCATTACAGGTTTATGTCAATGAAGTCATTATGGGGGTCTGGAGGTCCCGTGCACTCTTTGGAATGCAACGGTTTTTGAGCGGCTTAATGCCAAAGTTTTCGTCACGACGCCTGTCCACTTTTGTCCAGATTTTGTTTTCCTTTATCAGTTCTTTCAAGAAAAAAGAAAAAAAAAGGGAGAAAAATCACTTACCTTTCTGGAATTCTATTTATCCACAGGCTAAGTTATCATAAATTAATAACTGGATCAACGCATAAACCTAATCTGATAATATAATTAACCATCTGGCCCTATTGACATTTGGCATCAGCTATTAACCCAAAAAGAAGAATTCCATAAATTAGGAACCTATGTGGAAAAAGATATGGGTGCATGCCGGGAGAACTTAAAAGGGGGGGGGGGGGAAGGTGAGGAGAGCGCTGTAAACCAGATGTGCATGAGGTTCATTGCAAAAGTGGGGAAATTACTGTAATAATGCATTTTTAAAATGGTTAAGATTGTTATTTTTTGCTCTTTATAAATTAGTGTCAGATCATCTATCTTTGACATATCAGGTGCTATGTAAAATCAGACCTGCAGAGCACATTAAATACTATATAGGTTGCATTTTAAAAATGTCATAACGGTTTGGCTCAAGCCTAAAATTACGTTGTTTTACCTGAATGCTTTGAATAAGTGTCTTGGCTCCTTGGACTGTTTGCATTGGGGAACATCCACTTATGTCCGGGAAGGCATGCGGAATGGACGATTCATCAAGTATCAAGCTCTGACCCCTGTAGCTACCATGCTCATATTCTCCACCTTTCTTGGGTTCATGTAAATCTTCAGTATTTCCAAACGACTGCCAATTCTGTCGACTGTCGCCATCTTGCCCATAATCAGAGTATCTATTCTTACCTGCACCTAAAGACAGGTCCTTTAAATGGGTGGCCAAGCTCTCCAACTCTTTAAGATTTGACGGTAACCTCATATACTCTTCATCACTGTCAACATCTTTGTGAGGAAGAAGAATTTTAGAAGTAGGAATAAAGCAACTTGATTTCTCAGCATTTCCTCTAGGGACACTGTTTGTAGTAAAGAATGTGGACTCAAACATAGTGTATTTGGGAAGATAATCATACCTAGACTCTTTAACAAGGTCTGATTTACTGGCACATGGAATGTGCTCCTCAAAAGACATTTCATTAGAAGACTCAGATGGATTGTGTAAACGTTGATAAACAGGTGTCTTGAAAGGCGTTGAAAAGGCATATTGTGAACTTAGAAGATTTGTCCTTGAATATCTCTCTTTTTTGTGTTCTTGGTAAGGCATGCTGGTAGAGTTTAACTTGTTGTCACACGAGATGTTATAGCTGTCAAGATCTATCCCAGAGTCATTAAAAAAGGGATCAGAGTCTGTGTCCTCACTTTGTTTACTAATATGGTACTTTGGATGTATAGGATATGTGTAATCGAGCAAGTCTTGATACTCTTTATTAGGATCCCAGTGTGGAGACTTTCGATCTGGACAAGGTGGAAGAGTGTCTGGAATGGCATATGCCCAGTACTGGTCTTGAAATCTAGATTTCCTCAATGATTGTTCTGATTCTTTGCTCTTGCTGAAACTAGGATATACAGATTTGTGTGCCCCTATGTACGGATTATGATGAATTTGGGATGTTGAAATTCCATGTGAAGCCCATGAGGAATGTAGAAATGTCCTCGGTCTTGCTCTGTCTTCATCAGGGTCATCGAGACTATCACTTGTCCCAGAAAGTGTTGACCTCATGGATAAAGATGGCTGACTTGCGGTATCTATCAAGTAACCAGATGGATGTGGGGAAAATGTAGTTTTCTCTCCTTTTAAATTCATCTTATAAATCTATTGCATTATGTGTATAATTTATAGCGCTCCTTAAAAACAACAAAAGAACCAAAAAGCATATTTAGATTTTAACAGAAAGTTATGGTATTTTACACACACCATTACATTTTTTTTCCCAACATTATGAAAAACTTACCAATGCATGAGCAATAACCCCCCTTTCTTTCTTTATTTACATATAATTATTGCCCCACATTTACAAGTATGTGATGCTACTTACATATACTGAACTGGAAATACGTTTGGAAATGAACTGCACATTAAGGAAATGGGAAGAAATCCCACGCTATTCAAAACCCAGATGTGAACTGTATGTTACTTTGCTTCTGTCTCACATAGTGACTTTTTCTAAGTAAACAGATAACTCTCTGGTGAGTTAAGAAATGGTTTTGGTGCACAAAGTCACCAGCAACTTCTAACTTTCATTTGAAAAACATTTTCAAATGGTTTACCACTGAAGTGGAGTCCCCCAGGCACCAGTGCAGCTTCCTCTCTAGTACTTCTCCGTATGTACGTTTTGTTGAAGCATTACTCTCGATAGGCAGGCAGAAATAGACAGAGCGTCAACTGACGTTATCAGCCTATCACTGCTGCTCTAGCAAATGCTTCCTCGTTTGCAAGCAGTGGAAGAGAGGAAGCCAGCCCGGTGCCGGTGAGCTTTAACTTTTTAATGAAAACAGGAGAAATGTATATATTGTATTGGCAAAATTGATGGCAAGTCCATATATGTTTTTAATAAAATAGGTGGTTTAAAGGTCTATGTATGCTGGGGACTGGGTGACAGGACAGAATAGGATGAATGTTTTGTAGGTGTATGTGAATGTTGATAGTCATGGGGGGAGATATGTCATTGTCCGTTGATGTCAATTTGCTGGGGGAAAAAATCCAGCACACTGGCTTGATGGGCGTTTCTTGTTTGGTGTGCTTGGGGGAAGTATTCCCAAGCAGAACCAATTGTTTGAGGTTATGGTGCCACCTCCGCATAACTCCCACAAACCCAGATCATGCGGCAGCATCAGCACTAGTGGAGCGGTACGTACACTACCTAAAGCAATAAACTATATAGATTTCATGTGAAGTGGTTTCAGTGCCCACTACCCCAGTTCTGTTTTTTTTTTTTTTTTAATTATCAATGTCACGACAAAGGCTAACTATTTTGAAGACAGAAACAGTTTCTCACAATATACATGCTGTAGTACATAGTTTTTATTTTAGAAGCCACAATACATTTAACAATGTTTACAATTTACCAGCATCTCAGTTTAACCACCTCAGCCGGTTTTATTGCTTTCTGTAACTCCAACCAAACTGGTCCATACAGTGCCCTCCCTTTTGGAGAACATAGACGCATGTCATTTACATATCTTCACAGAGGCTGAAGCCCATGAAACAGACTGCATGATAAACTCCTGAGATTATCTACAGGAGCTGTACAGTACTATGGTATATATTTTTTTATATATACACAAATGTATTTTACTGTACACAACTTATTAATACTTCCTTTGTGTTTGGCAATGGTACGTTGTTGTTTCAATCCATTGCTGCATGCAATTACTTTTTTTACTGTTTCAGCCTGGTGTGTATATCATTGTTTTGTAACCATGAGGCGGCATGCACTGTGCCTAAATACTAGCAATCATGCATTAAGCTTGGTTTGGATTTCTTAAGGTACTTCTGGTATGTTAGTTCTAATTAGGCAAGTTGCAACTTGTTTGAGCACTTAGTCTTATCACACAGTTCCAGCGTCCCTTACAAACTGATTTCACATATTCTGCTTTACAAATGAATAACTATAACTACATTAATGTTTCACACAAAGACATTCTATAATGTCCAGGAATTTAGCTATGCTTCAACACACCCCTTCCCTCCACAGGGGAGTTCTGGCTCATAGCCAATACTGTCAATACGTAGTGCGTTGTGGGTTTTATCTATCTCAACATTAAAACAAATGCTCAATGTTAAAACAAAGATGCAGCCCAGAGTGTTCACCATTCAGTGTGATACCTTATATACATAATAAAACATAAAACAGACCAAAAAAGTTATATTACATAAATTAGTCATGAGTACCAATGAGTTAGGCAATGCATCACCTGCCCTTTGTTTACATATGCGTACCATAAAAATCTTTTATCTCAGCATTACTATATTTATTGGCTTGCTTCCTCCACTGGGTTTCCTACATTTAATCTCTTTGCATTATATTTGTTTTAAGTGGATTAAAAGGGACACTATAGTTACCAGAACCACTACAACTTAATGTAGTGGTTCTGGTGACTATGGCCTGTCCCTGTAGGCTTTTTGATGTAAACCCTGCCCTTTCAGGGAAAAGGCAGTGTTCACATTGCTGCCTATTTACAACTCTAGTGGCAGTCACTCAAGACGGTGTGCAGTACCTACGTTCAGTGTCTCCACACTGCATGGAGACCATGAATGCTCCCCATAGAGATGCATGTATTCAATGTATCTCTATGAGAAGATGCTGATTGGCACAGTGCGGCACTTTGCCCTGCATGCGCAATAGCCTCCCAATGCTTTCCTATTGAATTGACTTTTTTCAGTCAACAAGAACATTTGTTTTAGTGGCCCTGGGTTGTGTGTATATTAATGGATGCTCTGAGTTCTCAATAGCATATTGCATGCCAGTGACACGGATAACAGTCTTTAATTTATCCGCTTAACCACAAATAAATCCGGAACATCAGTGATTCAGCATCTTCAGAGAAACTGGAGATCTCTATATCCCCAAATAAAAAAATGTAGGATTATTCACTGAATAGCAAACCATAGCAAACCAAAATCCTAAATTGCTAAAATTACACCAAAATCGTCAAGATATCAATAATGTCAAAATGGAGATTTATGCTAACTTTGCTTTTTCAGAGACCACAAGTTAGCTATCGACTGCAGCTGCTGATTCTTTTTCCCCCCCCCATCGTAACCCTTGCTTTGTTTTTTTTTTTTTTGTTTTTTAAAGCTGTGTTTAAAAAAATGTCCTAAAGGTATCTGTAGAAAAGCAGTATGGAGTCTGAAACACGAAGCCTGTCTGTGCTCAACTGCATGTCAAACTGGGAACTCTGGGATAGTTGTGGAAACCAAAAGCATAGCGGACATTTAGTAAATAACCCTGAAAATACAGCACTGCACTGGCTCACCATGCAGCCTGAAGGGATATTAGGGAATGGGTCATATTTATAAATGTAAGTCAATAAGAATTGTGTGGCAAAGTAGTAGATACCAAACAGTTACCATGGAACTTAAAGTGTTACTGCAAGCACCACAACCACTTCAGTGATTTGAAGTTATGTTGCTAGCAATCTGTATGTACAGTGTTTCACTCTTTGCAGCATATAGGAAAGCACTAAATTCAATGCTTTCCTAAGAGAAGCATTGGATTTGCATTTGGCACATGTTCACAACAGATGGAGACTGCTGGAGACGCGAGGTGTGATACCAGTTGTTTCTACAACCTCCATAAGTTTGAGTTGCACAGCATCACATTACATTCATAGTGATCTGTGCATACCTAAAAAATGGAGACTCTTTGCCACTTCTCTGTTGCTGCCAATGACAACCAGCGTGTGTGTTGAATAAGACAAGTGCTCACTTGTAAAGACCTCTAGGCACATCATACATACTTATCAATGTGGATAGCTGAATACACTGCAGTACACCCAGAGGGCCAGTCCAGCCTTGGAGGATATTGAGATTACCAGCCCATGTACATACTCAGTGCTGAGCCAGCAAAGCAATGCAGATACTGCCTTCTCCATCACTTCTTCAGTACTTTGCCAACAGACATCCTAACACATCTCCCAATATTTTATCTGCAGAAGAATGTTGTGAGGCTGCAGACCATAACCCTCCCACGTTCATACTGTTCAACTGTGTAAATTCGTACCATAAAAACACAACAGTTTACTTTACTATTGTTTGTTCCCTGACTTTATAAATGCAACACCTATGATCAGGCAAGGCAGACAGAAATAGAGCAATTAATTGTTAGATTATTTGAATATACAAGTTTCTAGTGAGCGATGGTAGTGGGCAAGCAAGGGGCAATAAACTGTGCACTAGTTACTAGGAATTGACCAATATAATTCTTTAAGAGCCGATGCTGATATAGATTATCGGTCACCTTTTTGGATGATTGTCGAAATTCTGTAAATTTAAAGTTTTTACAATGAGCACAATTTCTGCACAAATCTGACATTAACTGAAAATGCTGTCAGCAATCACACTCCTATCACTCTCAGGCAGCCAGTACATGTCAGGATCTCTGAGATCCCAGCATGCACAGTTCTGTTACTGATAGGAGTGTGTTTACTGTCAGCAGTCACACTCCTATCACTCAATATCAGCCATATTACAGTTGATTGCTCTGCATGTGGGGACTCACAGGGAGGAGTGACGTGAGGTCGCAACATGGCGTCTCATTGGCAGGCAGCTGGGGTTTCTAGATGCAAATTATGGCGTGCAGTTACTGCAAGACGTGAGAAGGTCGTCGCTAATATTGGTAAATTACAAGATCGATACTGGTTATCAGAAATATGCTGAATATTGGCTCTAAAAAAAAGAACAGATAATCGGTCTATCCTGAAGACATAAAAATGATAGTATGTACTAGCTGTAATACCAGTGAGGTACAAAAGGTATAACATATTTTTTCCCGACACAAGAGCAGAATTTTAAATATACAAACATTAAAAAAAAAAAAAAAGTAACTATTTAAAATGCCTGCACCAATTGTTTTCATTGTCTCCACTTTTTTCTCCCTTCCATTCCCATCCTTTGGATATGTTTTCCCATTCTCACTGCATTATGTTTTGCCCTCTCTGCAGATTGGTTAATCAATGTATCAATCACCCTCTAGTGTAGCATAGTATTCTAACCCGTAACTGCCAATTGCACTACGCATAATCTAGTATTTGATAGACAGGAAATTGCAGTAATTTTTTAATTTTTATTAAACTGTTGCAGGATGTAATCAGAATAGCTGTATAATAAAATCTTGTCGTCAAAACACAAAAATGACCCAGTTTCCCAGTCTATCAAATTACCGTATTGCTGCATCATTTTAATGCAACTATTCATACCCCAAACTATACCTCCCAATTCAATTACACATACCTCCTCAACCTAAACCGGTTTATCTAATAGGATTCCCTATTGCCTGAGTTTGTTTTGTTTTGGATGGATTCACACCCCTATCTTTCTGCCCATCTCATGACATTAGTACAGCGTTACGGAATTTGCTGGCGCTATATAAATAATAATAATAATAATAATCCCCACAAAAAGAAAAAAGTATTTGCATTTTCTGTGATCATTCTAATTATTCTATTGAGTAGTTCTGCATTCAACCTAAGGCCCTTAGTGAAAAGTATGTCACATGTGTAATATATAGTACATACTATAATAAAACAAAATAAACTATACAGTCAAAGTAACTTAATAATAATTAGTATAATCAGTAAGGCATCACAGCATCATCACAGTGCAGCTATAGAGCTATATGGAATGTAATACACAGTACAGGACAGCATGCAGATAATTCAGTGTGCTGGGTGCTGTGTGAGGCAGTCAGTTAGCAAACAGCAGAGGTCATATCATTAGTGCAATATAAACATTACCTGAGCAATGGGCAGGCAGGCAGAGACTGGTGCTCACCTCCTACTCACTCAGACATGACAAGACTGCCTGCTAAGCCACGCCTCTTCCGGTAACGGGCACGTCACGTGACGCTGCGAGCCCCAGCCTTCCACAATGGTATGCCAACCGCAACATGGCCGCCGCTTGTTTTCCCATATAGTAACACGTAGTGTGGGCTCTGCCAATCAGAAAGGAGAGAAGGTGGGCTTCAGACAAAGCAAAGCGCGGAAGTCGGGGTGTGGGCAGCTGGGGGGATGTGGTTATACCACAACACAGGGGGTGGAGATGACTAATGTGTGGACACTCCTTACAGTGTAATTTAGTTTTGGTATGAGGGGGGTTGTATTCCTCCCAAATCTTCCCATTCGGGACCCAGATTCCTCTGTTTTCACTGTGTTGGTGTGTCTGAGTGTATAACAGAGCTGCACACCAATAACAATCACAGTAAAACTACAATAAATGTGTTTAGAAATAGGTTTGTTGCCAACTGTAGCCAGTTTGCCAGGGCTGTCCCAGGAAGAAGGTTTAAATTTTTTTTATTTACTTTATGTGTGTGTGTGTGTTTTAGATTGTGTGTATCAGTGTTTGTATCTGTTTGTCATTTTTTTCCCCAAATGTTGGCAACTATTGAATGAGGTACACTGCTCTCATTCTAAATTACATTTTAGTTTGTATAAATTATTAGTTACCTGAAATGTCTCAAAACAGCCCGGCCTCTGGCTACATCTAATGCACACTCCTAAAATTAAAGTGTCCCTCCTTGTTCATTTTGAATGTTGGGAGGTATGTTCAAGGGTAATTTTTGTAATTTAATTTCTTACGTTTGAAGTTGTGCTTTTAATAAAGAATGGACTAGAATATTGTACGGAATATTTTAGTGACTCTTGAATGAGCATCTTGACTTATTTTTGATCCTTGACCTGCATTGATTCAATTGCCTAAGCTTTATCATGTTTCCTTAAAATGATACTCTGCTCAAAGGAAAGAGAACTTATACTGAATTTCAAATTTTAGGTGAAATGTAGATTAACTATAGCATAGTTAACTTGGAGAATTTTCTCAGTTTGGCTATTTTCGCCTTAAAGGATCACTATAGTTTTTGTTTTCCTGACACTATAGTACCCTGAGGGTGCCCCCACCCTCAGGGCCCCCCTCCCGTGGCGCTGAAGGGGATAAAACCCCATCAGCAGCTTACCTTATTCCTGCGCCGGGCTTCCTCGGCGCTGGTAACTTCTCCTCCCCTGCCGACGTCAGCTCCCTCTGCCAACCTCTGAAACTGCCATGTTTGCATCTGAAGGGTTAAAACCTGAGGGACCTGGCACCCAGACCACTTCATTGAGCTGAAATGGTCTGGGTGACTATAGTGTCCCTTTAATTTTAAATTTACATTTTAATTCTTGACAATTGTCCCTTTAGTGAATAATTCTGTAAATATGGTTTTGTTTCAATTAGACCAATCCAATTACACTTATGTGTTTATTTACTAAACTCAGAATTGTAATTCATTAGGGTTTGCTTGTTGCTCCCATTTTGCCCAGACTATACCTAGCAAGTGAGCTTACACTCTGATCGCCATTGCAGTGGTACAAAAAAAGAACTGTTGTTTTAAAAGGTGCATAGAGTTTTGGGATAAACATTTCTGGCTTTTTTCTTTTTCTCGATACATTGTGGCTAAATACTATAGCAAGTGCGTTCTCATGGTAGATGCTGTGTTTTAATATACAGTACAATTATTTGTTTTCCAGTTACACAGTTGAGTGTGCTTGCTTAGTTCATAGTTGTAAATGGTCCAGGACTTTGCTCTATGTATCAAAGGTGGGGGAAATAAAGAGGATTGGAAGTGATACAGTTATGATGCTCATTGTCTTTTCAGATAAGAAACTTTCTAAATTCTTATGCTGTCTTACCTGGGTCCAAATAATGTTTGCAGCATTGATTTTGCAACTAATTTTTCAATTTTAATATAACGTAAATTTATTTTTAAAATCTACCAAACACTCCTATTTAACTCTTCACCGGGTGAAGGTAGTTTCACTGCAGTAGATAGTTTATAGTGGGCAAGTACCTGGGCCCAACCTATGCAGTGTGCTTGTTTAAAATAATGGAAATCTTTTGAGGTAGAGTGGGACCCTAGTTTTGGAGCCACTTGTTTAAACACTTATTACAATAGTTCACTATTTATAAATAAAACATACATATCTGAATGTAGTGCTGTTGTAAGCGAGAAAAAACATACTAAACTATACGATGGTAACCTTTACATGTAACCATACCAACTAACTACCTCCATAGAGATGGAATGTTTTGTTTGTTTAGATGCTACCCAGTGTCCTTAATTATGAACTCTAGTAACTAGGTTATACTGAAGTACAGGGCTGTCCCCTTACTAGTTGAGTAAGACAAAGTACAAAGTTGATTTGAGTTTTTTCCTAAAACATATAATTGAAAAACTGGTTTGGGCAATGTGTGATATATGGACTTAAACAGAAAGTTAGTCAATCACACTGACTCAAGGATATTAAAGCAGAGCAATTTTAAAGGTTCTTAAGTGAAAAGACTGTAACCCCTTAGTGACCAGGCAATTTTTCAATTTTATTACCGTTAAGGACCAGGGCTCTTTTTACATTTCTGCAGTGGTTGTGTTTAGATGTAATTTGCCTCTTACACATTTACTGTACCCATACATATTATATACCATTTTTCTCGCTATTAAATGTTCATTCTAAATATACCATTATTTTCATCATATCATATAATTTACTAGAATAAAAAAAAGTAAAAAATGATTAAAAAAAAAAAAAAAAAAAAACACAGCTGGCCATCATGCACCCATGTCCCAGTTGGAACATGTCTGAAGCCGGCCAATGTAATTCACCTCCGTCAAACTGTATGTTTTTGAAAAGTACACACCCTAGGGCATTTCACATGGTGGCATTTCAACACTTTACATGCACTAATTCTACCACCAGTCTCTGTCAAACGTTTTTGTGGTGTTATTTTTCACTCACACATTCTACTTTGGGCATAGATTCTAAGCTCCTGTTAGGTGTTACTGCCAAAGGACACCCCAATATGTACTCGTCATCATCTCCCGAGTACAGCGATAACACTCATGCATACGTTTGTCGGGTTCACTGGGGGGTGCAAAGCAAAATGTCTGATATGCGTTTTTCAAATTTTACATATCTTGTTTGCCTATCTTCCTTTTGGGGGCCTTATCAGATATCCCAATGTATTTTCTTGCCATGAGCGTGCATATATTTGAAAAGTTTACACCCCACAGTAGTTGAAGAACGTGTGTGGAGGTAACTGTTCAATCCTCAATTTTACACACGCACACCGCTTTTTGACTGTGATTTAGTAGAGCCCGTTGTTGGTTATTGCAAGAAAACACCCCGGGTTGTTTTCTGCGAGGCCTCCTAAGGACACCCATGCCCCCCATGCATAGGTCTGCCAGGATTTTGGGAAGGTACGGTTACAATTGTATGACTTGCCATTTGAGTTGAAATTGAGAGTATGTCTTCTGATAGGCCTATCTTTAGCTTGGGGCTTATCACATACCCCAGTTTTATATATCGCCACAAAAGGGTACATACTTGAAACGTAGATACCCCGAGGTATTGCATGTGGAGTGCTTTGATGCAACTTTTTTTTAGCCAGACAAAAGATAAAAAAAGTTGAAGAACGTGTGTGGAGGTAACTGTTCAATCCACAATTTTACACACGCACATCGCTTTTTGACTGTGATTTAGGAGAGCCCGTTGCTGGTTATTGCAAGAAAACACCCTGGGTTGTTTTCTGCGAGGCCTCCTAAGGACACCCATGCCCCCCATGCACGGGGTAAATGTAACAACCCCCCCACCTCCCCCCCCCCCCCCCCAAAAAAAAGCCACCCAAAAAAAATAATTAACGTCAAATGTTAAAAAATAAATAAAAAATGGGCCAGCGTGTGGTATAATTTGAAGCAGTCGCCAATGCAGAGTCCAGGCTGCCCAGGGCAATCAGGACAGTAATATACACTGTCTTTTCTCTGCCCCCTCTTAGAACAGACCCTGCATCTTTTTGGGGGATTCTGCTTTGCCGCAGTAGGGGGAATTTTAAAAATAAAATGTGTATCCCCAACTCTGCTCTCTCCCATCACCGCCCGGGGAGCAGGTGCATCACGGTACAAAATCCCCGAAATGATCTGGAGCTGAAACTGTAAAAATCTCAGTTGCGTCCCGGGGTTTGCTTTTTTGAACAACAAGAAAGCGTTGTGGGTTGCAATCTGCATTAGGTAGATTGCAACCTTTTTGTACCAGGCCCTTGTCTTTCGTATAACTAGGTAGGGCTGCAGCAGCTGATCTGCCAGATCAACCCCACCCATATGACGGTTATAGGCCTTGATGCACACTGGCTTCCTCGTTCTCTCAGCTCTGCCACGTACAGGGACCTCCACAGTCCCCTCAGTGTGGATGGTGGTAAGAAGGTACACATCCTTCTTGTCTCTGTACTTAACTGCCAACAGCTCCTCTTGGCGCAGAGCTGAGGTCTCCCCCTTCGTAGCCGGGTGCGTGCAAGTTGTCCTGGGAAACCTGTGCTGTTCTTTTTAATTGTGCCGCAAGCTACTGTATCAAAACAGTACAGTAGCTTGAACAAAGAGACACTTATAAAAATTGTCAGTATACAAGTGGTACCCTTTGTTCATCAGGGGGAATATCAGGTCCCAGACAATCTTGCCACTGGTTCCCATATGTTCTGGGCAACCTGGAGGGTCAAGGTGGCTATCCTTTCCCTCGTACACCCGGAAGGCCTGAGTATACCCAGTCTCACTATCACAGAGCTTATACATCTTTACACCATACCTAGAGCGCTTGGAAGGAACATACTGCTTGAATCCCAGCCTTCCCTTATAATTCATCAGGGATTCATCCACGCATATATTCCTTCCAGGTGTATAAGCCTCTGCAAACCTGCCAGCAAAGTGGGTAATCAGGGGGCGGATTTTATACAGCCTGTCAAACTGGGGATGCTCCCTAGGGGGACACAGGCTGTTGTCGCTGAAGTGCATGAAATGCAGAATCATTTCATACCTCTTCCTCAACATACATTGGGAGTAAATGGGGGTAGAGCAGATGGGGCTACTACTCTTTATGATGCCCAGAATGCCCAGTCAATGCCCAGAATCTTTTAAATTCTGGCACATCGATGGGGGCCCATTGCTGCTTTGCCAAAAAAGAGTCCGGATTTGTAGCTCGGAATTGATGGGCATATAAATTAGTTTGGGGCGACAATGTTCCCCAATACATCATCGCCCAGAAACACCTCCATAAACTGCTGAGGGCTAAATCCTGTGACATCCAAATTAATGCCAGGATTTGCAGTAAAGGATGGGATGTTTGGCCTCTGGCGATGAGGCACTACCCACTCCTCAGCAGTTCTGCCAGCTGGAGCAGCACGTCTCCTTCTGGCAGGGGGACTAGCAGGCACAGATACAACATCACCAGATACATCACTAGCAGTAGACACTGTATCTAGTGCTGATGTATCTGAGCACCTGGCAGGGTCAAAATCAGGGTCAGAGTCTGACATAGACGCGTCAGAATCTAGCGCAAGGGTGGCATATGACTGCTCAGCGCGGGTTGACTTCCGTGACCCATGTGCCATGATCACAATCACTTTACTTAGTGACCTGTCACAAAAAAAAAAAAAATAACCCCTGAAAAAATGAACAGACAGCAAAATAAGTGATGCTGTGCAAGAGCCTGTGATATGTATAGTGATCACTGGCAGGACAGGGGTTAATCATTCTGAAAAGAGCTTTTGGGTCTCAAAAAAGAAAAAAAGATCACAAAAAATGAACCCCTAAAAAAAAAAAAGGCACAAACAGCAGAAAAGTGATGCTGTGCAAGAGACAGTGATTATAGTGATCACTGGCAAGACAGGGGTTAATGGCTCTGAAAAGAGCCTTTGGGTCTCAAGATTTTACAAATCCCTACGTATAAATACCTAAATCTCTCTAGCTAAACCACAGATCTCTCTCCCTCTCTCACTAAAACACAAGTGAAGAGAGGGAGGCAGATCCATTCCACACTAATCAGAGAACTGGGGAACACACTTGGGATGAAATTGCTAATGGGGCAAGCTGTGATTGGATGACCCCAGCCTGCCCCTTATGATGCGGCATGCTAGGGACGCCCCCAGAAGCCCCATGATTCACTGCCTTTAGAAACTACAGCTTATTGAATTTGTTCTGGTGAGTAGAATCATTACCTTCAGGCTTTTTGCTGTAAACACTGTAGAAAATGCAGTGTTTACATTACAGCCTAGTGATAATGATACCGGAGAAACTGACGGAAGCCAAGCACAGAGAGATGGACACAGGTTTCTTCAGGAAGGAAGAGATTCTTTATTCGATTCACCGAACGGGACTCCGAGGGACTAATGTCACCAAAATACAACAAGATCTGAGCCCCGGACAATAGTGTAGGCTCCTTATATAGGCATGTAACTCCTCCCATAATAAGCTCCACCCACACATACTCTTACCCAATCAATCGAACAAGAACTAACTTCCTGTTTGACCGCATGGCTTGCCCAGCTCAATGGAGGAGGGGAATACTACATCCGGTATTCTCGCACATGCTCCGTACACTACTGATTGTATCTTTGCCACGTGCAACCAACCGACCGATACACCAGTATATGCACGTACACATGCCACGTGGTAATCTCGGCCTACTAAATTTATTTTTACAGAGATTCCACCACAATAACTTCACTAGCCACTCCCCAGATAGCTGTTAGAGATCCTTCCCGGGTCATGGCAGCCTAAAATGCATCCAAACATTCAGTATCTCCTCCCTCTGCATGCAGACACTGAACTTTCCTCATAGAGATTCATTGATTCAATCCATCTCTATGAGGAGATGCTGATTGGCCAGGGCTGTGTTTGAAACAGGCTGGCTCTGCCCCTGAACTGCCTTTTTGTCAGTCTCAGCCAATCCTATGGGGAAGCATTGTGATTGGATCAGGCTACCACTTCTGATGATGTCACCAGACTAGTGTTTTTCTTTTGAGGTAAACAGCATGCAGATCTACAGCTTCTGGCTGGAATACAGTAGGATTTTGCTATATTTATGGAGGCAAGAGGGGTCCAGGGGGGCTAGAGGGTGGTTTTAACACTAGAGGGTTAGGAATACATGTTTGTGTTCCTGACCCTATAGTGATCCTTTAATATTACTTTACACACAAAATATATACTCGAAAAATGCTGCAGCTCAAACCAGCAAAGAAAATGTGTCCGTTTTGTCAGAATCAGGTGTCTGCACACTGCACAGACAAAGTATGTATATTTTCTGGAACCTCGCTGTTGGAAGCTGAGCTGCGGCCTCACACGTGCACAGTCAGTGAATCTGTTAATTAATAAGCCGTCAACTGAACAAGCGTGAGACCATGGCTCAGCTCTCTTAAATTGGACAAAACTGACAAAAAAAAAATGGAGGAAATAAAAAAATCCTACTTTGCTGTGTCTGAGCTAGGGGGCTGGCTTACAGCTGTAGTTCTATTTACAAATTGCTACAGTCATAAGCTACTCTGAATGTGAGCAATGAGTGCAGGGTGCTCTATGCACCCAGCCAATCATGTGATCATTGTTCTTAGACAAGGCCCATTAGCCTCTTACTCTGTTTATCACATAAGTGTCAGGTCTCAAAGATCCTACTCTATAGATTTACTTCTTCCTGTAAAAATAATGGATAATTTCACTAAAAGTGGAACTGTGGATACTTTATGTGAGAATAAAAAAAAAAACTAAAAAAACAATAGACCTAAATTGTGAGCTAGGAAAATAATTTAAGTGGATAATTTTTATCTGTACAGCTATTTTGGGTTAACTTTGATTTTTTTTTTTTTAATCCCATTCATGCATGGTTTAACCCCTAAAGGTAAGCCGGCACCACGGACCTCCTGGCACCATAACAACATAATTCCAATGAAGTTGTTATGGTGCCCAAAATGTTTTCTTTTTTAAAGTGATACTGACTTAATTTAATAGCAATCATTTTGAGTTTTTTATGCAGGATACTATGTTAGAATCATTATTCAAAAAGGAACAATTCAGGACTTTATAATCCAAATAATTTAAAGGAATTTGCAAGTATTGTTTTTCATATTAGCCGTGTTTCATTGTTTTTTGGTTATTTGTAATATTTTGTTGCGGACTGTTTTTTTTTTATTCTTTATTTTTGTTGTGCAGGTGAGTACAAGCGTATTCATACGCCACAACAGCGGACATTTCTGGTTAAACATGGATAGGCTAAACAGTGGTATGGAAAATGTTGCACATTTTTGTTTTAAAAACATACTTAGCTAGGCAGACATGTCTAGAAAATAACAATCTGTATGAGATCAAACGTGCCTGCAGCATCCCGACAGCGGTGGTCATACTTGAGAAAAAAAATTTAAAGTAACTAACAGGGTAATACAGGCTGTGTCGGAGAGTGGTGAGGCATTAAGCGTGAACATAACTTCAGGATCTTAGGTGAGACTGCGCAATGTGTATAGCAAAGTATGGTCGCACCTAGTGTGTCAGTAGGTATGCTAGTGTGAGCGTTTATGAAAGCAGGCTAGGTAGCTGACCTATTGTTTATCTGAAGGGTATGGTATAGTCTGAGCACAATAGAGAGCACTTCAGTGGCTTTATGGCAGCACACTTGTGAGTCTAAATTAACATGCGACCGATTAGGCTGGTCAGAGGGTTGTGGACGTGCTCGATAAAACAAGGCTATACATAGTATATTGAAATTATACACATATACATGGCAACTGAAGAGCAATATTATGAGGGGAAAGAAGATGCGGGTACCGGCATTTATATAACAAGCGTCCCTTCACATATAGCCGACTCAAACTATTCCCGAGGCCGTCAGGCTAAGTCCAGATCCCCCTGCGAGGGAGCCTGAGTCTCCAGGCTTGTCCCTCTGACTCCTTGTGTCAGCTTGCACAGGCCTGCCACTCATGGGGACCACCTGTCTCCTCCGCCTTCCACCCGCTCTCACTGCTTTACTGGGGTGAGTTCTCTGTGTGTCTGCAGAGCTCCTTTTCACATGGAGGCTTGGGCTGCGTGTAGCTTGGTGGTGTCGTGGCTCCGTGCTGGTTCTTGCCCTATGCAGGTTGTATCCTGCTGGGTGACCGGGCTTTTGGCAGCGTGGCTGTGTTCGAAGCCCCAGCCTCTGCTTTCTGTTCCTGGGCACTGATGCAGGTTTCCCAGTGGGCCTTCTCCTAGTTGTGCCTCGCTGCAGGTGAGATTGTCATGGTGTTTCAGGTACAGATTTCTGCTTCCTGCCGTGGACCCGTGCAGGTAAGTGAGGTGCATCGGGTCTGCTGGCTATGCGAGTCCAGAAATCTCTGCATAGTTGTTCAAATCGGGTCTCGAAGCTCTGCACCCAGTCTAGATTCTGCAAGCTTGCCTGTTGTAAGGAGTGCTTCTGTATGGCGGCCATCTTTGCTCCACCATGCGGTCTGGGATTTTACCGTTGTCGAGCTGTTCAGGTTTGTTGCTTGCCCAGTGGGGACCGGGATAACCCCCACCGGTCCAAAGGGGGGGGCAACGGGGTGTCTGTGTCGGTACCTCGAACCGCATGATCCCCAGCGGGAGATCGGTCGTCTCCCCCAGGTGTCGGGTCCGCCGTCCAAGTAGGCCGCAAGGCAAGCCGGCTGCTTTTGGTTTCCCAGAGCAAGTAGTTTGGGGACCTTTTGTGTCCCTGTCGTTAGAGATGCCTGTCGTCTAAGCTGCTGTGCCTTCAACCGCTATTTTCTGGCAGATTTAGTGGATTTAATGGTCGTGCTGGCAGGAGCTCACAGAGACACGTCTGGCCAGCTTGCGAGTCAAGCCCCGCCCCCTCAACAGGTTTCTAATGCTGTCACACCTTATATAAATTAATGGATTTTTTGCTTATCTGCACAAATTAGATATAAATTATTAAGAGACAGATTTATCAGCACATGAGAATGCCTTTAATATTCCTCAGCATTAAAATAGGTATAATAATTTATCAATGATGGATCACTCTCATGCTCCCCTAACCCTTTCTCCGATAGAACACTCAGTTGTTTAAAAGAGTATAATTAAAATGAACCTTTTGTGCTATGATCAATATTAAATGTAATATATATATAATATGTGTTTAGTTGCTATATTAGCAGTTTTACTTACTTGCTGCACCTCTGTCCAGCACCGCCATTTTCAGAGGATCTTTGGGTGTTACACTATTGTAAAACCCACTTTCAGCTGCAGCGACTCCCTCTCTCCTGCAACTGGCCCAGCTTGGAGTCACTTCCCCAATGAAGGGTCAGTCCCCCAAGCAGTAAGAAATGCTTGCTGGTGGAATAGCACTGCGAAAGGGAGCTGGAGAACCAACTGGGGGGTTCTCCTGCATAGAGGTCTAATGTCGAGGATTGATTGAGAGTTTGTAGAGGAGGACATTTTTAAAGATTATTAAATTAAAAACTATACATTGGCTAGCGTTTTTGCTAGCATATCATAAAAATGAGATTGAATGCTCTTAAGATTAACCCTAAGTAGTGTGTACTATGACAGGTGCACTAGTATTTTTATTTGTATATGGGAAGTAATCAACACTGATGGAATTGATTGTTTATAATAGCACTAGAATCAAAATTTCATAGGTCTGACCTGCTTGAGGTGCAGAAAATGTTTACATTTAATGGCTATAATTGAGAGTGGCGGAAACTTGTCCATGGCAGCCAATTATGACCAGAGGTTAAGAATAGTGGTTTTGTACTTAGTACTAGACAAATACACTTTGTCAAGGGTTATAACAATAAACAGTAACAAACAAATGAATATAAGAAATGCAAAATTAGCAACTGACTCTTTAAGCTGTAATAACCTATTTAAACAATAGATGGCAGTGTTGAGATAGGTTATTGCAATTTCATATTTGCTCCTGGGAAACAATTAGTACCCACATATGGGTAACATAAAAGGGTTATTTACTAGAATCCAAATGCAATCCAGATCAGCAAAATTCAATGAAAATAACCACATTTGCTATTTTTATTTTTACATTTGTTTATTTCAACCATTGTAGAACATCTCATATGATACAATCCGGTGTATTTATAAAACCCTAATAAATAATATAAGTGCATTAATAATATAGGTTTAATAACCTAAATAGGCACATTTTAATTACTGGAATATATTGGACAGCTCTATGAAATAAGCTAATCAACATGGTGCTGATGACAAGTTTTTGTAATGATAGCTTCTATTAACATTAGCAAATATCTGCCTGCAAATTCAGTCCAATCAGATTGTGGAAATCCATTTGAATCAAATTTGCAGACAGACAGCTGCCAATTCTGTCTAATTATTACTGTATTTGTATGTTCTGTTCCGTATTTCCATAATTTGTTTTCCGGATTTCAGATGTTCTGTTGCATCTGGACAGACTGAAATCCATGTTCAATCTAATTCAAATGTTGTATTGCAAAATCAACAATGTCTGTATTGTGCAGTCCGACTGCCCCTGAATAATATACGTTTATATCTAATAATCTTGAACCAAGTCATTCAGAACTTTAATAAAAAACACAGAATGTGGATCTGTAGGTGCCAAGGATTGCACTAGCCATTGTTCCATCAATGCTGACTTTAAGAGATGAGGATTAACTATATTATTTTTTTACCAGGTTCTGCTGGACACCAGTCTAAGCCATTTTTGTATGCTCTGATCTACTTTTTTTTTTTTGTGTGTTAATAGATAATTATTGTCACGTAAACTACTGTGACCTTAATATTACTCTTACACTAAAAACAAACCTAAATATTCCTGCATAATGCTACATACAAATCACGTATCCCCAGGTACGTGGAGTCTAGAAACTGGCTTTGGAATTCATATAAAAAAAATAAAAAAAAAAATAGAAAATAATATTCGCAGGTAGTGAGTGGTAATATTTTATTTCCTAGATTGTAAGCTCCTTTAAGTAAAGACCTCTATGCCCCTTGGCTCTATAGACATTCTTTTGTTTGTCAATTACTGTTGTTTTACACCAACTTTGTCAAATTGTAAAACACTGTGGAATATGTTAACACTATACACATGATAATAATAATTATTAATTAAAGTCTATGTAATATAAACAGGCAACAGTTTGGACAAGTGAATAGATATGCTGGTATATCTAGTAAAAGCTTTTCTTTACCAACTGTATACAATGCATTTGATGAAAAAGTCTCTTATTTCATGCTATTTTGTACTGCAAATATTATTACATGCCACATGGTTGTCCATGACAAATAATGCTGACATCAGGATTATATTAACGTCTTCTATTTTGTTATTACATTTGGATGACTTCTCACAGGTGGCACTGTCACCTTGCAAGATGACTATTTTAGAACGATAACATCTTTAACTCAGTCAAAAGATATACTGAGAGAAAGTAGGGACTACTTTGTGTCGGTATGTTTTCTATACCTGACACTTCTAGACACTGGGTGGAGCTACCACCATCTATGAGTGTCAATCTCTCAGCCGCCATCAGTGACGGCTGCAGAGATATTGGCTGTATATATTGAGAATCCGCGGTCTTACGTTGCAGGATCCTCCATAGACCTTAATGCTGTACTCTCGAGAAAGCAGTGACCAGAAGAGGACCAGGCAGAAGAAAATGGCGGCAACTGCGAGGGACGGGTTTAGGTAAGTAAATCTCCCTTCCCCTAGTCACTGGACCACTAGCGGCGATCTCACTGTTGGAAGTCCTCAGTTGGTGACAGTGCCGCTATATCTGTTTTTTTGTTTTGTTTTTTACCAGTTTTTTTAATTAAACTTGAAAAATATTATTAGTAGATGCTGCAGTCAATACTCTTCACTCATTCCCTCACCACACCACAGAATACCACAATAGTATCAGAGAATCTATAAATGTAAATAATAATACAATTAATAGATGCCATGATATTTTTATTATTTCTAACTTTCTTCTTATCACAAAACAGGTAGGAAACTCAATCAACAATAGTCAAAGGTCACATACATAGAAAATACATCTAGATGCAGCACAGTTATGTAAAACACATTTGACAATGAGTCAAGTAAAAATCAGCTTTGAAAATGATAAAGAGACCCCCCCAACAATCAAACTGTCTTTTAAAATAAAAAAAGATATATATCTCTGATAAAATTCACCTGAAGTGACACAGTAAAGAAAAAATATATTATTTAAAGGGGAGGTCTAGGTATCCTCCTGTAAGAGGGTCTCTACATTCTAGAACGTTGAGAACAAGTGCTTGGTGGTAGGCCTTGGTTCTTTTATAGGCATGACCCACAGGGTTCCTGTTAGATACCAGTCATTGTATTGGAAGGAAGTATGTAACTTACTCTTAAAGTGAAATGTAACACTTTGTGTCTCATCCAAAACTCCCATAGCTGAGAGGCGTGCCCAATAATGCAATCTGCCCAAGTTTATAGTAAGTTTATTACATTTTTCTTGCTTTATTTCAAGTCCCTTTAAGCATGTAGGGTAAGTATGCAATGAGAAGATGCTATTTAGCAAAAAAAAAAATACAGGTCAATTTATTCTTATGAAACGCGTTGTTGGTCCAGTCTAAATAGAATAGATTCAGCAGTTTATTAAATACATGGATGAAAAGGCATGGATTGGAGAGATCCAGTATTGTAATATCACATTTCTGTTTACAGCAGCCAATTAATGGAGCAAAGCCTACATGACTGTTTTAGTCCTCCAATTCCTTTCCTTTTTTAATCATACAGAAGATAGCTCAGTGGGTGGTGAGCCTATAGCCACAATCAAGTATTTGAGCACAAAAGTTATCAACCATAGTCCACAGAGTAGAGAAAGCAGAGCATTCCCCAAAACAAAAGAAGAAAACCACATTATCTTGTGAGCATTCCTGACATTTGTTTGAAGGTAGAAAACACTATTATGAATTTGAGATCATTAGTAAGGTAGGCTTCATGAAGCATTTTAAGGGACTGTTCAGTAAATTAGTTTACTAGAAGAAATATGTTTATTTTTATTGTGGCCACTATAGCCTCCTGTAGATGAAGGCTGGGAGATCCCAAGTTCGAGTTACCAATTACAGGATATGTGCATCATGATCAAGTGGAGGTCCAAAAAAGCTGTGGAGTGAATGATGAGTGGCAGTAGTTAGGTTGGCCATGTAAAAGTAGAATCTGTCATGTTTGTGAGCAAAGGTGTGTAACAGTTTGGTAAGCAATGCCTGTAGTTGAATAGAATGTGGAGGGTTAATGGGGTTAGCGAGAGTGTCTTAGAAAGAACAATAGTTTCTGCTGGCATCAATGCATAATATAAGTGAAGTTACTTTTCCTTAGACATGTGCAATTCGTTTCGGTCCGAATATGAATTCGGACGAATTTCGGGCAATTCGGACATTTGGGTACTTCCTAATGTCCGAATTGCTGAAGTGCCGAATTGCCGAGGTCCCGAAGTTCCGAAATTACCGAATTTCCGAAGTGTCAAAGTTCCGAAGCACAGTATTGCCTAAGTACTAATATACTTACCCAGTGAAAGAAGAAAAAGTAGGGCCCCCTCCCCTGAGCAGTGGGTGAGGGCCCTACAGTAAAAAAAGGGGGGGGGACCTAATGTCCTCCCCCCTGCCCCCCCCTGAGCGGCGGGTAAGGGCCCTAAATCCTAAAAAGAGGGGGGACCTAAGACCTAAGGCCTCCCACCTGGCCCCCACCCCTGAGCGGCGGGTGGGGGCCCTAAATACTAATAAAGGGGGGGAACTAATGTCCTCCCCCATGGACCCCACCCCTGAGCGGTGGGTGGGGGCCCTATATACTAATAAAGGGGGTGGACCTAATGTCCTCCCCCTGGCCCCCACCCTTGAGCGGCGGGTGGGGGCCCTAAATACCAATAGGGGGGGACCTATTGTCCTCCCCCCGGCCCCCACCCCTAAGCGGCGGGTGGGGGCCCTAAAAAAATGTTGTCGTCCCCCAGGTGACTAGGGGTCCCCAAACCCCTAGTCATCCCCTCCCCCCTCCCCCCAAAAAAATGGTCCCCCTACCTACCCCCCTCACCCTAAAAATAATGAGGGGGGGACCTTTAACTAAGAACCTGTTAAAAAAAATAACTTACCATTCAATGTTTTCTTTCTTCTTCTTTGTTCAGCCCCCAAAAAGGCCAATTAAAAAACATAATAACCGACGCAATTAAAAAACAAAACAAAAAAAAAACGAGCGCAAAAAAAAATCCTTCTTTACCCATGGAGGGCTCCGCGCAGACTGAGCTCTGCAGGGCGGGTGAAGGTTTATAAAGCCTTGCCCCGCCCTGCAATTAGGCTCAGAGCACTCTGATTGGTGGGTTTAAGCCATCCAATCAGAGTGCTCTGACAGGTAAATGAAGAGACTGACAGGTAAGTCTCTACATTTCCCTGTCACAGGACTCTGATTGGTTGGTTTGACACATTGTCTTTGGAATTTTCCCACGCTGTGTAATTTGACTCATAACTCTCTGATTGGTTACTTAATCCACCAATCAGAGTGCTCTGAGCCTAATTGCAGGGCGGGGCAAGGCTTTATAAGCCTTCCCCCGCCCTGCAGAGCTCAGTCTGCGCGGAGCCCTCCATGGGTGAAGAAGGATAATTTTTTTTTTTTGTAATTGCGTCGGTTATTATGGTTTTTTATTTGGCCTTTTTTGGGGCTGAAAAAAGAAGATTTTAGAAGAAAGAAAACATTGAATGGTAAGTTATTATTATTATTTTTTTTTTTTACAGGTTCTTAGTTGAATGTCCCCCCCGTCATTATTTTTAGGGTGAGGAGGGTAGGTAGGGGGATCGTTTTTTTGGGGGGGAGGGGGTGACTAGGAGTTTGGGGACCCCTAGTCACATGGGGGGGACATTTTTTTAGGGCCCCCACCCGCCGCTCATGGGTGGGGGCGAGGGGGAGGACAGTAGGTCCCCCCACCCTATTGGTATTTAGGGCCCCCACCCACCGCTCAGGGGTGGGGGCCAGGGGGGAGGACATTAGGTCCCCCCCCTTCATTAGTATTTAGGGCCCCCACCCACCGCTCAGGGGTGGGGGCCATGGGGGAGGACATTAGGCCTCCCTTTATTAGTATTTAGGGCCCCCACCCGCCGCTCAGGGGTGGGGGCCTGGGGGGAGGATAATAGGTTCCCCCCCATCGTTTTACTTTAGGGCCCCCACCCGCCACAGACTGCTCACTGTTTACTAGACATGCCCCCACTCGCGGTATAGCGAGTAGGGGCAAAATTTACTAATACTAAGTCATTTTTACTTAGTATTAGTAAATTTGTCTGAAAGACCAATTTAGGTATTTCAGCCTTTTGGTAGATAACTCCCTAATACCGTGGGAATTAGGGAGTTATCTACTAATCGGCTGCAATAGAAGTGCCAAAGTCCCGAAATTCCGAAGTTCCGAAGTTGCCGAAGTTCTGAAGTGCTGAAGTTCCGAAGTGTTGAAGTGCCAAATTGCCGAAGTCCCGAATTGCGAAAATTCCGAATTTCGGAGTGCCGAACCAAACTGAAAATTTTCCCCATGCACATGCCTACTTTTCCTAGATTTGGAGAGATGTTTATGTTGGGAGTTGTGCCATTTTTGAGGTCTCTGCCAGGTTTAGGGAGGACTATGATACTTGATTGGTTGAATGGTGTGAGGGTTTGCTTTATGAGATATTATTGTAAAGTGTTTTGAACTTCCTGCAGGACAATGGGACAGACCAGATGCTCCTTCTCCTGAGGCGTAAGTTTAGGTAAATTAGATTAGCGGAGAGGTCTACATGGTTTTCCCATTTGTCAGAACATATGGGAGCTTTTGAATTCCAGAGCTGCAATTAATAAAGGAGGGAACATGTTAGAAATGAGTCAGTTAGTTTTGTTACTTGGGCTACCACAAGCCTATGGAATGTCCTATCCTGTGCCATCAGACTTCCCCTGGCAAAGTCACTTAGGATAACCTACTGACTCCATCAATTCCTCCTCCCCTTTAACATGCTGGCATTCTTCTTTTTACCTCTTCCTCATACATTGTAAGGTTGTTTGAGCAGGTCCTTGTTCACCTCTTGTCTCTGTCAGTATTATTTTGTATGTCTATAATTTGTCAGATAATCCCCTTCTGGAATTGTAATAAGACTAACAATATTCTCATAGACTTTAATGGATGAATTGCTATTAATTCAGTAAGCAGTGTGCACCTTTACCTTGCTAAAATAATTAAACCATTAGTTTTGATTTCAGTGCAATGTCTTCCTACCAGTCTATACCTACCCTTCAGACTTAACTGGGTTATTGTTCCTACTGCTATATTCTTTCATGATTTTTTTTATTTTTTTTTAATGCACAAAAGTATTTAGAAAAATAAACCACTGTACACTACAAAAGTCACGCAATATAATCATTATTTATAGAAACTCCTCATCATTTTCATTGATGGGCAGTGCATGCTTATAGTTATTACGGGGATTCAGGTTAATTATTTACTGTTTTGATAGAACATGAATGAATATGGAATCTTAGCGGTTAGGGACTGTTTTGTCCAAGTAGTCAGCTTGGTATAATAGAAAATGTAGTCCATGCCACGCAGGAAACATTAAAGCTGGTCGCCGTGGGGAGCAGTAACCTTCCTGCAGTTCCTCTCTGTTCCCTTGTGCGCTGGGGGGAATAACTACAGAGAGCACGCAGGGGGGCAGAGAGAAACTGCAGGAAGATTGAGAGGAGAAACACTGGACGCAAGATAAAGATCCACTCAGCTCTCCCAAAGGTAGCAAGTCTGGGTGGATTTAAATAAAAATAGCAATTTGTGAGTGAGTGTGTGAGAAAATGTGTGTGTGTGTGTGTGTGTATGTGTCTGTCTTAGTCAAGAGTGTGTGCCTGTCACTGTATGTCTGTCAGTGTGTGTCTCAGTCAGAGAATGGGGTGGAGCTTGCGTGCCGGGGAAGCTGCTGCACAGTGGCGGAACTAATGTAGAGTGGGCCCTGGTGCAAAAACAGTTTTGGGCCCCTGAAGACACATGCCCCTCGGGTGGCCCTAATTGTACTCTGTGTTGGTGGGAGTGTACTGTATGTGAGGGGTTCACTGTCTGTGAGGGTGTACTGTGTTCAGGGGGGTGTAGACAGTGGCAATGAGAAGAGCTTTACAATTGTAATAATTGTTTAAAAAAAAAAAAAAAAGAATATTCCCCTTTCCCTCATCTTACCTTGCAGGGAGGGGGGTGGCACAATCAGATCTGAGGTGTTGAGAAGGCTGCCTATCCATCGGGTACAGGGGTGGTCAAGAGATGAGAGGTATCTCTCTTGGAGCTCAAGCACTTACACAGACTTACCCATACAAACCCACAGACTGACCCATAAACATACTGACCCATACACTCACACACAGACCCATACACACAGACTGCCCCCACACAAACTGACCCATACATACACTGACATTGCCCCCACATACACACACAGACGGACCCATACACACAAACTGACCCATACACACACAGACTGAACTCCCCACCCCCACACTGATCCGGACACATACAGACTGACCCCCCCCCATACATACACAGACTGACCCCCACACATACACAGACTGAGCCCCCCACACAGACTGACCCATACACACAAACTGACCCCCCTACACACACAGACTGACCCATACACAGACACACAGACTGAGCCCCTCACACAAACTGACCCATACACACAGACTGACCCCCCTACACACACAGGCTGACCCATACACACACAGACTGAGCCCCTCACACAGACTGACCCACACGCACAAATTGACCCCCCTACACACACAGACTGACCCATACACACAGACTGAGACCCTCACACAGACTGACCCATACACACAAACTGACCCTCCCACACACACACACAGACTGACCCATACACACACACACACACATACACAGACTGAGTCCCCCCCCCCCCCCCCCCACACACACACACTGACTCACACTTAGCAGCTGTCTGGATGCCTCTGTACAGAGCTGAGCTTCCTCTCCCTGTCTCTCCCCTGCGCTGCTCTCTATGACCCAAGAGGAAGTCCTCCCAGCACAGTGCCCCCTTTGGCTGCACATGAGAAAGAGACAGTTCCACAGGGACAGTTCCACAGAGACAGTGCTGCTGCAGCTTGTGAAGGGAAACTCCTGACTTCCATTTCAATTGGGGGAGCACTGCACGATGTGGGGTGGGGGGGGCATGGCCCCCTCCTAGTGACGCCACTGATACTCACAGAGCAGAGACACCGGAAGCTCTAGTTGGTGCATAAAAATCACCTGTTGTATAACTCACTACAGCGTTCACAAGAACATGTTGGGAGGTTCATGAAATGGGTTACCATGGCCGAGCAGCAGTACATAAGCCTTATATTAAAATACTTTTGGCTAACTTGGGACAAATTTGTACAGACACAATCCAAAAGGTTATAGAAAGACTTCCCAGAAGAGTGGCGGCTATTATGGCCTCAAAGGATGTGCCAATGCCAACATAGTGCCAATGGTTTTGGAATGTAATGTCCAGCAAACTTACATGGGTGGGATTGTCAGGTGTTCACATACATTAGGCAATGTAGTGGATACACAGATAGGGGAAGACGCTGTCTGAACCTATAAAAAATTAATCAAACATAGTGAAGACCGTTACAAGTATGTTATAACAGACACGTTATCGGGTACACTCACAAGATGTAGATAGAGAATTCGCTTTGAAATTACCACCACCTACTCCTGTAGGGGGGTCACACACTGGACCCACTGGATGCAATGGATACAAAAAATCCGGAAACCAAAAGGAAAGCAGGAACAATAAGTATGGTAGAAAAATTGATATTTTATTCTCTGATAAAATAAAAGGCACTGGTCCAACGCGTTTCGTTCGATCAGAACTTCATCAGGGACCTCTTAGGTTAAAATAATCATACATAATCAACAATCTCCATACAAGAAAAAATTCCCGCTGTACCCTCCCTCATCCCGCAGTCCCAATATATAAAACTACTCTTAATCTTATTGGTGGTGTGGTGGGTGTGTTCAAGCTTGGTTCCGGATTGATCATCAACTAGCTGACTCACAGCTGATCGTCGTATTTTTTCCCGCTTTACGAATCTTGAAATGTCACCGGAAGTGACGTCTGCGTTCCAACTCGTACTTCCGTGTGTTCCAGCGGTATCTTCGCGTCCAAAAGTATATTGGCCTCCGTGAGTCCCCATAATCATGCGTACACATGCGCAATTGGTAAATTACTATACTTGAAAAAAAAGTGTCAGTATATTGCAACTAACACTCAACATTGGAAAGTGAAAAAAAATTATCAATATAAAAACATATAAAACTTGTCAAAATGACAACAAATTTAGAGTAACTTCACATTTGATCTATTAAATGCCTATATTTGATTATTTATAAAAAAAACTCTCGTCCAATGCATAAGTGATAAAGGATAATAATAATCCTAACGTGAGCTCAGATGAGTCACTAATAGTAATACATAAAAAACATTAATAATAAATAATATATAATGAACATAGACAACATAAATACTCCACATAACAATTGTACAATACTAATGCAATAAATCTCTAATGTTCAAGAAAACAAACCAAATCAATATCCACATTTAACCCCTTCAGCTCCAGTGTTTGTAAACAATGTATCCAATAAGTTTCTTTCTGGCGAAGTTGTTTTAATCTATCACCCCCTCTCCAATGTGGGGAGATGTGTTCGATGCCTTTACATAAAAAGTTCTTAAAATTAAATAAAGGACACGACTGACAGTGCAATGGAACCGAGTGGGTAGTGAGACATTTTTTTATATTATTTAACTGTTCCATAAATCTGACTTTTTAAATCTGAAATGTATTCCTAAATCCCTCTTTAGGTCTGGGGGAGAAAGATGATGATGTTTTCCTATAGTATGCATTTTCTCTTCTCCCTCCAGAGTGATGGGTATTTAAAGGTCGTTTCCTTTGTGGGGAAGAGGGAGCGTTATGTTTACTATTGACTATGGAAAATGATCTACAGGAAAAATAAAAATCTTAAAAACATGCTTGCGCCAAATTATATCAAACCTATTAATAAACCAACCCCGACTACCATCATTAAGGGTTTCAGAGGCTGTAAAAGTTGCGTGGCATGTAGCACTGCCTCCTTACCCTATTCCAATACCTTCCAAAGTACGATTACAGGGAGATCTTTCCCAATTAGGTCATTCATTGGCTGCCGCACGGACTTTGTGGTATATTTTCTACAATGTCCGTGCGGCAAGCAATACGTGGGACGTACCAAGAGATTGCTAAAAGTCAGATTTATGGAACATTTAAATAATATAAAAAAAGTCTCACTACCCACTCGGTCAGTCGTGTCCTTTATTTAATTTTAAGAACTTTTTATGTAAAGGCATCGAACACATCTCCCCACATTGGAGAGGGGGTTATAGATTAAAACAACTTCGCCAGAAAGAAACTTATTGGATACATTGTTTACAAACACTGGAGCCGAAGGGGTTAAATGTGGATATTGATTTGGTTTGTTTTCTTGAACATTAGAGATTTATTGTATTAGTATTGTACAATTGTTTTAGTTATGTGGAGTATTTATGTTGTCTATGTTCATTATATATTATTTATTATTAATGTTTTTTATGTATTATTATTAGTGACTCGTCTGAGCTCACGTTAGGATTATTATTATCCTTTATCACTTATGCATTGGACTAGAGTTTTTTTTATAAATAATCAAATATAGGCATTTAATAGATCAAATGTGAAGTTACTCTAAATTTGTTGTCATTTTGACACGTTTTATATGTTTTTATATTGATACATTTTTTTCTCTTTCCAATGTTGAGTGTTAGTTGCAATATACTGACACTTTTTTTTCAAGTATAGTAATTTACCAATTGCGCATGTGTACGCATGATTATGGGGACTCACGGAGGCCAATATACTTTTGGACGCGAAGATACCGCTGGAACACACGGAAGTACGAGTTGGAACGCAGACGTCACTTCCGGTGACATTTCAAGATTCGTAAAGCGGGAAAAAATATGACGATCAGCTGTGAGTCTGCTAGTTGATGATCAATCCGGAACCAAGCTTGAACACACCCACCACACCACCAATAAGATTAAGAGTAGTCTTATATATTGGGACTGCGGGATGAGGGAGGGTACAGCGGGATTTTTTTCTTGTATGGAGATTGTTGATTGTGTATGATTATTTTAACCTAAGAGGTCCCTGATGAAGTTCTGATCGAACGAAACGCGTTGGACCAGTGCCTTTTATTTTATCAGAGAATAAAATATCTATTTTTCTACCATACTTATTGTTCCTGCTTTCCTTTTGGTTTCCGGATTTTTTGTATCCATTGCATCCAGTGGATCCAGTGTGTGACCCCCCTACAGGAGTAGGTGGTGGTAATTTCAAAGCGAATTCTCTATCTACATCTTGTGAGTGTACCCGATAACGTGTCTGTTATAACATACTTGTAACGGTCTTCACTATGTTTGATTAATTTTTAATAGATTGTTTTGCAAGTTTGATTCGGGGCAATTAAGGTCAGAAGAAACATGAAAAGCCACTCCCACTCCACTTGCTACATCTCCTCCGCCCTGCCGGCGTGTTCTAGGCCTGCGGCCACCTGCCGGTGACAGGCCATGGCTATCAATGTGAGCTGCTTCACTCAGAGCAAATCACAAGTTTGGGCTCAATTATATAAAGTCCCCATGGCAACCCCCATTTATTAAATCCAGAAAAGTGCTGTTCTATTGCTATGGACACTTTGTCGACATTTTTCCTGATCTCCTGATTTCTGGCCTTTCTGTACATTCTTGAACCCTTTCTTCCTGGATAATTGAGTTTTTAGACTGTCTGACCTTGCTACTTGTCCTGCTGTCTGGATTTGTTCAGACAGCGTCTTCCCCTATCTGTGTATCCATTTGTTCTATTAGGCACCTATGTGGAAAGTTGCCGTTGGGAAGCTGTCAAAAAGTTAAGTTGGTGTTTATACACACATTGTTTGCATAGACTATTAGAGTGTGTGTATTGATTAGGCAATGTAGTGTATGATTAATCAACTTAATGTATTTCTGCTATTAAACCCATAGATTTGTTGGAAGGAATAGGCATATATATATATATATATATATATATATATATATATATATATATATATATATATATATATATATATATATATATATATATATATATATATATATATATATAAAAGAGGATACATGGCAAAGTGTTTTATTTTGAGAGAAAGGATAAACATACAAATTGTTCTAATTTATTGTTTTGTTTTTTTCTCCAACATAAAAAATATGGAATTCTCAGCTATACAAACACTGAAACAAATGACTACAATCACTGCTATGTTTCCTAATTTCCGCAAGTCTTTAGCGGAGTTTTATCCCACGCTGATATCAGTTCTGGAAAGTATAATTTATGCAGTAATGTGTGTCGGCTCAGTGAGAACCATTCTGGAACTAAGGAAAAAATAACTGATAGTGAATTTCAAGGCCATAGTATGCTGGATTATAGAAACTGCCTATGTGCATGTGATTAGTACTAAATATGAATTACTTTACCATGTTGCAAAATCACAAAATGAAACCATTATAAACTGGGCAGTACAATTTGAATTCACACTGATTTGTATAGATTTGAGTAGTCAAATTATTTGCAAGCAGAGCAACCCTTTTTTGGTTTGTTTTGAGTTCTGAAAAAAACAAAACGGGATCTACAATTTATTTACCAATTTAATGTGTTTCTCTTAGATGGGCACAGTACAAGTGAGGTGAGCTCAGGTCAAGCTAATACACAAGCTTGCTAAGGTTAACGGTGATCTCACAATGTGTACAGATTAAAAAGGTTTGTTGCTAAGGTTATAATTTGCACTTGCACTGAATTAGTTATTTAACTATGCATTTATTTACTACTGGCTGTACATGAGCATATTTAAATGTTTTGCAAGTTTGATTCGGGGCAATTAAGGTCAGAAGAAACATGAAAAGCCACTCCCACTCCACTTGCTACATCTCCTCCGCCCTGCCGGCGTGTTCTAGGCCTGCGGCCACCTGCCGGTGACAGGCCATGGCTATCAATGTGAGCTGCTTCACTCAGAGCAAATCACAAGTTTGGGCTCAATTATATAAAGTCCCCATGGCAACCCCCATTTATTAAATCCAGAAAAGTGCTGTTCTATTGCTATGGACACTTTGTCGACATTTTTCCTGATCTCCTGATTTCTGGCCTTTCTGTACATTCTTGAACCCTTTCTTCCTGGATAATTGAGTTTTTAGACTGTCTGACCTTGCTACTTGTCCTGCTGTCTGGATTTGTTCAGACAGCGTCTTCCCCTATCTGTGTATCCATTTGTTCTATTAGGCACCTATGTGGAAAGTTGCCGTTGGGAAGCTGTCAAAAAGTTAAGTTGGTGTTTATACACACATTGTTTGTATAGACTATTAGAGTGTGTGTATTGATTAGGCAATGTAGTGTATGATTAATCAACTTAATGTATTTCTGCTATTAAACCCATAGATTTGTTGGAAGGAATAGGCATATATATATATATATATATATATATATATAAAAGAGGATACATGGCAAAGTGTTTTATTTTGAGAGAAAGGATAAACATACAAATTGTTCTAATTTATTGTTTTGTTTTTTTCTCCAACATAAAAAATATGGAATTCTCAGCTATACAAACACTGAAACAAATGACTACAATCACTGCTATGTTTCCTAATTTCCGCAAGTCTTTAGCGGAGTTTTATCCCACGCTGATATCAGTTCTGGAAAAGTATAATTTATGCAGTAATGTGTGTCGGCTCAGTGAGAACCATTCTGGAACTAAGGAAAAAATAACTGATAGTGAATTTCAAGGCCATAGTATGCTGGATTATAGAAACTGCCTATGTGCATGTGATTAGTACTAAATATGAATTACTTTACCATGTTGCAAAATCACAAAATGAAACCATTATAAACTGGGCAGTACAATTTGAATTCACACTGATTTGTATAGATTTGAGTAGTCAAATTATTTGCAAGCAGAGCAACCCTTTTTTGGTTTGTTTTGAGTTCTGAAAAAAACAAAACGGGATCTACAATTTATTTACCAATTTAATGTGTTTCTCTTAGATGGGCACAGTACAAGTGAGGTGAGCTCAGGTCAAGCTAATACACAAGCTTGCTAAGGTTAACGGTGATCTCACAATGTGTACAGATTAAAAAGGTTTGTTGCTAAGGTTATAATTTGCACTTGCACTGAATTAGTTATTTAACTATGCATTTATTTACTACTGGCTGTACATGAGCATATTTAAATGTTTTGCAAGTTTGATTCGGGGCAATTAAGGTCAGAAGAAACATGAAAAGCCACTCCCACTCCACTTGCTACATCTCCTCCGCCCTGCCGGCGTGTTCTAGGCCTGCGGCCACCTGCCGGTGACAGGCCATGGCTATCAATGTGAGCTGCTTCACTCAGAGCAAATCACAAGTTTGGGCTCAATTATATAAAGTCCCCATGGCAACCCCACACAAAATATAATGTAAAAGAGACAAGGGCACACAGGGGCTTGGCAGGGAGGGGGCACCTTATTTATTAAATCCAGAAAAGTGCTGTTCTATTGCTATGGACACTTTGTCGACATTTTTCCTGATCTCCTGATTTCTGGCCTTTCTGTACATTCTTGAACCCTTTCTTCCTGGATAATTGAGTTTTTAGACTGTCTGACCTTGCTACTTGTCCTGCTGTCTGGATTTGTTTTCCTGGGTCTTACTTCGTACCTTTTCCCTCAGTAAGCTACAGCTTTTTGGGTTTAACATTACCAAACTATCTGACACTTTGATCTCCATTTTAATTCTGCTTAGCAGTACAATGACATGTACCGTATATCCCAATTCAGATGATTTCCAAAAGGATAACATGTTGTACACAATGGATGGTCTCTGATACATAATAACCATGAAACATTGTTTGAGAGGAATAATAAAGTCTTAAAACAATGTCATTGCAAAGGTAGTCCTCAGAAATGTGACTTGGAATTAAATAAAGAGATAGTTTCTATGTATTTTTGACTATAGATGAAGGTTATAGAAATGGTACTAAAAAACTTATTTAAAAGTACATAGGGAATTTGTGATAGTGCACAGGTAACCTTTTTTTGGTACGGTACTATGTGTTTGGGCTGCTATCCAATAATAGTGAGCGTTTGAGTGCAAAACGTAATTTTGTGTGTTTGTATTTGCATATTCAGCATGACATTAAGGGAGAACTGTGGAAACACATTTTTTTAGAGCTGCTGTGCCTGAGGCAGACATTTTAGTATATTTCAGTGATGCACAACAGTAGTTTTCAGAATTTATTTAAAGGAACCGAGCCCCTACTGCCAGGTTTAAAGAGGTGATTTGGCTTACCCTTTATCACTCACAGCGATGGTTGCTGGCTGTTAATTCCGCTTCTTCGTGTTCTGCTCCGCCTCTTTCGATGATCTAAGCCAATCCACTGTTTTCCCATAGCAAAGCAATAGGCGGCTAATGCGTATGGGGCCATCTAATAAAAATAGCAGCGTTTTCCTCTACTATTTCATAGAAACACCTTTATGAAAACATTGCCGTTCCTGCTGTGAGTGGTGAGTTTTAGCCAAGAGCTTATGTGTATAGGATTAGGTAATGCTCTGCATTGAGGTGTTAAGAATTAGCATACAAAGGTAGTGGAATAGTTAGGAGAAAGGAGCCATAGTAGGGGTTACAAGTGTTCAGAGTTAGGAAATACCATTATCGTTTTCAGTTTGGGATTAACTAGAATTTTGTAGTAGTGGGAATGATTACAAAATAGTGCACGTGGATAGGTAATATAACAAAGGCTTAGAAGAAGACAATAGAAAGGGGAGTTATGCAATGGGAGGTCAAAGTCACAAGGCTGTCCATATATGACGTGGTGCTGAAGTAGGGATATGGCTATGGTGTCACCAGAAGTGTGATACTAGAAAACCATTTTAAAATGTTGGGGAAGGTGACCAAACTCGGGACTGTGCTGCCAAAGTCAAGACAGTCGGAAGGTATAGATTAATATTATTTGCATCTAACTCAGCTATATTAAAAGTTACTATAATTACTATTTGAAGATTAAATCAGATCAACATCCCACAACTTGCAGTTTAGGGAATGTACATTTTTCATGGTTTTTCACTAAAGTAGGAATTTTTAGCAATTTAAAATTAATTTCAAATTTAAAGCTACAATAGCTAATCTGAAAAGGAATGAACTTTAGAATTTGGTTATTATGGCCTACATTTTGAAATTCACTATTAATTTCTAATAGCTTAGCTGACTGACGCCTTTTGTTTTCTCCAAGGCTTAAAATCAGAATGTATCTATATTTAGAAAATTTTCTGCATTTCTAAATATTCTACGGAGAATTGATGCATTTTCTTTTCTTTATATATTGATACTTTTATAGTTTAATAGTACACAGGATGTTTATATTTTGTTTTATAGATTTTACTTACCTTACAAGCACCACAGTACATAGAATCCCACAAAGACAACCAGTTCATTGAAAAACCATGCCCTAAGTCCTCCCACCCACCTGTGATCATATCTGGATAGTTTTCTTCGAATTTGGACCTGCAGCTGTTATCAAACTAAAATTTCCCATGGACATTTGCCAACCACCTGTACAGTTTTTGATGCCAAAGGTTCACGGGAGTCTGTAAACATTTGAACATCCAGTATTTGAATATATCTCTCTCATAGAGCAAACCTCTCTTGCCTAGCCAGGGTGTGTTATAGAATATTTCACTAACATTTTCAAAGGGGTCAGAAAGAGATTTACATTTCAATTCTACATACCTGTATTTTTCCACCCCATGCACATTTACACTCTTAGTGCCAGGTATGTTGCATACTCACTTAACACCCATACGGCTCAGCACAACTTTTTGTTTTAAAAGAAAATGATACAATTAGACTCAAGCAAATTCAAGAAAAGAAAACACTACATTTTGGCCCCTAACACAATTGCAGTTGTTATTCAAAGGACAACTTTTTTTTTTTGGTTTAAATGTCCCAATATATGTAACACATTATGAATACATTTTTAAAAGAGAAGTAAATCTAAAAATGTCTATACATTTTCCCAAAAGGTACGTGTTTAGATATTTTACAAATGTAGTGTAATGTAATGCAATACTAAACACTTTTAATCCCTCCTGGGAGAGGGTTAGGAGAATCCTGAAGGGGTCACATCATATCAGCACATCATATGTATCCATGAAATATTCCCAATTCATTCTGTACTCTTTTGGCAGCATGCACAGAAACATCCTGTCATTTTTTTTGTATACAAAAAATTAATAATAATAAAAATAAAATAAAATTGTGGGTTCTATTCTCTAGTGAATAGTTAGTTGAAAACCAACCTCCAAAATGTAGGATAAAAATTGCAAATTGAAAATAAAATGTTAGCTCAGCAGAACTGGGGATACTGTTCAAGCTCCGTTAGTTTGGCTACATTTTGCAAGCAGGTGGTCAATTCACAGTCTAGTGACTAAACCCCTTACAACATTTATTTTGCCCCCCACCATGCAATGCAGAATTATTAGAACATTTGAAATATAGTAAAAAAAAAAAAAGAGCCCACGAATACATTAACATTACGTTCTACTCAACTTATTCTGCTTCCTTTTCCTCAATCTGATCCCTGTATAATTGCACTTTGAAAGTAATGAACATGCTTTTTATGCAGGGGTCCATTGAAACAAGCATATACATTGCCGGACTTTTTGTACCAAGTGCCAGATGATAATACAAATAAGCCAAGGTCACGTTGAATAGTGTAAACTCTCTAATTCTGGATCAGTCCAAGTTGCCTATGGCTTCTTCGAGGATAGGATTACGATTCCCTATTCTAGGAGCTATGGCAGTGAATGTATGGCCTGGTGTAGCTGAAAAAGTCTCATCGCTAAGTTCCGAAGCACATCACAGAACGGACTCCTTTGATTCTGGCACAGTAACGCGGGATGGGTTTAGAGTCTGGTCCTTGTGCATTACAAGGGGAGATGTTTCGTCTTCAGACTTGCAGTTGGGCACAGCCTCGACGTAAACATCCGTGAGCTCCTGCTGTTTCTTTGCAATTTCCTTTTGGTTGAGATAATGAAGAATTCCGGCTCCAAGAGCATCCCCTTCAACATTTACCACGGTTGTAGTTCGGTCCCTTGAAAGGCAAACAAAGCACATATAACACTTGCAGCTTTAGAGTAGGGATAATATTTTGTGATTATCACACTATTTTAGCTTTTAGGGTAAAAAAAAAATCACAGAAGAAAGGGTAGATATATGGGGTTTAAAGAAAGAAATCTAAAGGATTATGCTAACCAAAAAACAGTATTTTAAAAAACACTATTTTTGGATCAAGTAATGCTTACTCGTATGTCACCCCCTGCCCCCCCACTTTCCCCAAAAAAGAAAAGAAATAGAAAAACCTAACCTCAAACCAGCTCATAGGCCAAGTTCTCCCTCTTACGATGGTGTCACTCCCCTTCATTGGAGTGTGAGGAAAAACCTGGAGGTGGGCTAAGGGGAGGACTTGGGCAGAGGGGGGGTGTCACCATTGGCTGTCTGTGACTAGCATGCTGTTTGTGCAGACGGCAGATGCTAGCTATGCACAGAATTAACATTAATATATCCTCAAGAGTTCCGGCCTGGCTAATGATGCTCTAAAGATTAGAGATGGGAGTTAAATCTGCGGCAACAAAGAGCGTTCTCTCTGAATGTGCAGTTTCATAGTGAAACGCTGCACAAACAGATTCCAGGCACCATGACCACTTAAAATCCCTGAAGTCGTCATAGTGCATAAAGTAACCCTTTAATCATACATCTTCTTGCGAGATGATAAATACTTTCTTCACACCCTTGTAAATTATGAAGGGATACATTCTGAGCTATAACAGTTGGAAGCGAGCCAGTCTTTGGTATGAATGCATGATTCACCTTTGCAATCTCTTATCCTAAGGTAACAACAAGATGGTGAAACAAAAAATGTTAAATAAATAAAAGTGAATTTTTGAAATTTAGTACTGTATGATTGTAGGATATGTAGATACAGCTCAATTTGTGTATATGATTGTTCGAACACGGTCTTATTGTCAAAAATGCATAATATCTTATTGTAATGCAACTTACCGTACTGTGTTCCAAATCTACCTTTGAAAAGTTGTATATGAATGAATTTTTAAATTGAAAATAAAGATTTATATATATAAAAAAAATAAAATAAAAGTGAATTTTGATTGGTTCCAGCCCAAACTCACAATTTTTAATGAAAAACCATTCCTAGACGCCTATGTAGTCTAATGGTATTTACACATGTCGTTTGTATAGCAATTGAAAAGTTATTTAGGTCAATAATGATATATATATAAATTTTTAATGATATTTCCCATTGAATAAGGTTTCTCTGTTAACTCACTCTGTATAGGTCACACAGTTTGACTCAGGGAATCAGCCGAAAGCATTGCTTTATAGAAACTTACACAATCCAGTCAACAGCCAGAATCAATGACAGATCATTGGTAGGGAGTCCAATGGCCTCCAGAATAATCGCTATGGTTAGGACGCCCCCTGCAGGGATACCTGCTGCTCCCACACTTGAAGCAGTAGCAGTGACTCTGGAAAGGAATGATACACAATCATTAGCCGCTGGTAAGTATGTAATCTAAAACCAAGTACATCTATATTGAAAACTCGAAATACATTTTTTTTTTCATGGATTTTAATCATTTTAAAATCATTGTTATTTACAAAATTAATGCACTGTTTTAGTTACTTTATTAAAACAAAAAGATGCATGAATGGAAATTCCATAACTTTTTTGTGTATTTTATTTGTATAATGTGCCCTTGGAAAATAAAGAAAAAAAAAACAAAACAGTAATGCATTGAAAAAAGTCTCATAAGTAGGTTAGAGAGCTGTAAATGTACACGAACGGATAAACATATCTACTTTTTTATTTTATGTGAAAGTGGATCTACACTGATACTAATATATTATTACTACTTGAGTATCTTGATAATGTATTATTACTACTCGCAGGGCCGGTGCAAAGAATTTTGGGTACATAGGCGAAGATGCATTTTTCCGCCCCCCCAAAAACATCTTCACCTGTGTGCCTCTTAACCTCCCTTTTGTGTTTCTTATCCCGTCTTTAAATATCTGACTCTCTTTAGTGTATTTTATCGCCTATTTTTGCCTTTGTGTGTCTCATATCTCTCCTCTTTGTATGACTCTTACATCCTCCCACATTTGTGTGTCTTACTCCTCCCAGACCCTTTGTGTGACTCCTTTTCTCCCAGCCCCTTTGTGTCTTTTACTCTTCCCAGCTCCTTTGTGGGTGTCTCTTTCCTTCTCAAGCCCCGCTGTGTGTTTCTTTCACATCCAGCCCCTCTCCCCGTCCCTTAATGGTCCCCTCCCTTCTCTGAACCTTACTGTTCCTCTCCCCTCTCTCCTTCTTACCCTGTCCCTTAGTGTTCCTCTCCCCTTCCCCCTCTGTTCCCTGTCGCTTAGTGTTCCTCTCCCCCTCCATCCTTTTCCTGTACCTCAGGGTATCTCTCCCCTCCTCTCCCTGTCCATTGGTGCGCCACCCACCCCCATAGTGGTCCCCTCCCCTTCCTGGTGTGCCTCCTACCTTTCTTGTAGCTTGGCTGAGCGGAGCGAATCCCGGTAAATGAGCTTTTCCTGTCAGTCCGGCCAGGTACAGGAAACAGATGTTCCTGTACCACGGTACACTCCACTTGGCCACACTACAGTCAGGGGTGTATAAACACTGACAGTCCAACACACTCAATGACAAACACACAGACGTCTCTGACAGCCAGACTAACTTATCTGACACGCTCATTCATTGACAGACACTCACACGCACACTGACAGACACACAAATACTGACAGACTCATTGACAAACACACACTGACAGACACACGCACTCACATGCCCACACATACACACACACACACACACAAACTCACAGACACACATACTCACACACACACTGACAGACACACATACTCACATGCACGCACACACACACACACACTGACAGACACACTCACACACACACACACACACAAACTCACAGACACATACACACACACTGACAGACACACATACTCACATGCACACACACACACACTGACATACACACTCACTCACACACACTGACAGACACACTCATTCACACACACACACTGACACACACACACACACACACACACACAAACTCACAGACACACATACTCACACACACACTGACAGACACACTCACATGCACACACACATACACACACTCACAGTAATTAATAATATAAATTTAATTTAAATTTCCCACCCAGCCTCCCTACCTGGAGAGCTGGCATGGGTCTCTCATTGGTGGTCCAGTGGGGCTGCTGGGAGGCGTGCGGCTGAACTGGAGTCCGAGGTGGCGAGGGAGCTCTTATCGCTCTGATCTGCTCCCTCGCAGGCGGTTTTCTGATGCCGCGGGAGCCGGAATATGACGTCAGATTCTGGCTCCCACGGCATCAGCAAAAGGCGCGCGAGGGAGCAGATCAGAGAGATCAGAGCTCCCTCGCCACCTCGGAATCCAGTTCAGCCGCACGCCGCACCGGGGATCCAGGAGGTGACCTGGCAGGAGGGAGCACTGCCGGTCACTGGAATTTTGCGCCCCCAGAGCCGGTGCGCCCTAAGGCGGCCGTCTGTGCCGCCTTATGGACGCGCCGGCCCTGACTACTCGAGTACTACTCGAGTACCTTGTTAGTGTAAGATTATAACGTAGTATTTTATTACCTTCTCTATTTGATAACTTACAGTATAGTGAAGATTTGTCCAGCATTCAGATCAACATTGTTCATTTGAGCAATGAAAACGGCAGCCATACATTGGAAGATGGCCGCTCCATCCATATTAACTGTGGCCCCGATGGGCAGGATAAACCTGCTAATTCTCTTGTCCACACCGTTATTTTCTTCGATGCACTTGATCATGGTTGGAAGAGTTGCAGAGCTGGATACGGACAGGGAGAAGTTATGAGATGGAGTTTGGAGACATGTTGTATTAACATAGAGCTTTTATTTTGTGAAAACCATATTTATAACATAACTAATTTCAAAAGGTACCCTCTGGTTAGAATTACCACACTCCATGTGATAAGTGATATCATTTGTTAGGGTTGAATCCAAGAGTCTAAGAAATCCATTTGTGCTGGCATTTACATTTCAGGATTTACACCCTTGTTTTTTATGACAATTTTGCTAATTAATTTGATTAAAAGAATAAATCATTTGGGGGCGGCGCCTGACTTCCGGTACGGATGGCCGCACATTGAAAGAGCTCCGTACATCAGGGCCCTAAATAAGCTAATTTAAGCACGCTCAACCGCCCGAAAACTACCGAGGCTTACCCCTTTACTTCCCCAAAGCACGCTCCAACCCCGGAATGGGTAGAAAAACGAGAACCGACCCGATGGTAGCGCCGATATTCCGCAACCGCGCTGACAAAGGCCGCACAGGTGCAGAGGACCGGCGGGAAACTGACTCCGAATCTGAGACAAGCGAGGTGGAAAAAGGTACTGCAGACCTCACCCCAATTACCAGAGGGGACCTGAAGGGGCTTCTGAGGGACATAAACGCCAACATGGCTGCAGAATTAGCCAGACACATGGCTCCCATCAAAGAAGGCCTGGAAGACCTGACCAGACGCACTCTAGCAGTCGAAGACAAAATGGAGGACATCTCCACGACGACTAGCAGGCATGACACAGCTATACAAGACCTCCAAGCACAGGTACAAGCCCTTGAGAGCGCACAAGAAGACCTAAACAATAGGTCGCGCAGAAATAATGTCAGGATCAGGGGGCTCCCCGAATCCATAGCCCCTGACACCCTAAACACCACCCTCAGAGAAACATTCAGCGGAATGCTCCCCGAGGCCCCCCCAGCTGAACTCATCATCGACAGAGCACACAGAGCTCTCAGAGCCCAGCCTCCATCGAACACACAGCCTAGGGATGTCATTGTCCGCCTCCATTATTTCCACGTGAAAGAAGCGCTGATGAGGGCTGCACGAGACTCCCCAGTCCACGTAGACGGACACCAGGTTCAATTATTCCAAGACCTGGCCCCTAGCACGCTTTTCAAAAGGAGGATCCTCAGACCACTGACTCAAGCTCTCACGAGGCAGAACCTCAGGTACGCTTGGGGGCACCCTTTTAAGCTGATGGTCCGCAAAGGAGACAGGACCTACACTCTCCATGACACTGCGGACGCTGCAGACTTTGCGGCCCAACTAGGCCTGCCCCGCTTGGAACCGGAACCAGACAGACAACGAGATCGACGAGAACTACCAACCACCGCAGGAAGAAACTGGCAATCCCAACAGAGGGGCCGCAGACCCTCAAGAAGAGACCAGTCCCAGCATTAATCCTGGGCTTAGACACCTGCCTTCCACCCGGCCTCCTAGCCAACCAACCGGGAACAATCCCACCAGCAACCACCCCTCACACTCCTAAAGAGACTCCACTTTCCACCCCCAAAGCAGCATAACAACGCACCTCCCCGAACAAAGACCCTGCAAATATGGACACGAGATGAACAATCAGACTGGCACGCAACTCACCGGCCACTAACTCATCACCAGCACATGAAGACTTATCCCCAACATCCCTCTACCTACAACCCTCCTCCACAGACGACCACCCAAGGGACACTAACCATCGACAGGGCCAGCTGCAGCTAGACCACCGGCTACCATGCCCCGGCGGACAAGAAAACTAACCTGGGAGCCGCACGCCCACTTGGGCCCATGAACTTTCTCCGCCAGCTCCATAGACCCGGGACATTGCCTTACTTGGCCCACCCAACATTCACAAAATGCTTATATATATGCACGGGTGGGAGAATGGGAAGAGGGGGAAGAGGGGATAGCACACTGGACGGACACGGACCAAAACCAAGGCCTCGCATCCACCACTAGGGAGGCCCCAGACCCAAGACGGACCCCCCCAAATTAGAAACACCACCATGACAAGGACGCAGGTTTAGAGACCGACCCACCCCGACCCTAGGGATACCACACACGCCACATCCCATGGACCCCCGAGCATAGATGCCAGCTCTCCACTCTCCCTCCTAAACACCCCCATAGGCCCACATCACCACCAAACAGCCGCCCACAGACCCCCTCACGAGAAATCGAAAACCAACAGACATGAGGTGGGGACCTTAAGCGACCTTTACAAACCCCGCACCCCTCAATGACAAACAGAGGACCAAGGACAGGACGCCCACTCCAAGGACTCATAGCACCGACACCTTATTAGACGACAGCAAAGATAACACAGGTGAACCATGCTGAGGGATCCGGTGGGGAGGCGGGAGGGAGGGCAGGGAAAATCTGAAAATGTCTAAACTTGTCAAAATGAATGTACCACAAATAACGTTGATATGCTCTTTTGCTGATCTCTTTCTTCTACACTAGTATATAGGTTCCAGTGTACAACATGTTTTACTCTACCATTCCATGTATAATACCTTTAACGTTTGAAATGTTTTGTTCCCACTAAGGGGGAGGAAGGGAACAACCCAAATGGACAAACGACAGACCAGACGGGCGGGAGAGCCCAGAAAGGCCCCACGGAGACTTTCACTGCGGACGACACACCTACTAACTCCACCACACCTCCGCAGGGAACAACCCGACTGTACCTCCCACGGAACGTTGGACGACACTCCCCACCGCCTGCTGGCCTAAACTGTAAGTCCAGCAGCAACACACACACACACACACTCGAACCCGGCTGGTCCGGGTTGCAGGGACCCACGCCCCTCCGTAACCCCCAAATACCCCCTACCCTACCCCAACACCAACCCAATCACCCGCTCCCAAAGGGGCACCTCGCATACACAACCACGCAACATGCCGACTCACCTCAAATGCACTTCCATCAACGCAAAGGGCCTCAACTCCCCCAAGAAACACCACGCACTACTTAGATGGGCTCAGAGGCAACAAGCCGACATCCTCCTAGTCCAGGAAACCCACTTCACTGCACTTAAACACTTCCCCCTCACGAACCGGACATACAAAACTAGCTTCCTAGCCAACTCTCCAACGCCCAAAACTAAAGGGGTAGCCATCATCTTAAGAGGCACATGCCCCTTAACAGATATAACCGCACACCCTGACCCCTCGGGACACTTCCTCACAATAACAGGGAGAATAGGCACCAATCATTACTCCTTTTGCTCTATATACGCGCCTACCCAACCAGACCCAGACTTCTGGAATACATTCTCCGCACACGTAGCCACACTATCCAACACCCGCCTCATCATAGGAGGGGACTGCAACGCAGTACACTCCCCACACCTTGACAGAACACACCGCGCACAACCTCCACACCGACCTGCCAGAAATGACACACTGTTCCAGCAGTTCCTCTCCTCTCGACACCTCATAGACATCTGGCGCGCCCAACATCCCTCCACCAAAGACTTCACCTTCTACTCTAACCCCCACAACTCATACTCGCGGATTGACTACTTTCTGATCTCCCCTAACGTCCTCTCCCAGACAAAGTCCGCGAGCATCGGTACGATATCATGGTCAGACCATGCCGACATCAACCTAACACTGTCCATTGCAGACATCACACGCCCATGGACGTGGAAGCTAAATCCCATACTACTACATGACCTCCCCATCACAGACACCATCTCCAAAGACCTATCAGACTACTTTGAACTAAACTCAAACCCAGCAGAAATATCCCCCACGACCCTGTGGACGGCGCACAAAGCGGTCATCAGGGGCAAACTCATAAGCTTAGCCTCAGCCCGGAAAAAACGTAGAACACAACAGATCACAGACGCAATAGCGGAGATACACCGCCTCGAAGCCATACACAAAGGGACCAGAGACAGCAACACTCTAGATCAATTGACCGAAGCCCGTACCCTACTAAAGCGCCTCACCATGGAAGACACCGCGAAAGCCCTCCAGTGGCTCAAACAGAAATACTACGAAAAAAGCAACAAAGCTGACACCATGCTGGCAAGACGCCTAAAACGCCGCATTGAGGCCAACAAAATCACAAGCATACGCGACTCAGGCCAAAACATATGCACCCAACCCGACCAGATAGGCTCCATATTCCAATCCTACTACCAACAACTCTACAACCACACGACACCACTGGGAGACACCGCGCAGGACACCTCAACCCTTACACAGACATTCCTGAACGCACTTAAGCTCCCAAAGCTAACCACAGAGATCAGCCAGACACTGACAGACGACGTAACAGTAGAAGAGATGACTCTAGCCCTCCGCGCATTCCAGCCCAATAAAAGCCCCGGCCCTGACGGATTTGGGGCAATATACTACAAAACCTTTAGCCACCTCCTGCTCAAACACCTCTGCCCGGTATTCAATGCCATGCTGCGCGGCGAGAAGCTGCCGACAGACATGGTAGCAGCAAACATTTGCCTCCTCCCAAAACCAGGCAAGACACTAGACGAACCAGGACATTACCGACCCATATCCCTCCTAAACGTAGACCTTAAAATCCTTACAAAAGTCATGACCAACCGCATAAACCCCCTACTACAAGCCCTAATCCATCCCGACCAAGTAGGCTTCATCCCCCACAGACAAGCGGCAGACAATACTAGAAGAGCCATAGACCTCATTTGGTACACCACTCACAAACACACCCCCACGGCAATAATCTCCCTAGACGCCGAGAAGGCATTTGACCGCCTCCTATGGCCCTTCCTCTACCAGACCCTATCCCACTTCGGCTTCCCCGCACAATTCATCGCTTTCCTAGAAGCAGCCTACGCACACTCACAGGGCTCCCTCCTCCTCCCTAGCATAGCCCCCCCCACATTCACCATCTCCAACGGGACGAGACAGGGATGCCCACTATCACCCATACTATTCGCCCTATCCCTGGAACCCTTACTCGAAGCAATACGATCCGACTCAGACATTGGAGGAATCACCATAAGAGACCAGACCTACAAGGCATCCGCCTATGCGGACGACATCCTCCTTACCCTCACAAACCCAAACACCTCCATCGACCACCTTATGACACTGATCCATTCCTACTCTCGAATATCCGGCTACAAACTGAACATCACAAAATCCGATCTAATGCCGATACACATACCCCCACATGAACTAACCAACATCAAGGACCAATTCCCATTATGCATCCGCCCAACGGCCATTGATTACCTAGGCATAAAGCTCACAGCCGACATCTCCACCATGTATCAAACTAACTACACACCCATACTCAAGCGGGCTCACGCAGACTTGCTGACATGGGCCCCACTAGGGATCTCGTGGCTGGGCCGAGTTGCCTCAATCAAAATGAACCTCCTACCACGGTTGCTGTACATCTTCCAGACACTACCCATAGCAGTTAGAATAGCAGACATAAAATCTTTACAGAAAGCGGTCAACAATTTCATATGGAACCACCGAAGGCCCAGAGTAAGGCGTGAAACACTGTACGTCCCTAAGCGATCAGGCGGCCTAGGATTACCCAACTTTATGCATTACCTATACGCTGCCCACCTATCCCAAATCCAAATGTGGCATCTCCCGCCCATGGAGAAAAGATGGGTGGACATTGAACACTCAATCTTTGGTCATGACCACCCCTCCCAATACATGTGGACCCCCAGACAGCACCGACCATTGCCCCCCCCAACCGCACCCACCATAACACACTCACTCGACCTCTGGGACAAGGTACACCTGAAATACGATCTCTCCTCGGAACTCTCTCCAATGACCCCGATCCTTAGGAATAAACTCTTCCCCCCGGGACTCACAGCCCAACACTTCGCCCAATTCGAGAGGAGGGGAATAGCCAGACTTAGCCACCTATACACGGACAACCAGCCCATCACCTACGAGACCCTACCCGAACCCACCACACTCACCACGTTTGACTACTTCCGCTTCATCCAACTCCGCAGCCTGGCAGCAACACCTTACATCCAACAAGCAGGCAAATCCCAACCCACCAAGTTCGAACGGGACTGCACCACAGCCCCGGCCAGAAAGGGACAAATTTCCGACATATTCCTCTCAATAGCAACCCACACAACCCATATCACCCTCCCGTACATCAGGGCATGGGAGACAGACCTAGGCGCACCAGCTGACACAGAAGTCTGGGCCGACATTTGGGAAGCCACCGCATCGCTAACGATATGTGTAACATTCAAAGAACAGGCATATAAAATGCTATTCCGCTGGTACCTCACCCCCCAGAGGCTGGCAAGCATGCACAGACTACCCACAAACCAGTGCTGGAAGCAATGTGGAGAAACAGGCACTTTCCTCCATTGTTGGTGGACGTGCCCAAAACTCCAACCCCTCTGGCACTCCGTAGGTGCAATCCTCACCAGAGTACTGCATAACCCATGCCCCTTAGACCCATGGACCATGCTTTTATCCAAACCAATGGACACATTCACAAGAGCCGAAAACAAATTGATAGCAAGAGTGGCCCTTGCCACACGTAGAGCAATTGGCGAAGTATGGTCCACAACCACAACACCCAACCAACAAACAATACTTAGGAAAATCCAAGATCACATGGACATGGACAGGCTCACCGCCCAAATCCACGAAAACACCAAACAGTTCCACAAAACATGGGACCCCTGGCTCATGGCCGACACATCTCTACCCTGGTAAGACAACACATACCATATACCACAAAACAACACCAGCAGAACATGAACCACGACCCTCACCTAATCACTAACCCACCAACGCTACCTGAGACACACACCGAGGTGTACCCACCCCCCACCCACCCTTCCCACCCCCACCCACCCCCTCCCCGGGGGGGCCGTGGGACCCTGCAAACGAACACTTACTCTCCACCGACGACCTGGCCCCACCGGACCGACGACCCCCCCCAAACAACCCAGACGAGGACAACCCACCCACACCCTGACAGGTGTACCCACCAGCCGCACCCCTCCTGTAATCACAGGACCACTCACGACGCAACTACCACACCTACACAGACGCGATACCCACCCCACGAGACGACAACCACTTTTTATCCCAAAGACGATCCTGACAGGAAGACTGAAAGGGCCATACACGGCCAAAACAACTCGGAAAGAAGCTAATTCAGCAACGAAATTAAGATCTTGTAATAAATGTACGCTGATCCGACACTTGCTGTTACAACGCTTGGACCCTAAAACCTCCCCCCCTTTTTTTGTTTTTTGTTCCCTTCTACCCTGTACCCCTGCCCTCGAACACCCAATTCTACAAATAAGGAATCTTAAACAAAAACAGGGCACCGGTTTCCCTTCATTTCCTATTCTTGTTCCCCCCCCTAACCCTTAGATCCAGAGCAGCAACGAATGTTACATACAGAGTATAAATGTACTAACAATCATCCAACAATGTAACCAAAGATAGACAGCACCTAACCTGTTTCTTATGTATGACTGTCTTTTACATGGTATATAAGCACTGCGATCTCTGTAATTATGATCTTATTCCCTTATTTTCTTCTGTACCCCTACCCCAATGACTCTGAAAACAATTCAAAATCTGACAAAATAAAGAATTTAAAAAAAAAAAAAAAGAATAAATCATTTACTGCCTTTTGTGCCAATGTAAAGCCTGTCTTGATCTCTGCTGTTAATGTTAAGATTTTGGCATGCTTTGGGCATTAAAACAAAACTGTAAGTAACTTAAATTTTTGTTGTTTAAGTTTTCTCAATATAATACTTCCGTTCTGTACAAACACATCCTGCTGCAAAGATCGTATCTGATACATCAATATTTTCTGCTGTAGAATGTGATTGGAAATTTGAGATACATATACAATACATACACTGTAGATTACCATGTCGCAGATTACTAATATAAAAAATATATTTTGAACATCACAAATATATTATGTTGCTAAAACTGTACAAAACACAGAATTACTTTGTTTAAAACAGTTGGTGCTAGACTTCACTACATTAAAAAATCATGACATAAAATGTAATGACTCTTTATCTTATTGTATATTTGATAAAAGAAAAAGTAATCTATGAAAATATATCTACTGGCTTCCTGCTCAGCCTACGGATATAAGGAATATTAGTACCAGAACTACATTGGCTAAAGATAAAGACAATTAAACACCAGATTTACCATATCTACACGGGGAATTCTGATTTGTCAAATCCCCATTTCCAAAGGGTTATTCTATACCCCAGAATCTGCCCTTTAACCAGCTGTATAAAAGATGTCTCCGATGAGAGAAGGAATGTCTGGTCCATCTCGCAGTCTAAACTCAAACTATGCAGACACTAAGAAAACATGGCCTCACAATGTGACCTATTTAATTTGGGTCAATGGAGATACAATAATTCAGAATTACTGGAGCAGCAAGAGAGAAATAATGTCCTTCAGTTGGCTCACATGGTTATGAAAATATTCCTGGTAAGTACGGAGCTGAGTTCAAACAAGTCTTGGTAAACTAGAGAAAATAAGGTCAATTCGAAGGAACATAAAAGGTGCACAGAGCACCCAAGCCTACTCCCAGCTGTAAATTGTGTTAGAACTGCAGTGATGTTGTAAAAATCACTGCAGCTGTAAGCCTGTTCCATTAATGTTGGCAACTGGCCAACCAGGATTGACAGTTCCAGTTTGCCTGTGTTCATTTTGTCCAAGTTTTGATGCACACCATGTGTATACCACATTCACAACAACACCTCTACAAACAGTTGCATACAGCCAGCCAGTTTTCTATACAGTGAGCTGGCTACTGAAAAGGTTATAGAACCCAAGGGATGAGTACCCTTTGGGATAAACTACTTGTCTCGTAGGGTTATGGGACATGAGACTCTTTGTGATGAGGGAAGGGTTGCTTCTGCGAGCACCCACTTAACAGTCCATCAAAGAAAACTTTGAAAGTAAATAACGTTTTTTTTCTCATTATTTTTATAGCATTATTTGCATTATAATATATTATAATGCATTGAAAAACAGGACTGTATCCCTTTAATGGTCAATATGCAATCAATTAATATATGCAGTTCTACAACACAGACAATATTCCTGCAGTAGGCACCTTTGGCACTCCAGATCGCAGACTACATCTCCCTTGATGCTTTGCCGGCATTGTGACTGTAAGAGCATTATAGGAGATGTCCACAACATCTGGAGTGCTGAAGATTGTCTGGCCCCTGCTTATTCTAAAGACAAAACAAAATACCATATATACTCGAGTATAAGTCGACCCGAATATAAGTCGAGACCCCTAATTTTTACCAAAAAAAAACTGGGAAAACTGGGAAAACTTATTGACTTGTGGGGAATGCAGCAGCTACTGGTAAATTTCTAAATAAAATTAGATCCCCAAAAAATTATATTAATTGAATATTTATTTACAGTGTGTGTATATAATGAATGCAGTGTGTGTGTGTGTGTATAATGCAGTGTTTATATAATGAATGCAGTGTGTGTGTATGAATGCAGTGTGTGTGTGTATATGAGTGTAGTGTGTTTGTGTGTATGAATGCAGTGTGTGTATGAGTGCAGTATGTGTGTGTATGAATGCAGTGTGTGTGTGTGAGTGCAGTGTGTGTGTGTGTGTTTGAATGCCGTGTGTGTGTGTGTGTGTGAGTGCAGTGTGTGTGTATATAATGCAGTGTGTGTGTGTATGAGTGCAGTGTGTGTATGTGTATGTGATGCAGAGCCTTGGTGGGGGGTGGGCATTTTTTTTTATATTATTATTATTATTATTATTATTGTTTTAACATTTTTTTTATATTATTATTATTTTAACCCCTTAAGGACAGAGCTTCAGAAGCTTGTCTTTCACTTAATGACAACAGCATTTTTTGCATTTTTTGCTATTTGCGTTCAACTGCAATTTGCATTTTACTAATTTATTGCACTGACACATATTATATACCGTTTTTTAAAGGACAGAAAGGGCTTTAATTTGATGTAACACACACATATATATATATAAATGCTTATTTATTATAAAAAAAAATACAGAAATATGCAAAAAAATGAATTTTTGTGTGTTTTTTTTACAGTTTTTGCAATAATAATGTGTACATAATTAGTGCAGGTTAAGGAAAGTAATTAAAAATAAATTAATTTAGTTGTTCTGAATTACAGAATATATAATGTGTCTGGGATTTTAAGTTTTTTTTTTGGTAGTTACAGGTCACAAAGCACAAGGAGTAAAATAAACTTTTAATGTGGAACAATTTTAGAATTTGGTATGTTTGTCTTGTAAGCTTAATAGCCATAAAAGAAAACAAAATTGCCACACAAAAGTATATATTTATATAAAGTAGACACCACAGGCTATTTACCTAAGGTTGTTTTGACACTTTCTGCGTAGCCATTTTACCGCCAACCTCTGCTAAATATTGGAGTAAAATTGTGTTTTTTGGGGGTTTTTGGCACGCAAACTTATAACAAAGAACTTCTCATGTGTATTTTGTAAAGTTGGTGTGTACTATTCCTGTATAAAGTTTTATTTTGTGTTCAGTTACATCTGCTGAGTAAAATGACACCCCCATTTTATGTCTTTGGCACTATTTCGTGAAGCTACAGTGCCATATAGGAGACCTGTCCTTTTCAGTATTCACAGTAGAATTTTGAGAGACGGATTTAATGAGCCTATGCTTCCATTTGGGGTAGTATAACAGTTGGACTGTTCAAAAAAAAAAACCCACAAAGGCCTACCATTTGTAAAAGTAGACACTCCAGGGTATCTCATAAGGTGCATATTGTGCCTTAACATGCCCCCATTTTTTCACCAATAGATGCCAAAGTATGTGGTATAAAATAATTGTGTGCATTTTTAACATATGGATTGCATTTTTACTGGGCATTTTGTATATTTCACACGTGCCACTAAGTTCAAACCCCCCAAATTATGTTCAGCTAAGTCGTCTGAGTAAAATGACACCCCCATTGTATGTCTTTGGCACTATTTCGTGAAGCTACAGTGCCATATAGGAGACCTGTCCTTTTCAGTATTCACAGTAGAATTTTGAGAGACGGATTTAATTAGCCTATGCTTCCATTTGGGGTATTATAACAGTTTGACTGTTCAAAAAAAAAACCACAAAGGCCTACCATTTGTAAAAGTAGACACTCCAGGGTATCTCATAAGGTGCATATTGTGCCTTAACATGCCCCATATTTTCACCAATAGATGCCAAAGTATGTGGTATAAAATTATTTTGTGCATTTTTACATATGGATTGCATTTTTACTGGGCATTTTGTATATTTCACATGTGCCACTAAGTTCAAACCCCCCAAATTATGTTCAGCTAAGTCTTCTGAGTAAAATGACACCCCCATTGTATGCCTTTGGCACTATTTCGTGAAGCTACAGTGCCATATAGGAGACCTTTCCTTTTCAGTATTCACAGTAGAATTTTGAGAGACGGATTTAATTAGCCTATGCTTCCATTTGGGGTATTATAACAGTTTGACTGTTCAAAAAAAAACCACAAAGGCCTACCATTTGTAAAAGTAGACACTCCAGGATATCTCATAAGGTGCATATTGTGCCTTAACATGCCCCAATTTTTTCACCAATAGATGCCAAAGTATGTGGTAAAAAATAATTTTGTGCATTTTTTACATATGGATTGCATTTGTGCTGGGCATTTTGTATATTTCACATGTGCCACTAAGTTCATACCCCCAAAATTATGTTCAGCTAAGTCTTCTGAGTAAAATGACACCCCCATTGTATGTCTTTGGCACTATTTTGTGAAGCTACAGTGCCATATAGGAGACCAAGCCATATCAGTTTTTACCGAACATTGAATTTTGACGCTGGGCCTATGTGCAATTTCCAAGCATCTTAGCAGGTTGGAGATGTTACTGTATATTTTGCTATCCTTATGTGTGCTACGGCAGTATAACACCTAATATGTTGCTCAGCTATGTCATCTTAGTGCAACGATACCCACATGTGTACCTTTTTCATTGTTATGTGGATGTTGAAGGGGCACATTGGAGACCAAGTCATATGAGTTTTTACCAAACTTTGAATTTTGACGCTGGGCCTATGTGCAATTTCCAAGCATCTTAGCAGGTTTTAAATTCAAACTACCCCACAAAGGCCTACCATTTCTTAAAGTAGACTACCCGGGGTATTTCAAAAGGTATATTCTAAACCTTAGTGTAGGATAATTTTTTTGTTAGTTTGTACCAAGTCTAGTTGCAATTAGCATTTTTTTCTGCCTTTTTGACACACACTTGGAGATGTTACTGTATATTTTGCTATCCTTATGTGTGCTACGGCAGTATAACACCTAATATGTTGCTCAGCTATGTCATCTTAGTGCAATGATACCCCCATGTGTACCTTTTACAGGGTTATGTAGATGTTGAAGGGGCACATTGGAGACACACCACTTCCATATTTTTCAAAAGTGGATGCTGGGCCCAAGTCTCATTTTAGCAGCTCAGGACTGCAAATTACCTCTCACTGTGACCTGTATATATCAAGCAGCAGGGAAAGGGATTAGGGACTTTTTTCTTAGCTATTCTTCTGGGACACAATGTAGCACCGATCCGTCTCTCTCCACTTCACAAACCCACACGAGGTGGAGGGAGGCGGATCAGATATCCCTGCAGCATTGTGACCGCTGTGACTGGCTGTCACAGCGATCACCTGGGCTGGGATATCGGGATTTGCTGCTGCTGGTCTGCCCCTGACTCGGAGGCACCCAGCAACAGCGTTAACCCCGCGATCGCCGGTGTGGTGACATTCTGTCATCAAACTAATATGGTGACCAGGGGTCATGTGACCAAGCTCATGTATGCCTTTCTCACAGTGGGATAAGCTTTACCTTTGATATGGTAATTCAAAACCTTTACAGGTCAGGAAAGAGATAACCACTCCCCCCTATCCCCATTCCTTTCTGTTCCTTCTTGGCTGTGCAACTAAGCAGATGTGCAGACGCCATGTGCTATCTTGGTGAACCATGTTATACTCTGTTGCTTCCTTTTCTTCCTTGGTGGATGTGATGTTGAACTTGCAGCAGTGAGCCATTACTAGATGTGAAGGCCTAACCGTGGGTGAGATCAAACGTGTGGGGAAGGGGATTACTATATAGATAGATAGATTTAAAAGGGTTGTTGCTCCGTGGGTCTGGGCTGTGTGTTTGTGATACATTTATAATATTGTGTTGTTGTCTTCTAAATAAATACCTTTTAATGTAGACGAACCTTGTGTAATATTTATATTAATTTGGTGATTACACCACAGCCGGTACTGCGGCGATCGGGGGTTAATTTTAACGCGTGACAGACGAGGTCTGTCACTCGTCATTAACGCTTTCCCCTGAGTGACGGACCTCGTCCGTCACTCGTCGTTAAGGGGTTAATATTTTTTTTTTATATATTATTTTCATCTTTATTTATTTTTTTCGTCCCCCCTCCCTGCTTGTTAGCTGGCCAGGGAGGGGGGCTCTCATTCCCTGGTGGTCCGGTGGCATTGGCTGTTCAGTGGAGAGGGCTGGCAGGAAGCATTTACTGCTCTCTCCTCCAGCCCGGTCAGCTCCCTCTGCAAGTCTCGCGGTGTGAGTGCCGCACGGAGCTCTGACCCCACGGCACTTGCAGTGGGAGCTGACCGGACCGGAGGAGAGAGAAGCTGACAGGAGCTGCAGGAAAGTTAAGATACAGCTCTCTGCCAGCCCCCCCGAAAGCCCCTTGTCTGTATTATGGCAATGTAAATTGCCATAATACAGACACTCACTCGAGTATAAGACGAGTGGGGGTTTTTCAGCACAAAAAATGTGCTGAAAAACTCGTCTTATACTCAAGTATATACGGTAGTTTTGCTTGTAGGCTACTTTTTTAGGGTAATCAGCACTGTATTATTGACACCTATTATGTCCTTGTATTTCATTTAAAAAATCAAATGTTTTAGGAAAGAAAAAATATATATATAATAAAATGTAAAGAATAACAAATGGCTACAAAATTCCAAATTTTGAACGAACTTACCTTGAAGATGTTGCAAACGCAGTTGCAAAGGGTGTGATCAGCCCTAATAGGAATGTGAAAGGGTTTTTACGTGTAAACGCAAAATAAATAAGTGGGAGCACTATTCCTCCGTGAATAACGTGACCCAAGATTGAGGCTAATATATATTTTCCCAAGCTGGTCACCAGCAGGACGATGTCCCCCATTTCCACAATCTTGCTTCCGACAAGAAACATTATGCCAACGGGAACATACCTGAATAAAAACACGTGAAAAAGGTCAACACAAACATTACACATGGACTATTAAAATTGTGTGCCTCGTGCATTATGTGTGTCAAGGTTAACACCCCGGTGTTGTAGAACTACCACTCAGATGTTGCTTTGCCAGCTTTAAGGACTATGAAATCTGCTATTTGCTGGATATATGTTAGCCATGCAGTTTAGGTATCTGGCCCATGCGCAAACACCTTGAGTCTTTGAATGATACCATGAGAGTTTCTTGCTATTATTACAAACATGTCATGACATTAACGGGGGGGGGGGGGGGGGGTTAATTAATACATTTGGGTCAAATTCAGACTTAAATTAATTGTATCCATTGCATCCTATGTCACATGCATGCCTAGAGTTGTCTGGTTGGTGACAACGCGATCTAGAGTAGGGATGCCCAAAAGTTAGATCCCCAGATGTTTCTAAACTACGGCATCCATGATGTTTTGTCGTTCTAGAGCATAGTAAAGACATGCAAAGTATCATGGGAGTTGTAGTTGTACAACATCTAGGGATCTACCTTTTGGACACCCCTGGTTTAAAGGGCTACATATAGAACTAACATCTTCTACCTATAGAAGACTACAGGTGAAGATGTTACAGTATGTAATGGAAAAGTATCTAGGTCTATAGGTAAAGATGTTATCGGGATATTAAGTAAAAGTAGGTCTATAGGAGAAGATGTTACAGAATATTATGTAAAAATGTCTCGGTTACGAGAACATCTAACGTCAATGAAATTCCCATAGGAAAGCATTTCATAATGCTTTCCTATGGGGAGAGCCTAATGCGAGCATGACTATTGCCGCGCATACCCATTAGGTATCCCTTGCCGGCTGACGTCGGTGGGAGAGGAGGCGGACCCGAGCCAGCTCTGAGGGACATCAGCACTGGACTCAGGTAAGTGACAGAGATGGTTTTTAATCAGTTCTGCACCACAGCTTACAGTAGTTTCCATTTAACTGTAAGTTAGGTTCTAGTATGGTTAACTTACCACATAATCCAGGACACAATCACCATTGTAGCTTCATTGAAAGCATTAAAAAAACGAATAAGTTCGTCCCCTTCCGGACCCAGTTTTTTCAAAGCCACGCCCAGAATAAGTGCAAATAAGACCAGCCCCAAAATGTTCATTCCATCAACTTCTGTACCTACAGGGATCTGGGAAAAAAAAAACATATGTGTCATTTCGGTGTACTGCTTCTTGGACATGGCACTTGTATGACATTGTATGTTGGTTGTCTCCTGCAGTACTAGAATTTTAATTGTGCAAATTACAGCAGTGCGCCTAAAATACATCATACTATGTTATAGCCTCAGTACTATTGAAAATATTCTATAAATCAGGAGTGTGAAATCATGGACATCTATTTCTAGCCAGACAGAATTCTGGGAAATGTAGTCCAACAATGGCTGGAGAGCCAAGGCTTGCTATAAATGCTTGCAGGACTGGTCATCTTCAAGTCAGTGTGTGACTGACCATTCTAGAGAACCAGCATTGTAGAAAATATATTTCCAGCACATCTGAATCGTTGCATAATATAATTTGTGTTATCCTTGTTCTAACCCTGTGCTCGGAACCTACCTCTGCCATCCAAGGTTGGATGGATTTTTATTGAACACTGAGGCATATTAAATAATCCTAAATGAGGGCTGGGTAAAACAAAATATGATTGAGCAACATTAGGCAGATATTGTTGAAGGAAAATGTATGCATGAATTTAGCAAATAGACCCCAATTTTCTTGCCATGTTGGTGTCACCCAGAGACTCATTGTACTATAACCACTACAATAAAATGTAGAGGTTAGGGTTGCTAGAGTCCTACTTTAAGATTGCTGTCTAAGTACCCGGCCAGCACTGAACAGACTAATTTTATAGCTCACACCTGCGTCCATGGTTTCTGATGGGAAGGATTAGAACACACACGGTTTGCGAAGGGGGAAGAAGCAGGTAGGTATTTTGGAACTGCTTTCCTAGCCTCAGGATATTTTTTTTAACTCAACGCTCAATGTACCTCAAGTACCCACTAACAGTCCAGGATTTAGGGATTACTCTGTTGTGTCTAAGGTGTCAATCACAGCTAGGTTACCCTGAAATTTCCTATTGAGTTTTTAGTTCCCCCACAATTCAGTATTAAGAAAATAGACATAAAAGGGGAGATTTACCAAGGTAAAACAGATGTTATTTTGGGTGCAAAGTGATAAATGTCGAGAAACGTTCTATTGGTGTCCATGGTAATTACTTGTAATTTTGCACTTAACTCCATAATTTACCCTAATTAATCTACTCAAAAACTAAAAGATTAAGAGGGAGCTTTAGGAACGAGTTCTGCTCTAAATTGTCATGTTAAGTACTAAAAGTTGGACAATCACCATGGAAACCAGTGGAACCAGCAGGAACATTCCATCGGTGTCTCCTCCCCTTTTACATTTTACCCCACTTTTTAAAACAGATCACTTTGATAAATCCCCCCATAGAATTTCTCTTATAATATATTCACCAATCTAGAGTGCCTTCATCGTGATTATTCTGCAGCTAATTCCAAAGTATTGTTTGCATCATTAAAGTGACTGCTATTTCTTCTGAGATAAAAGAAAGAACATTGTGATGTTATATTAAACGTGCATTCATTTCCAGTTTCCTGTAAAACTCCAGACCGGCCATTAAATGCAAGAGAGTGATTACCCTAATAAGATAATTGGGATTTCGGTCTGCCATGTAAAACAGAAATCAGTATGCACATATAAGCATTTTCTTACTCAGACAGGAAGGTCAGTGACAATAATTAGAATATGACATGAGGTTTTATGAGAAGTGACTTGAAAGCTAAAGTAGCATTTTGTATTTTCTGCAAAATTAATAAAAAGTACTGTGATGTAATTCCAGTAAAATACAAGTTTAGCAGGCTAAGATTGCCACAAGGCATATGTATGTATATGTGTTTGTAGTATCAGTTAGTTAATTACACGTAGCTAAGATACTGTTATCACTGTACTGACCAGGTGCAGGAATGTAAGAACTGGAATTACGCGTCCCTCTCCTTTGTATCAGATGAGCCACGTGGTTAGACCGGATGGATGAGTTTAGACTCTATTTATTAAATAGGTTAAGGGTATGTGTGGGTGTAGTTAATTGTGGGAGGAGCTACAGTGCTATATAAGGAATGTACTCTATGTATTCAGTACTCAGACTTTGCTGTATTTTGGTGACGCTAGTCCCTCTGAGTCCCGATCGGTGATCCAATAAAGAATCTCTTCCTTCCTGAAGAAACCTGTGTCCATCTCTCTGTGCTTGGCTTCCGTCAGTTTCTCCGGTATCATTTGGTGCATTGGCCGGGAAGCTCATCGTTCAACGGTAGCTGAGAGGCAGAGGCGTGAGACGGTCTATCTTTGCCCACGTTCTCTACGGCTGCACCCCTGAACTTCTGCGTGGACCTCCCTTCGTCTCGGCGCCACTGGTCTGTTGTCCAGGAGATCATCGGCCTCTACGTGAGAAGTGCTGGGGTGTCCCCGTCGATGAGTGTGAACTCAGGTTCAGGAACGAGGAGGTAAGACAACTGCTGTTTTAGACGGCAGGACCCACTAGGGGTATACCGATTGTGCGGTAGGCCCAAAGGGGTTTTGAATCTGTGTATCTGCCCCCTCTGTCGGAGGGAAGGAGCGAAGGCGCACCGCTCGATCGAACGCTCTTTAGTCAGACCGTTTGATTTGGTTAGTCAGGCGGGGTCCTGGTGTAAATAGCCCTAGCCGGACACCGGTGTCTTGTCTAGACTAGCGTTCTAGGGTGTATATTACGTTCGCTAGGTCGGAGGGACCGGGAGACTAAGCGGCGCCTGTGTAAATTCGGTTCGCTAGTTCTCATCCTATCTGGGCTAAGTGGGAAGGCGTGTAAATTTGGAACCCACTAGACTTTTGATAGTGCGACTAAGAGGCGCCTGTGTAAATTCGGTTCTCTAGCTCGCTATATATGTGGTGATTGGGCAGTGTGGCTAACCAAAACGGGTGTATATAGTTTTAGGTAGTCCATTCAAGGTACTGGCCAATAGTTTAGTTGGGAATTGTAAATGTGTTAACGATTGTTTTAGTAAAGTGTATATCTTGTTAGATAGCGCGAGCTCAGCCGTCTAGCGAGAGTGTTAATAGTGTGTTGCTGTATTATAGTGCACGGTACCATAACCCTGTATATTTACTGACATTATATAATAAGTACTAATCATTGTCGTCCATTGCATGTTTAACACCATAACCACTAATAATTGTATTGTGACCTTAACTTGTGCTTTGACCTATGCTAACCGTACTGTAACCGCTATTTGTAAAAGACGATGTTACTGGGGTGTGTTATAGACGGGTAATTCGTATATAGAGAATTATAGCGTGGGTGACTGTATAGTTACGCCAAAGGGCATAATATTGATTATATAGTGACTGGTGTAACAGCTGTGTGTGTACGGGAATTCCCTGAGTGTTTATTGTTATTGTGTACGTTTCACTTGGTAACCGTACCACGTGGTGCTGTTGCCAGAGGAAACGGGTGTGACTGTTGAATAGTACGCGTGTATAGTATTCGTTGTCGACGACGTTCCATTGTTAAGTATGGGTGCGTCGCAGTCAACGATTCCGGATCCCTTAGGATGTATGGTTAAGAATTTTAAAAAGGGATTCAAAGTTTGTGATTTTGGGGTAAAGATGTCTCCTGTACGTTTGGTCACTTTGTGTACTAGGGAGTGGCCTACTTTGGTTGCGGCATGGCCGCCACGTGGCAGTTTGGATCCAACTCTGGTACAGCGCTTACACGTGGCTGTATCGGGTAGGCCTGAACTTTACGGCCAGTTTCCTTATATTGACTGTTGGAGACAGGCCGTAAATGACTCGCCAAAATGGCTCCAGACATGCCACGAGGAGCAGTGTCGCCTCATGGTAGCTAGGACTTGCTCGTCCACTAGGACTGGTGTTAGGCCCATTTTGGACACGCCCCCTGAGTCCGAGATCCCTTTGCCGCCCCCTTACTTTCCGTTAAGAAGAAGTGACGCAAACGCAGGAAGTCCTGCACCCCTCCCCTCATTACCCTCATCCACTTCCGCTTCCTCCTCCAGTACAGGATCCACCCCCCCTCGTACTAAATCTCCCCTTCCGGAACCAGAATCCACCCCCATTAGAAACGAATATCCTGATTTGGCGCCACTTCAGACTTCCGGTCAAGCTTCATCTAGCTCGGCTCGAAGTGTTTTATTTACGACCTTTTCCCAAAACCGACCTCCCACATCCCCATACCCTATCTCTCCCCGACCGGAACCCATGACTGACGCCTCTCTACGTAGCCCCATCCAAACCCGACAGTTGACTGGTGCCCAACAATTAAAGCACTATCAGATGCCTCTTCGTCTGAATCCCGGGTCAGCTTATATCGATGCCGCAGGTCAAATGGCACACGCTGACCCAGTCTTCGTATATGTCCCATTTACCACAACCGATCTTTTAAACTGGAAGACCCATAATTCCTCGTATACTGAGAAACCACAAGCTATGACTGATCTGTTCACCTCAATAGTACAGACGCATAATCCGACATGGGCTGATTGCCAGCAGTTACTAATGACTTTATTTAACAATGAGGAAAGGACAAGAATAAATCAAGCAGCCATTAAAGCATTAGAGGATAGAGCCCGTGCTTTGAACCAAGCCAATCCAGCAGCATGGGCCGCGACACACTATCCCAACACCGATCCCGATTGGAACGTAAATGGTGCTGATATGGTTCAACTCAGAGCCTATAGAGACGCTATAATTGCTGGCATGAAAGCCGGAGGAAAGAAAGCCATTAACATGTCGAAGACAGTTGAGGTGATCCAGAAAAGCGATGAAGCGCCCAGTGTCTTTTATGACCGATTATTGGAGGCATACCGCTTGTATACCCCCTTTAATCCGGAAGACGCAGACAATTCCCGAATGGTTAACTCCGCCTTTGTCAGCCAAGCATACGGAGATATTAAGCGCAAGCTACAAAAGTTAGAAGGGTTTGCAGGTATGTCCATCACCCAACTAATGGAGGTAGCAAATAAGGTCTATATGAACAGGGATACAGAAAGTAAGAAAGAGGAAGAGCGCAAGATGCGTAAAAAGGCTGATATGCTAGCGGTAGCGATCGCAGGCGTAGATAAACGGGGCCCAGATAGAGGCAATAATAGATGGAGTAGGGAGCCTTTGAGTAGGGATCAATGCGCGTATTGCAAGGAAGAAGGGCATTGGAGGAACGAATGTCCGCAAAGAGAACAGTACGAGAGAGACCAACCCAGGGCAGGCTACGGAAACTTTAGAGGTAGAGCGAGAGGTAGAGGAGGCCCCGGAGGGAGTAATGGTTATAGAGGGAGTAATGGGAACAGAGGAAGTGTTAGGGAAGACAGGTATATTCCAGCAGCGCAAAGGTCCCGCGATAGAGAAGGTAGGGACTTTGTAGGATTGGCTGACACTGTCATGGAGGACTATTGATACCGACCGGGCTCCATCCCCCTTGGTCGAGCGGAGCCTATGGTCGATGTATCAATAGGGGGGAAAAGGAGTGCGTTCATGATCGACACTGGTGCTGAACATTCAGTGGTGACTAATCTAGTTGCTCCTCCATCTGGAAGGACTATTACTGTGATAGGAGCAACTGGAAGAAGTGCTGAAAAACCGGTTCTTAAAAGTCGACTCTGTACATTGGGAGGCCACGTAGTAAAACACCAATTCCTTTATATGCCTGAATGTCCAGTCCAATTGCTGGGACGTGATATGCTATCAAAATTACAAGCGCAGATTACGTTCCTACCAAATGGAACAACATCCTTAAAGTTTAATGGACCTTCAGGTATTATGACTTTATCCGTACCAAAGGAAGAAGAGTGGCGACTTTATACAGTGTTGACTAGCCAAAACCCTAGGAGTGATGAGACATTGTTTAACATACCAGGAGTTTGGGCAGAGAACAACCCACCAGGACTGGCCCGCAATATTCCACCAATAAAAATTGAACTGAAACATGGGGTTTATCCAGTGAGCCTAAGACAATATCACATTCCGCAGAAGGCTAAGAAGAACATCCAATCCTATCTGGATAAGTTCATACGGTATGGTATCCTAAAATTCTGTACTTCCCCCTGGAACACCCCATTGCTGCCTGTTCAAAAGCCCGGTACAGATGAGTATCGACCTGTACAGGACTTAAGAGCAGTCAATGATGCGGTTGTTAGCATACATCCAGTTGTACCCAATCCATATAACCTGCTTGCTTTAATTCCGGGCGGGGCTACTTACTTCACAGTCTTAGATCTCAAAGATGCCTTCTTTTGCCTCCGAATTGCCGCAGAAAGCCAATGTATTTTCGCTTTCCAATGGGAGAACGCTGTAACGGGCTCAAAACGCCAAATGACTTGGACAAGACTGCCCCAAGGGTTTAAAAATTCACCTACCCTATTTGGTTCAGCTCTAAGTCAAGATCTACTGGATTTCGAGTCTATCCCAGGAGAATGTGTATTGTTACAATATGTAGATGACTTGTTGATAGCAGCAGTTACAAAAGAAAAATGTCAGCAAGCAACGCACGATCTACTACATATTCTCTGGAAGGCAGGATACAAGGTGTCCAGGAAGAAGGCTCAGTTGTGTTTGCCAACTGTCAAGTATCTGGGATTCCATATCTCTGAAGGTCAAAGGATTATGGGGCCAGAGAGAAAAGAAGCTGTCTGCCAAATACCAATACCCAAGAATAGAAGACAAGTGCGAGAATTCTTGGGGGCAGCAGGCTTCTGTAGGATATGGATTCCCAGCTATGCGATACTGGCAAAACCTCTGTACGCAGCCATCAAAGGTACAGAGCACGACCCCTTCTTATGGACCCAAGAACAGCAAACGGCATTTGAAGATGTGAAGAAGGCTTTGATGAGTGCCCCAGCATTAGGTCTACCTGATCACACACGACCATTCTACTTATATGTACACGAGCAAAGAAGAATGGCTGTGGGAGTATTGACACAGTACTTGGGATCATGGCAAAGACCTGTTGCCTACATGTCTAAGCAACTGGATGCAGTGGCCAGCGGACTTCCACCTTGTCTAAGAGCCGTAGCTGCAGCCGCCCTGCTAGTAGCTGAAGCCGATAAACTCACTCTGGGTCAAGAACTTTATGTACGAGTCCCACATGCAGTACAGACGTTGTTGGATTACAAAGGAAATCATTGGTTTAGTAACAGCCGTATGACCAAGTATCAAGCAATGTTGTGTGAAAACCCAAGAGTGCATTTAGAGACTGTAAACACCTTAAATCCAGCTACCCTTTTGCCGCAACCTACTGAAAGTCAACATGATTGTTTGGAAGTAATGGATGAAGTATTTTCAAGTAGACCAGATCTTCGTGATTTTCCCATCCAGAACCCCGATGTTCAATATTACACCGACGGCAGTAGTTATGTGAAAGAAGGGATCCGCTATGCAGGATATGCAGTGACAACAATAGACAAGGTGATAGAAGCTCGGCCACTGGCGAAAGGAACATCAGCACAAAAGGCAGAATTAATAGCACTAACACGAGCGTTACAATTGGCTGAAGGTTTAAGAGTAAATATCTATACGGACTCTAAGTATGCGTTTTTAACCACTCATGCCCACGGAGCTTTGTATAAAGAAAGAGGACTACTGAATTCAGAAGGCAAAGAAATCAAGTACGCAGCTGAAATCCTACAACTATTGGAAGCAGTGTGGGAGCCGAAAGAAGTCGGTATCATACATTGTCGAGCGCATCTGAGAGGAGATGGTGATGTAACCAAGGGAAATCGGATGGCAGATAGTGCAGCTAAGCGTGCTGCTGAATCAGGAAGACAGGAGTATGTGGGGCATATAGCTGCTCTTATACCAACTCCACTGTCCCAATGGACTCCAGTTTATACAGCTCAAGAAGAGGAGTGGTTAAAGACTGAACCGGGAAAGTATTTGGAGAACAAGTGGTATCAGCTAGAAGATGGAAGAATAGTCATACCAGCATCACTAGCGGTAGAAATTGTCCAAAATTATCACAACGGGACACATTCTGGGAGAGACAGTACTGAAGAATCTCTCAGGAAACATTTCTACATACCAAGATTGTCCAACTTGACTCAGGCCATTGTACGCAGATGTGTAACGTGTGCTAAGAATAATGCAAGACAAGGACCAGTAAAGCCACCAGGAGTCCAGTTTATGGGGGGACTCCCCATGTCCGATCTACAAATAGACTTTACAGTAATGCCTAAATCGGGTGGACATCGTTACCTGTTGGTAATTGTGTGCACCTATTCAGGCTGGGTAGAAGCATGTCCTACTCGTACAGAGAAAGCAGGAGAAGTTGTAAGATTCCTGCTACGAGAAATAATACCCCGATATGGACTACCCTGTTCTATAGGATCGGACAATGGTCCAGCTTTTGTTCATCAGTGCCTACAACAACTGACTCATATGCTTGGTATAAAGTGGAGGCTTCATACTGCATATAGACCCCAGAGTTCTGGTAAGGTAGAGAGAATGAATAGAACTATAAAGAACCAGTTGGCTAAAATGTGTCAGGAAACCCAACTTAAGTGGAACGTTCTCTTACCCATAGCTTTATTGCGAATCCGCAGTACCCCTACCAGAAGGATGGGCCTCTCTCCTTTTGAAATCATGTATGGGCGACCACCTCCCGTACTTGGTAACTTAAGGGGGGACTTGAGTCAGTTGGGAGAAGGAATTACCCGGCAGCAGGTTGTAGAGTTGGGTAAGACTATGGAGGAGGTACAGAAATGGGTACAAGATAGATTACCTGTGAATATTTATCCCCCTGTTCATAGTTATCATCCAGGAGACCAAGTGTGGATTAAAGAGTGGAATAATGTACCGTTAGGGCCCAAGTGGAGAGGTCCTTATGTTGTTCTTTTGTCTACCCCTACAGCGATAAAAGTAGCCGAAGTAACTCCGTGGATACATCACTCCAGGGTTAAACCAGCAGCAGTCGATTCTTGGCAAATTACAGCAGATCCAGAGAATCCCTGCAAGATCCGGTTGAAACGCACTACTCAGTCGGAGTAACGAGGAATTATTGTGGATTACAAATTTTATTGTTACAGGTGTGAGTGAGAAGGCCATAATAAAGCCTGTCCGCTTACCAACACATAGTGTATAAGCCAGGAAAGTCTCGAAGGGACACCTGTGAAGACGAGCAGAACTCCATTCCCTGCAGCCCTCACATCCTGGAAGCTGAGGTTCCATCGCACGGACGAAGACTGAGGATGACGGCGAAAGATGTGCTTTTGATTGTGTTTATTTATATGTGTTTTTATATTCAGGAAGGTAGAGGTACCGACACTCCTAGCTGTGAGGTATGCATTAAGACTACGAGAACAGGTAACCATATTTCCCAAACCCTAATTTGGCATTCACAATACGAATGTAAAGGAGAGGTATCAAGATGTAGATACCTAAATATAGACTATAGTGTGTGCCATTTAGGAGTAGGAGAACCTAAGTGCTTCAGTCCAGAGTATCAACCTCGTACAATTTGGTTGACTCTCAGGAATGGAGATCCTCAGGGGACCCTAATTAATAAGACGGTGTTAGAATCCGTACATTCTTCGGGTGTTCTGCTATTTGATGCATGTAAGGCGATATCAAGTGGTAGAAAACCGTGGAATGTATGTGGGGATCTTAGATGGGAGAGGACGTATGGGTCTAATGATAAATATATTTGTCCCAGTAGTAAAAATAAATATGTGAGTCCTAGATGCCCAAATAAAGACTATAACTTTTGTCCATATTGGTCTTGTGTGGGGTGGGCGACTTGGGGACAGACAGTAGATAAAGACATGATAGTGACTAAGTTGCCGACTAGCCCTTATTGTAAGTCTATGGAATGCAACCCAGTCCATATACTTATTAATAACCCCGACAAGTTCCTAGATAAGTATGGAAATTTATTTGGGTTTCAGATATACGGGACGGGTTTAGATCCTGGGACATTATTGTTTATAGGAATAGAGACTGATACGGTATCCTCCCAGACTCATCAAGTATACCATTCCTTTTATGAAGAGATGAGTATAGATAATAAGATCCCCCATAACGCTAAAAACCTGTTCATTGACCTAGCTGAAAGTATTGCCGGTAGTCTTAATGTTACCAACTGCTATGTGTGTGGAGGTACTAACATGGGAGACCAATGGCCTTGGGAAGCAAAGGAGGTAATGTCCGGTTCTGAGGCAGTTGACCAACTAATATCTACACAAGCCGATTATCATTTGAGTGTTAGAGGTAAATCTGAGTGGAGATTAAAGACCTCCATCATAGGTTATGTTTGCATAGCAAGGAAAGGAATAATGTATAATACTTCTGTAGGAGAATTAACTTGTCTAGGGCAAAAAGCTTATGATGATGATACTAAAAATACAACTTGGTGGTCGGCTTCAAATGTCTCAGAACCATCTAACCCGTTTGCTAGATATGCCAGTTTAAAGGATGTGTGGTTTGATTTATCCATCACATCTACCTGGAGAGCCCCAGCAAATTTGTACTGGATCTGTGGTAAGAAAGCCTATTCGGAGTTGCCACAGGACTGGGAAGGGGCATGTGTGTTGGGTATGCTCAAACCATCCTTCTTCTTGTTACCGATTGAAACAGGTGAGACTTTAGGTGTTAAAGTGTATGATGTGAATCATAGGAAGAAAAGGGGACCCTTAGAGATAGGCACCTGGGAAGATAATGAATGGCCTCCCCAGCGTATCATAGATTATTATGGGCCAGCCACGTGGGCAGAAGATGGTACCTTTGGTTATAGAACCCCAATTTATATGCTCAACCGTATTATAAGATTACAGGCGGTGGTTGAGATTATTACTAATGAGACCTCACAAGCACTCAATCTTCTAGCGAAGCATAATACCAGGATGAGGACAGCAGTGTACCAAAATAGATTAGCCTTGGATTACCTTTTGGCAGTAGAGGGAGGTGTATGTGGGAAGTTTAACCTGAGCAATTGCTGTCTTCAAATAGATGACGAAGGGCAAGCAATAGCTGAGCTTACTAGCCATATGGTTAAACTAGTGCATGTGCCTACTCAGGTATGGAAAGGGTACAATCCAAGTAGTTGGTTTGGTAGCTGGTATGAGTGGTTTGGAGGGCTTAAGGCAGTGGTAGGTGGAGTCCTACTGATTTTACTGTTGTGTCTACTCCTACCGTGTCTTATACCCTTAGTAGTTAGGTCTGTGCAAAGCCTGATAGGAAGTATAGCAGAGAGGAAGGCTGCTGCACAGATAATGGCGATATATAAGTATAAGGCTCTAGATCAAGGAGAACCAATGCAGGAAGATGAGTGTTAAAAGATTCACATCATAAGATAAGTCTGGTCTGGTTCATGGTAACCTGAGGTATATGCAAACCAAGGTTAAGTGATGCCTCAAGTAATTGTGAAATATCAGAGGCATCAAAGGGGGGAATGTGATGTAATTCCAGTAAAATACAAGTTTAGCAGGCTAAGATTGCCACAAGGCATATGTATGTATATGTGTTTGTAGTATCAGTTAGTTAATTACACGTAGCTAAGATACTGTTATCACTGTACTGACCAGGTGCAGGAATGTAAGAACTGGAATTACGCGTCCCTCTCCTTTGTATCAGATGAGCCACGTGGTTAGACCGGATGGATGAGTTTAGACTCTATTTATTAAATAGGTTAAGGGTATGTGTGGGTGTAGTTAATTGTGGGAGGAGCTACAGTGCTATATAAGGAATGTACTCTATGTATTCAGTACTCAGACTTTGCTGTATTTTGGTGACGCTAGTCCCTCTGAGTCCCGATCGGTGATCCAATAAAGAATCTCTTCCTTCCTGAAGAAACCTGTGTCCATCTCTCTGTGCTTGGCTTCCGTCAGTTTCTCCGGTATCAGTACTTGGGATTATTAGTCATAATGGAAGGCTTGCATGATAGCAGCATCCGAAGTGCGTTTTACTTATTTGTTGGGTTGTCAGAATGACTTCAGATTTGTATTATTTTTATCACAGTAATGCGTAAAAGTTTATTAAGACCAAAAACACTGGTTGTGCTTAGAGAAACCCTTTCTGGTGTGGTGCAATAACCCTTCCTAAACTATTAAAGAAAAAAAGATAGAAAAAAGTTAAAACCTGCCTCTTTTCCATCATCAAGGCCAATGACCTCGGCATGCACTTCCTTGACTGACATCACTCCACTCAGGACAGCTCTTCTCGTATCCAATGCTTCTCTATGAAAAGCATTGGATTGGACAAGAAGACAAAGATGAGACAGCCTCCAGAAAGATGTCGCCAGAGGCAAAGCGGACAGCTGGACAAAGAGTGGCATCGCTGGAAAACAAATTAGTAAAAACCTTTCTTCCCCGTTTTTTTTTTTTTTTTAAAGTGGAGACCAAGAGGCCCTGAATCTAAATGGTGAAGACAATTGGGAACAGCTTGGACCTCCAAGTTAAGTTAACTACATTGCCCGCACAATATAATTATCACTACTAAATTGTACCCGTGCACACGTTATAAAACAAAGAAAATAATCTGAAATCTCTGGGGGTCCATAACCTAGGTTCTAATATCCTACTTTTTTTTCCATGCAGGCCTCCTACAGGGGCACAAAATGTTTGGGGTGCATATGTGCAGACATAAAATATATCTTCCGTGGTTTAACCTGGAAACTGTCATGGAAATGTTTTTTTTGTATTTTATTTTTAATGGGTTAGGCCGCTTACTTTCATTTTATATGCAAACCATGTCACTTTCTCTAATAAAGAAATGACATGCTAATAAAACTGGTATTAGTGATTTTTAATAAATAGCTAAGGGGATTCTGGGTACTTTAAGAAAACTTAGATTTTTTGTCTTTTCCCCCAGAGTCTTTCATTAAATGGCATTTAATATAGCACGTCCCAATGAATATATTAATAGTCAAAATAAACTATTTTATATGAATTTCAATGAACTCACCTTTTCAACAATCATTCCTTCCGTAGTGTTCCGAGTTTGAGTTACATAGTCAGTGGCATACTGTAAAGGCAAAATTAGTTGTCTTTAAGCAAATTTTAGATTGGAGGTAAGCAGTTACACAATCACATACAGTAGTTCTAAAAGCTATACACATAGATTTACTAATTCACATCTAACACCAAATACAGAACCTTTTCTCAGGGTTAACCAGTCCAGAATATGTAACATGGCGTGGGCACCCATCATTCTACATTTAGGACAGCTGACCGATTTTCATTTAATTGTTTCAGAGACAATGTGATGAAAGGAAAACATTCATTAATGGATTCCATTGAAAAAAAGAGTAAGAATGTCTTTGTTTTATTTTCATGACATATTTTCTTCATAGCTAATACAAACAGCAATAGAGCAACTATCAAATACGGCACTCGAGGGTTGGATCCAGCAAGCTAGATTTGTGAGTAGATTCTCAAGAATAACAAACATAAAATGATCCTGCAGTTTTATAAAAAGCAGACTAAACAGCCTGTGAGCTCTTATCTAATATGTCATATCACAATCTGTATCTATGCATTCCTAACACAATCTATTCATAAAGAAAACTAGTATTAAAGGGTAGCAATCGGGTACACTGTGACATCAATGCTGACATCCTGATTAATATCGCAATGTATAATAATGAACCTGGACCGGGACAGGCGAAATTTATTTTAAACTGATAATCACCATAATCAATAGAACGGCAGACTGAAAAAAGTAAAACTAGAATCATTTTGTTGCAGTCACTTCTGTGACCTCTCTTGAGCTACTGAATTCTCTGGATCAGTAAATGGATGGATTCCCAGGGTTTCATCGTCTGCCAAAGGCTGCTACGGAGTTTCACTGTATTCGAGCCTCTTGATGGTTAGTTATCATACTTGTGATTTTATAAAAAAAAATCTCCTTTTTGAACTCATTTCCCTATATTCATAGGTTTCCCTGTTCCTCATTTAGGGTGCTTGGAGGAGGGAACTTCTGGATTAAAAAAAAAGAGTCAGGGAATAATGGTTTAGTTTTGCAAGCTATTATTTGCAAATCAAAGATTCTTGATGACTCCAAGCTATAGGGGTATCAAAGTCATTTAGCTGCTACAACTGGTTGGAAGAATTTATACATACACATAATTATTAATTAAAGAATGGATTGTTTAGAAATTAAAGTGAATTTCTAATATAGGCCAACACAGCCAAGTTAGACTCCATGGTTTTACTTTGCCCATTTTTTCCGACATTTATTTAATTCACGTACTGTGGCCTAAATGTTGAATTCGCTTTAAATCCTAGACAAATCACACTGCACTGAATAACCCTGTTTGTGATGAGCTAATATAGGCTAAATATTAAAGAGTCTCAAAGTCAAGTGATTTAGAATGTTCGGAGGTATGGTTCTTATTGCGTTAGTATTTGATCCTGATATCCTGAAACAAATATATAGTAGACGGAACCAATTGTTAAATCTAGTTTGCTCAATATGAAACCTTATTCCAATATGTTTCAGGAATCTGTTATGTATATTGTTAAGATCAATCTTGAATTTCTCATCACACGACAAGTTTGCTTCAGATTTTCACTACCCTTTCAGTAAATGGTATTTATTGTTTTACTGTTTTTAACACTTTTGCACATTAACCCTTGGTATTCCACGTTCTCTGTTTTTGTTTAACGCTTCTTTTTATTAAAATAATTTTCATTTTTTTACCTTAATTTCATCCCTTAACATATAGGATTGGAAGTGTCTTTATTTCTTTTACACAATATAATGTTTAAGACTTTTCTGGATTACTTTTAATAAAACTGCACATCGGTTTAGAAACCATTCCCGTTACGTTCCCGTAAATACAACAGTTTAAAGTGGTGCAACCGGGTCCAGGCCCCAAGTCACAATGTGTCTTGTATAACGTTGAATAAATGGATAATTCTTACCGACTGAAAAGCTGCAGCAACAAGGTTAGAAGGCATCAAGTTTCTGTAAATGACAGTAAGTGCATATCATCAGTATAGGAAAAGAAGCTTAGCCAAGTTAAACACATGTGAAAAAACAAACGGAACTGATTTGTTTGAACGTGAATTTCACATAATCAAACACTGAGCCAGCTAGGCATCAGGTGGCTGTTGAAGTTTATGCAAGAGACTTTCCAAACTGTCCGAAAAATCTCTATGTCCTCTAGTTAAGACAATGAGTCTGTAACTGGATTTAATCAGTGAATATTGCTAAAAATAAAAGTCATTTTTGTTACGCCATTTCATGCTTAACAACTGTTTCAGTGTTTAAAAGGATACTCCACAGTCCAAATAAAACGGAATAAATGAATAAATAAATTACTATTCATTAGATATACCCACAATGAAAACATGCATGCATTTAATTATTCATTTTTTTTTCCACTGGGGGTAAATCTAAAAAAGCTTGCAAAAGTTGCAGACCTCGTCCTTGCAAAACCCTCCCCTTCTTCCCCAGCCCAGACTTTCTGTGGCTGTCCAATCACAGACTTTGCAAAATATTTCTCATTGAGCTACATTGAAAAGTAGGTGCTCTGGGCACTTGTCTGCCTCTTGAGTTTAGCTCCACTGAGCTAAACAGACCAGGAAGTAATAGGACCTTTTGTCTGGTTTACAAATCTGTGCAGCAATAAGTAATAATAGACATCCAAAATCGTACAGAAATTAGATTGAATATAAAGGTGCAGACACACTATATGTTCTAAAAGATCCTTTATTGAAGTTAGATGCTAAAAATACATAGAGGGTTAATCACTAAAGTAAAAATAGTTGGGAATTCAAATTAATTTCAAAGTTAAAGCAAAATAGCTAAAATGCTACTACTTTGCAGTGAGTTAAATGTCCAGAACCAATGCATAGTTACATAGTTACATAGTTACATAGCTGAAAAGAGACTTGCGTCCATCAAGTTCAGCCTTCCTCACATATGTTTTTTGCTGTTGATCCAAAAGAAGGCAAAAAAAAAACAAAAAACCCAGTTTGAAGCACTTCCAATTTTGCAACAAGCTAGGAAAAAAAATTCCATCTTGACCCCAGAAAGGCAGTCAGATTTATCTTTGGATCAAGCAGTTATTACCCTACATTGAAAGATTATATCCTTGAATATTCTGTTTTTGCAAGTATGCATCTAGTAGCTGTTTGAACATCTGTATGGACTCTGATAAAACCACTTCTTCAGGCAGAGAATTCCACATCCTTATTGTTCTTACAGTAAAAAAAACCTTTCCTTTGCCTTAGACGAAATCTTCTTTCTTCTAGTCTAAACGCATGACCTCGTGTCCTATGCAAAGTCCAGTTTGTGAATAGATTTCCACACAATGGTTTGTATTGGCCTCGAATATATTTGTATAATGTTATCATATCCCCTCTCAGGCGACGTTTTTCTAAACTAAATAGGTTTAAATTTGTTAACCTTTCTTCATAGCTGATATGTTCCATTCCTTTTATTAATTTTGTAGCCCGCCTTACCAATTCTTACCAATTCTTGGAAAAAATACACAGAAAACATGTCTACATACGCAGATCTCTTTATTATTTTCTTCCCTCAGGGATATAATGATATTTCTATTTCATATAACATTTGTATCTTTTGGAAACAATGAGGATATTTAAGTTGGTAACTAGACCCGGCAAAGTTGGAAGATGGCCAAAGCATAAATGCAAAGCAAAAATAAACAAGGAGCAGCAGAAGAAAGAGTAAAGTACAAAAATAAAAATAAGCTGTAGTGGTTATGGTGATTAGAGTGGCCCTTTAATTAGAAATTATCGTAATAACTTGTCAGTCTGTTTTGTGAGTTCACTGTATTATTTAATAACATTAACACCCCCTAATTATCGTCTGCCCACAATCAGAGTGGCAGGTAAATAACATTCATAAAAAAAAATTATTGTAGGATTTATTATCCTTATAAAATATCTATATGTTAGAATTCTGTTTTTTTATGAAATATTAAAAACAAACCTGATCTAGTTGTACAGTAAATATGTGTGTGAAAGTAACACACATGTTGGCTCTCACCTGTCAGCACCTGCTTCTCAAGTTTTCTAGTTTATTATTTACCCATGACCTTCATGTTAAATGGAATAAAAATAAAAAAAACCCATGAGGAATATGTTGTCCTAAGCATGTGCTAACTTATCGCCGGGTCTGTTAGCGACAGGGCCCCTTCACGTGATGTAGAACTGACATGCTGCTGGATCCCATATTTAATAATGACTTGATGTCCTGTCTGCAGTATATGAATATTTTACATACTTCGGGGCATTACTTTGATGTGCTGCCCATCAATATGTATCCGAAATATGTATCCAGGAAAGCGTGCTGGATCTGGCAATATGTTTTGTAGCTCTACACAAATTACTTGTTTATGTTCCACAATGTATGTGTTTTACATACTGTGCTGTATTCAGTAAATTCACTAAAAGTTACCTTAGGATACTTTAAGCTGTATGCTTAAAGCCGCTGCCAACTCATACTCAAGAGAAACGAGAAAAATGTCCCCTTGCCCCCGGAAGTGATCATTCACTTCCACTCAAGTCCCAGCTAGATTCCAGGGTAGTGGACATTCATCTGCATTATATGTAGTGTCAGACAGAACACTATACTGACAGCAAGGCTTAATGGTAGAAAAGAGCTGGAATTTATCATGGGTTAGATGACTGTGGATCGCTTGGTGGTACCTACTATAACTGCAAAAGTGAAGTCTACAACCATGTTCTGCCCCATCCATTATCCTTATTCAGCTGTGCTTGGGTGTGAAAACAGGGAGGGGGCATTAACCAGAGTCCTAAGAGTATCTTTAAAACGCCTCCACCACCAAACTGCCAACAAGATTGGCTTAACCCAGTGAGTGAGGGTAGTCTCCAAAAGCCTGCTCCTCATACTAACCAACACCTCACAGCACATGGAAAGTGGGAGCAGATAGGATCATGTATATGCGATTGTAGGTACATTAGATGTACACAGCTGAGCCATGGTATGTGCATTTAAATTACAGTTTAAACTCACAGACAGTAAATGGGCATGCTCTTAACATCTTTAATTAAAACAGTGAACTAGACACTAGATTCTCGGAAAATAAATGGATCACCGCCAGAACACGTCTACACCAGTCATTTATTTGAGCTAGTTCTTCTGGCTTGTGCTGTTGGACATAGATATCCAACCCATGGGGCTAAAGTGCAGTGACTACATTTGAAACCTAGTTTTCACTTTCGCTAGGTGACTAAGAGGGTAAAACTGAAAACTGGCGAAAACTGACACCACCAAGATGCTAGTGGTATTGGGGTATCTATAGTTATACCTAAATAGTAAATATGAGTGATGTCTACTCCCAGGATATCTTGAAGGCCATGCACAGTTAAACATAAGAGAGTGTATTTGTCAGTGCAAATCTGTCAGTGAGTGCATGTGTCTGACAGTGAGTGTGTCGGCTAGTGTGTGTCAAATCAGTGAGTGTGTCTGTCAGTGAGTGAGCAAGTGTGTCTGACAGTGTGTGTCAAATCAGTGAGTGCAGTGAGTTCAGCGAGTGTGTGTGTGTCTGTCAGTGAGTGTGTAGCTGTCAGTTTCCTCTGTGTGTAAATTTGTCTGTCAGTTTCTTCTATGTGTACATATATGTGTGTGCCAGTGTCCTCTATGCGTAAATATGGCCTCTGTGTGTGACTGTGCATGTCAGTGTCTGTTTTGTGTGTTTGTCAGTAAGTGTGTGTGTCTCTCAGTGAATGTATGTGTATCTCTGTGTCTGCCCGTGTGTCAAATCAGTGAAAGTGTGTCTCCTTTGTGTGTAAGTGTGTGTGTGTGTGTCAGTGTACTCTTTGTGTAAATATTTGTGTGTGTGTCAGTGTCCTTTGTAACTATTATGTGTGGATTATATTTTAATTTTGTGACTTTTATACAACAGATTAATAGTTAATAGACTCCTCATTACATTAATAAAATTAGCATTATAGCGAATAATATATTTATTTTAAGAAAAATTGTGTGTTGCAACCCTCAGCGGTCCTCGTCTCGTCTATATGGTTCCTGTACCCTTTTCAGGGTGCTGGTTGTCATGTGTGTGATATAGTGTGAGGGTTATCTTGTTCCTCTGTGGACATTCCATCAATTTCAGATCATACAGAAAATGTCGTTATAGACGCCAAGTGGCTTGTGCCTTTAAAAATATGGTCCATGGATCTAAGCTGTAAAAGAAAATGTATACAATTGTGTGTAGAGCATTCAATGCACAGCAGTAATCACAAATGCCACAAAATTCCAAATTAAACTCCAACAAGTGCCAGGCAACTGATAAATAGCTACTGGGAGAATGGGAGAATTGCCAGAGTTCTAGGGGCCTCAATTCTTTGTTCACTAGAAAGTAGAGAGGCTACTGTTGAGGAAAGAAAAAATGCACTGACTGGATAATTTCACGTACTTTGGAGAGAACTAAATATCAATATGAAAATACAGATGGTTTCTAAGAACCAAACATATTGGAGGGCTTACAACTATACTATATTGATAACATAGAGCCCAGTACCTGGTATTACTTTGATATACAGCTAATGTTCATGAACGTTTAAAATAACAAAATGAGTAGTTTGTATAGTGAACAGTGAATAACATCCCTTCCAAGTGTCCCTGTTTAGGAGGGACAGTCCCTATTTTTGGCACAAGCCCCTCTGTCCCTCTTTTCTATCCTACTGTCCCTTTCTTCTAGGTGTCCCATATTGTTGCAGTGTCTGAGTGTATAAAAGAGATCTTCAGCAATTTTACTCCCAGTAATGTGTCTTTAAACTACAATAAACGTGTTTAGAAATCACATACATTGTTCTTGTTCTAAATTACATTTTAGTGGCATAAATTGTCATTAGTATGTCTCAGAACGTAAGTCAATGGCCACACTCCACTCATACCACTAAAAAAATGTGTGTCCCTTTTAGTCTATTTGATATTTTGGGAGGTAGGGAACAACAGTGTTCTATTCTAGCGGCTTAGAACATTGTTGACATTGAGCTAAACTAAATAAGGCCTTTAACCACATGCATGGGGGTTACACTGGGCAACCTACCTTGGAGATAAGTAAATGCTATGAGTGTGTGTGTCAGGCTATACAGGCTATGTTTAGCTACTATACATGGATAACTATGTACTCAGGCCTCTCAGCTGTCCTAACCAACGAAGGCTCTAGTTTCTGGGTGGAATACTTCCAAGACACAAGACAAGGACTGTGAATTCAATATTTTCAGCACCCTCTGTTGGTTGAAGGTAATTGTCAAAATGATGTGTGCAGTGAGACTTGTTTGCATGTATTTGCATATTATGGAAAACACAGGTAGGCTCCTGGGTTTAGTTTCTACAAAAAAAGAGTCACCACCAGAGGTGTAATTTAGGACTAGGGATAACCCAAAAATCCAAACACTGGATAACTAAGGCCCAATATTCCTGTATGGTATACCAGACAAAAAAACAAGTCCATTCTTAGACAAAGAGAGAAAAAAAAACAAAAAAAAAAACATAAATAACTTTATTATCATTATATTAATAAATGGTACTTAGTTTTTCAATAAAGTTAAAAAAAGATTATTAAAGTAGCATAACATAGCTTATAACACCTATAGCATAAAATAGCTTATAACACCCATTGCAGGTGGTAGGGGATAAATCTAACCTCCTACAGAAGAATATCTAGACGGTTCTTTATAGAATAACGGAGTCTAAGTTTCAATGGCATTTCATAGAAGGCAGCAATTGGTCATAAACCACAATACGGTTTTCCCGGTGGGCTAAGGGGCTACAAAATGTCTCCCAATTGGAATTCTTAAACAATGTAACAAAAAGAATGTTCCAAATTGCGAGATGGTCCCACTGACAATATCCAATCTGAAATGTACACACAACAAATCATGATCACAACAAAAAGACTCCTAGTGCAGTCCAGAGGAGGGAAGGGTAAATAATAATAAAGAGGGAGGCTAGGCAGTTAGTTAGGAAGTCCCACGACGATCCCCCTAGTCAATATTAAGGAGAGGAGACAGAGAGTAAAAACTCTTTTTAGAAATCACTCCAATAACCTACTAGGTTGAAAAGCAATACAGCAACATCTGGTTTCAGGCAGCCACCTCCACAAATTCTCACCCCTTGCCACCCACTATCTGCACAGAAATGTGAAATATTAACCACTCATAGTGTGTCCTCAAATAAAATACAGTTTTTTTCATTACACTTTTTTTTCTCACATTTTATTTGAGGACACACTATGAGTGGTCACTATTTTTGTGTCCGTGAGGGACAGGGCCAGGTAAGTAAAATCTACCTTCCCTTGTGCCCCTGCAAGTAGTGCAGTAACCATCTACAGTCAAAATATGCCAAGACCCCAGAAGGTAACAGAGCTACGTTTACATGGAACAGAAGAAAAGTTCCAGCGGACTCCATGGACTACAACCACTTCATTGAGATGAATTGGTTTACAGTGCCTACAGTGTCCCTTTAATGTCTCTCCAGTGCCAGTACCAAGAGAAACACATTTTCTTTCACACAACTCAAAGACTCTGCACCACAACCACTTCAATAAGATGTAGTATTTATGGTGCTTGGAGTGCCCCTTTATCCAGTTTGGAGGGAAGAGATAAATTGGTTTCATACATACCTTTGGGTTGCTCTTTGGCAAACAATAAGCATCTGTTAACTAGAAAGAATGCACCAGACAACATAAAACAGATGCACAAATGGGAACATTAATTTACCGAAAATGTGATTTACCAATGTTTTGTTTCAGTAAAGTGATTTTCCAGCAATTTCATTCTTTTCCAGGAACTAGAATTTACCATTAACTCTCATCTGAGTAGAGTCCAAATATTAAATGTCACCATTTCCATTGCTGCAATGATTGGAATGTCTGTTTCAAATGGAAATGATCAATGCCAGGGACACAGTTGTGGTAAAAGTATGATGGTGAAGGAAGTTGCCTTAAGTGAAAGGACAGATGATGCTGTTGTGAGCTATTATCTTCCCTGTTCTCGGTGCGCACTGGCATCACAATTGAGACTACCGAGGTGCAGAAGGAGCTCTGCGCTCCATAATAACCGGCTGATCTTAGAAAGAAGAAATGTTGGCACATGGAATTAGAGACGGGGCACCAGAATATGATGTCATATCCATGTGCCTCACTCTATAGACACAGCAAGAGAAAGCTGAGAAGGAAGTGTTAGGCTGCTAAGTGGGATGGGGTGGTAGAGCAAAGATTGGCTTGACGGTGATATAAAATAATAGTTATGTATCTGCCTTTATGAGAGATGGAAATTCTCACCCACAATAATTAAACAGCCTGTCTTTAACCAAACGTCTATTTTCTATATAATATAAAGCTTCCCATAGCACACAAAGTATGCTGCTAATCTTGCCTCAAAATACATCTCTGTAATAATAACATCTACTCTCAATTTAAAGAGGCCAGAAAGCAGCTAACCACAGATATAATTTGGAGTTGCAGGGGCACTGCAAGTGTTACTATATTGTATATAGTTCTATTCATCAAATGGGCACTCAAAGCACTAAAACGTAGAGCCCTCCCTAGTGGTTTTAATGCCAGGGGTCCTGTGACCCTGCACAACTGTTAAGAGCCATCCATTTTTTAACGTCTTGACCTGGTCCCCCCAGGCTGTCCAGCATTCAGCTCCTGGCACCAAAGCCACTAAAGCTCGCTTCAATAATGCACATTTTACACTTGCATATTACTTATGTAATTTTAGACCAACATGAGTAGAGCTGATTTTCTGGAGGTTGGTTAGCCCAAAGTTCTCAGTTAATTTTTGCTGTGACAGAATTGACCATGATAATGCAGATGTTTGCAGGCACTATAACCACTATAGCGATCTGTTGAATTTATGATACTTGGAGTGATCCTTTAAGGATCCTCATATGTAGTGGATTGATAATTCAAGGCTAGCGAGTTCCCTTAAGGCACTGAATTATTAAATTATTATTATTAAAATCCCTTATGATGGTACCATTTGCACTTGCAGAACATATTCTAGTAAATGATAACAATTAAATGAAAAGGATATATTTACGCAGTATTTGCACCCAACATTCCATTTGCTATGGAACCTCAGCCTTCACACTGTGCACAATGATACTGCCATGCTAATCCATTGATTGCTATTGGTTCACAATATATTAGTTATGGAATAGACAGCCATTTTTACAAAGATCGTTCATGCAATATTACTACTTGCTTCTTCTTTACATTGTTCTACTTAAAATATAGTACTATAGGAAAAATGTGTAAATATCATTGACTTGAGTAGTAATCAGTCTTATATTAAAAAATGAGACACGTTGGATAATTTAATCCAGTGATGAACTAAATCAGCAAATACAGGTACAGATGCATTCCAACCACATAGTTGGGGAAATAGCTCAGCATCATGGACCCATTTAGCGTAGAATGCATTTAACAGACAGCTGATGTCAATGAGAACCTTCTATGTCATCATTTTATTTATGGTTTGGCTACACATGCATTCTACAGACAAAAATAATGTCTAAGGTAGCTGGACGTTCTTCTACACAGTGCAACACACACTGACTACACCAGGCCATGGGATCAAATATATTCCAATTTATTTCTGAATTATGAATTGATCTGAATGTCTTCCATTTGTCAAATTTGTACACACTTTTTTAAAGAATGTGGGCATAATGACAAATGCACTAATTAGAGTTACCTGGCTGAAACCAAGTAACTGCATTTCAATGGGAATTGCAAGATGCTATTACAGACTTGTGCCATTTTTATTAAATATTATTATTATGATTATTATTATTGGCATTTATATAGTGCCATCTTATTCTGTAGTGTTTTATCCTGATATACTCACCAAGACCTTTGTATGTCTCTCCCCCACTACTCTGCTCTTGTCTGCAGGTGGATATTTTACATTTGTGATATATAACATATATGAACCTTATTAAATTCGTATTTTAGCCCTCCAAGATGTGACAACAATCACGACATAAACATGCCTGGCAATCATAGGATCTTATAGTGATTCACTGACCAAATCAATAGTTGTGCTGTGAAGTGTGTAATGACCCAATGCTTGTATCTGTGCGAACCTGACTTGGGAGGTGGGAAATGTTAAGCCAAAACAAAGGTGTTGGATAATTGTTGTAGTCCAAGCTATTTGTGGCCGATTACTTACAATTCCTTCCTGTATTCCGTACAGTTCCCTGTTTAGTAATTAAACCCCACAATGATTTAATACAATATATTAGAGGTCTGATTAAAGCATTACATATACAGTTTATATTCTAATGCAATAGCTTTGATTTAATAAGTTAAATTAAATGAATAATGTCAGAAAATAATCCAAATGATTTATATACAAAAATTCCCATAGACTTAATGGTGACTGAGTTCTGCAGATAAATCAATTTGAATCTTTTCTTAAAGTTTTGAATCATTTGGAAAGGGTAATAAAACCTGCCTTGCAAATACTTCTCATTGAGTTACAGTGGGAAGTCTATGATTGCACAGTTAGATTGGGCCGGCTTGCAAAGGCTTCAGACAAGAGAACTGCAGCTTTTACAAGCTGCTTTAGATAGAACACCATTTTTTTAAAAACAATATGCATAATTAAATCGATGCATGTTTTCATTCTGAGGATATGTACTAAACAGTGATTTATTTATTTTTTGTATTTGGGCAGTGGAGTGTCACATTAACCAGCTTACACAATGTACTCTTTACTCGGCCACCCCACAAATACATTCTAGAAGTCCAGTCTAATAAATCAGTGATAGGACAGCAGGCTGACTGACATCACGCTGCTTTTTACACACCCTATGGACTTAAAAAAGATCTGCAATCTCCCATTTCAGTCTTGCGTTGTGCATCCTTTGCATCACCTTGTAAGGTAAATCTACTTTGACCTCTATGTCCCTCTACACCAGTGGTTCTCAAACCAGTCCTCAAGACCCACCAACAGTCCAGGTTTTTTTTAGTATCTCCATTGGAATAAAACAGGGAAATACATAAATCCTGGACTGTTGGTGGACCATGAGGACTGGTTTGAGAACCACTGCTCTACACAGTAACCAGGACTGTCTACCCAGCATAAATATAGGTAAACATTTCCCATTCACTACATGTGGTGAAACGTGTGCCTTGTATCTAACCCCGAAGCGGTTGAAACTGTGATTTACGGAAACCTAGATGTAATCTTTTTTTCCCCCTGAAAAAACACTAGAGAATTTTCGAAAACCCATTAGTATATATATATATATAATTATATGTACACTCTAATCTAATGCGCACCTTTTTTTCGTAAATAACGTTTCCAAAATTTGAATGCGCTTTAGATTCGGTGGCGCATTACATTCGGGGCAAAATTCTAAATTTTGTGGCGAATTGCATTCCTGCGAATTAAAACTGATGACACAGCTTGCATGAAAAAAGATAAGAAATACTAAATTAAACAGAATTTGCAAAAAAGGAAGGGTAAACATTAGATGACTATTTACAGGAAGTGTTTAGGAAGACTGTACAAGTCACATGCAGGGAAATGTGACTAGGGCTACAGAAACAAAGTGATTAACTCCTAAATGACAGATAATTAAACAGTGAGACTGCAAGGGCATGATCTATACACCAAAACTGCTTAGTTAAGCTAAAGTTGTTTTGGTGACTATAGTGTCCCTTTAAGAAAGAATAGACTTAACATGTAACACTAAAATTTAAATACCATCAATGTTACTATGGTATACTGCAATAAACCTTTTTTATTGTAGCACAATGTTGTATAGTAGTATCTTCTTGTATAAATGCGCATTACATTCGCCAGCAAAAACATTCTTCAGCTTCCAGGTTTAAAAAATTGAGGTGTGCATTAGATTCGAGTAAATACGGTGTATATATTATTTTATTTATATAATATTAATTGTATATACATAACTTTGCACATGTACACAACTTGCAAAAACTAGGCCAGAATAGTTGTTTTTGAAAACCAGCAGAATTCTTAATTGTTACCAGTGAATCATTTTTGCCTAAAAGTATCAGTTTTGAAAAAAACAAATGTTTAAATCACCATAATGCATTATTTTATTTATTTAGAAAATTCTGTATGTATAACACAGTTGTTATACTGTGGGTTGCTCGCCTAAACCCATCTCATAGAATGTTGTTTTGTTGCTTAAATCTATATAATCAGTTTATCTCATCAGTAATGCTTTGTGTGTCATGCAGGATCTACACATCTTTTCTTATCACGCATTGGTTTAACCCCTTAAGCACCAAACTTCTGGAATAAAAGGGAATCATGACATGTCACACATGTCATGTGTCCTTAAGCGGTTAAATACCAATACTAATTTCAAGCATAACTGAATTCTTGCTTCCTTATTTTTGAACTATGCAGACACTTCTCTATGGCTGAGTTACTGTGCAGTGCTCATCATTCTCTAAGACTGAGGGGGGGGGGGGGGGGGGGGATCAATGAGCAGTGAAATCATAGAAAGAGATTGCATCATTATAGAGGGATGCTTCCATACGCCTGCTATTCTACAAAGATAAAGCTTCTTATAATAAAGTAACAATACAATAATGAATTGATCATTACCAATTCTATTTTTTATTCCTATAACCAGACTTTTTAGCTTTTTTTTTATTGAACCAAAATGAATATGTAAACTGAGAAGTGGAAATGTAATTATAATCATCATGATCTTTATCTAACTCAGGGTGCCAAAAAGGTAGATTCCCAGATGTTTTAAAGCTACAGCTTCCATGATGTCATTCTATAACATTGTAAAGGTAAAGCATCATGGGACTTGTACTTCTACAACATCTGGAGGATCTACCTTTTGGGCACCACCGATCTAAAGAATTCATGAATGTAGAAATGTTTTCACTGAACAGTGAGTTGCATTGAGCAACAAATGACTAGCAAAAATGAGTCTCGTCTTAAAAAAAAACTCCATAGCATCTGACTTACAGAGGTCTATTTGCTAACAGTGACTTGTCGTCAATTTGCAACTGACATGAAAAATTTTAGACCAACCTTAATAAATTGGAGATTCTCCCCCCCCCCCCCACCCCATTTTCCAATTTGGCTGTAACCCTGCCTGACTATATTATTCTCAATATTGCACTTTAAATTCTAGTTTATTACAGTTTGATGTTTAGTGGATAAACTCTGAGTGTAATATTTATTAATAGTACAAAAATGTGTTGGGGTTTTTTTGTGTGTCATTTTTCTGTTGTAAACTGTTCACAAAACAACTGAGACCAGAGAAAGCAGACCCTCCATCAGACCCTGATGCAGCTGCCCAGTGGCAGAGAGAAGCTATAAACAAACAGCAGGGAGTCTTGGAAGCAGAGCTGACAATCACATGTCCGCTCCCACAAGAAAACGCACACCTGTAAACTCTACAAAAAGTGATGCAAGATATTCTCTACTTCAAGTTCCCATAATGACCCCGGCTTAACGTGGTATTGTCGGTCGGCTTGCCAACTGGTGTCCAGTATCTTGCCATGTGGTTCCACATCCTACAGAGATACTATGTATAGCTGGCTGAGCAATCACAATTACATGTTCTCCAACTCAGTCCAAAGACAAAATGAAATGAAGTAATAAGAATCATAACTAAGAACATTCAAATATTAAAACACACACAAACAGAAAGATCACACAAACAGAACCTGACTTTTTGTAGTGAATTTCAAAGTAGTAAAACAAAATCTCTAGTTACCTGGCCAGGTCTAAGAATGAGTCCACAGTTTCTTTGTTGGTTGTCAGAGTTTCTTCTATTCCCAGGGCGTTAGAGTTCAGGGCACCGGCCCCAGCACCTGGTTTGATAATGAAGCCCAAGGCAATGGCTAAACCTGAGGCCATCAGGGTGGTGACCAAGAAGTAGCCCACTGCGATTCCTCCCAGCTTGCCCAGCGACCTGGTGTCCAGACTGGCCGCCCCTGAGATCAAACTGCACACCACCAGAGGTAAGATGATCATCTTCAGCATCCTGAGGAGCATCTCTCCAGGGAAAGCAAAATAAGTCATCTGAGCCTTGGTGAGGTTCATACCCCTCACAGCTGTGCCCAGACCAACCCCAACCAGCACCCCAGACACAGTAAGGATAACTATGGCATTCTTCTTGAGAAACTGGGCACATCCCTGCCCTTCCTTAGGCTTGCCACTTGATTTACTGTCCTCCACCTGGCACACTGTACAGTCTGAGTAATTCCCTGCATGCCCGTTGGATTCACATGGTTTCTCCATGATGACTTTCTTTGTCAGGATGAGGTGCTAGGTTCTCGGTGAGTCTCAGTGATACAAATTATCAGCTCTCCTCCCCAGCTGCAGCCACGCTCCGCTTCTCACAGCTACTAACAGAACTGCAGCTGATGCAACAATGTCTCCTCCTCTTCATCCCTCCCCTAACATGTGCCCATCACCCCTTTCTCACTATCTGCACCCCCTGGCTCCCTGCCACTCTCATGTCCAGTGTGCCACTTCACTGCCTGACAAATGTCAGCATGACCCAACATGGCAACATCAGACTGGCCATTACTGATAATTCCCAGGCAGACAGGCTTAGGAAGAATTCAAGTGATAGCATCATAGTAAATCTCTAACAGCAAAGTGTCTGTGTTACTAGCTTTGTGTTCATTAATTCTGTGATCCAAAATAAATAGATCAATACAAAAAATGATCTGTGAAATTCAGCTTTACTGATAATATAACATGCATATGTTTATATAGATTAATATACTGCTTTGAGTCGGTTTACTTGGGGATTAAATATATTACTTATATGGTTTTAATTTTATATATAAGCTTTATGCATGAGAACAATAGAAACAACACTGACTATAGATCTAACTCAGAGGTTTGTGAAACCCATTCAGTTTGTCCACTTTGATAATTTTAGAAATCAGAACTGATGGGTTGGCATTATTTTGTTTGATACATTTTTTTTGTCATTAAATTTCATGTTACATAGTACCTTTTAGGCTTTATATATTATTTATGTCCATAATTATTGTGGTTTGAAATGCTCCCTGATTTACTCTGTTAACTCCATAATTGAGGTGTCAGAGAAGATTTATTGGAGTGAAGTCACTTTGTTCGCTGTTGATCGTAGTGTGAACTGTCATGCATGCCCCTGGGAATTGTACATTTCCGGGCAGATGAACCTGAAAAATGCGCAACTGTTATTTTGATATTTCACGGCAATTCACACTTTAGTAAATACACCAGCATGGTTTATTCAGAAAGCTAGGGAATGCTGGGAATTTTCCAAGGAATTGCAAAGTTTAGACCATAATAGCTCAACCGGAAACATGCCCCAAGTCATCTACGTGGCACTCTGTAGTGGTTATGGTGCCAATAGTGCCCTGGCACCCTTCTAGTGTAAATAATAAAACCATTTAAAAACAGTTTGACAACTTCCCAGGGTTGCCTCCTCCTCTGCAGTCTGGAAGTTCTTTACCCTGAGCTACCTGAGCTACCTGAGAGTGCAGGGATTAGCTTGATGACTGAGACTGCTTAGCTGACACTCTCAGTCAGTGAGACATCCCTGCAGAGCAGAGCTTGGATCATGGGAACTAATGGAAACTCCTGCAAGAGTGTGAGAGGAGGAGGTGACCGACTCGCAGCAAAAAAATAATAAATAAAAAGAGATTCAGGAAAATGAATCCAAAAAAAACAAAAGGGTACAAAATGGGCCAATCAGTGTACTGTAAATTATATACATAATGTAAATATTAAAAAATCCACAGAGGGAGAGAAGTCGGGGGTCTTTCTTAAAAAAAAAAATAGAAATATTTTACTGAAGAGCTGATCAATGTTTCAGTCCAATCCAAGGACCTTTATTTAGACAAATAACAGTCTTATACAAACATCATTTAAAATAGACCTCTCTAAAATCAGAAAGAGGCCAAAATGTACATCACCTGTGTTCCCATGGACTCACCCCTCTCCAAAATGTGGAAATAGAGTGTAACCCTTGTGGAACACATTAAAAACTGGGAATACCTATCATATATGGTCACCCAGTATACCACAGGCTCTGCACTTGAATCTTGGAGTCACACTACACCAACCCACCACCAGTTTAAAACCCAATATTTGTAGGTAGACTCCAGGTCCAGTTGGGTACCGCTATTCAACCCCAGGCTTGGGCTAAGAAGAGTAGGTGTCCCCCCAGGAACCCGTAGTCAAGGAAATGGAAGTCACCGGGTTGTACTAGTACACAGGGGGTAACCCTAATATGAATTTTAAACAAAAGAAAATGAAAAACGCTAATTCCCCAACACAAACACCCTGATGGGTGCTGTGCCAGGAAAAAGAAGTACAACCCCGTAGAAATGTACTAATTACTCAAAAAATATATACACAACATTATTTATTCGAAAAAACAAAAACAAAAAAAACCTGAACTGTCCAGTGACCACACAGTATGATAAAAATTAACTTTTAATTAAAGCAAAATATAAAAAGAGCAGGAAAGATACCTAGCTCTGGACAAACACCATGAAAAAGAAATCAACGAGGGAGAGAAAAGTAGACCATAATAAGTCACTATATACTTAAAGGTGTCTACCTGACTGTTATAAATCACCTTCCCTGGGTACAAATAAGCCCAATGTTACTAAACTGTAAGGTGGTGCTAGATTACAGTGTATCTGTAACCATGGGTCATCTAATAAAAGTATCAAAGAGGTAGAAAATAAATAAAAAAGAGTGTATATATCAGTACAATGTAGCCAAAATAATGATACATAGACAGAATATTATCCACGTATACGCTTGGTCTGACGATAACTAGTATCAAAATACTGAGTAACAAATAGCTAAATAGAATGTTGCCAAACCTCAGCTGTATGCCTGAGGCACAGGAAGAGTAGAGACAGCAGAAAGGAAATAAATAGGTAGCTCAGGACAAATGTGTGTGATAGAGAGAAAGTATATATCAATGAGGTCAATTAGCTGAACTGGTGATATAAATAACTGAAAAATAAACAGCTAAATAGTAGATATATTGGGGCTTTCTCTCGTGTAGCTCCTCGTTGCAAGGTTTGCCATTTGATTTAGCTAGACGTAGACATTTGAGCACTAGATAGAACTTTAGAATTGATGCAGGTTCTTTAGTTGTATGCTTCTCATAGGTCCGGGATTCGGGATTTTAGCTACAGACCAGCGTTCTTAGACAGATAGACGCGATTATCTAGCAAACTTAGAATCTTGAGGACCTCTATGATCATTTCTTCGGGCACGTCCTAGCTGAGCACACTTGCTATTATAGTACCTATTTTTAGGCTGTAGCAGGGATTTTCAGCCAAGCTAGTTATACCTTGTTTCGGCTAGTTCAGCCTATTGCCCCTACAGGGCTAAGAGAATATATATATATATCTACTATTTAGCTGTTTATTTTTCAGTTATTTATATCACCAGTTCAGCTAATTGACCTCATTGATATATACTTTCTCTCTATCACACACACATTTGTCCTGAGCTACCTATTTATTTCTTTTCTGCTGTCTCTACTCTTCCTGTGCCTCAGGCATACAGCTGAGGTTTGGCAACATTCTATTTAGCTATTTGTTACTCAGTATTTTGATACTAGTTATCGTCAGACCAAGCGTATACGTGGATAATATTCTGTCTATGTATCATTATTTTGGATACATTGTACTGATATATACACTCTTTTTTATTTCTTTTCTACCTCTTTGATACTTTTATTAGATGACCCATGGTTACAGATACACTGTAATCTAGCACCACCTTACAGTTTAGTAACATTGGGCTTATTTGTACCCAGGGAAGGTGATTTATAACAGTCAGATAGACACCTTTAAGTATATAGTGACTTATTATGGTCTACTTTTCTCTCCCTCGTTAATTTCTTTTTCATGGTGTTTGTCCAGAGCTAGGTATCTTTCCTGCTCTTTTTATATTTTGCTTTGATTAAAAGTTAATTTTTATCATACTGTGTGGTCACTGGACAGTTCCGTTTTTTTTTTTTTTTTGGTTTATGAGTTTATTCTATGGGTTAACCCCTAATATTTCTGTCCAGTTATTTACTGCTTCATCTCATTTCTTGTATTCAACATTATTTATTAGTAAAGCTAAAACACATAGCCTCCTCGCTAATAGATACTCAAGGTGGGTAGGTATCAGTGCCTAAATTAAGTCTAAAGGCAACTATCCGGGATAGATAAGGAGAAAAAGCTGCAATAGAGGTATTCAACCTACTCTAGGTAAGGTAAAGCGAGTATCTAAGAATTCCCCCATACTAACAAGCAGTGTTGGTAGGCATTAGCTCTATGCTATGCTGAGGTAACAGGGATTTATTTAGGTAGCTTCTAGCTGTTAGTATGGGGGAATAGGTAGAAAGGTATCTGGATCCTATATGGGTGTGTTGTATATAGATGGGGAGCTTTTGATGCCTGCCTGATGCACATTATAGGGTTCTTAGATACTCTCTTTACCTTACCTAGAGTAGGTTGAATACCTCTATTGCAGCTTTTTCTCCTTATCTATCCCGGATAGTTGCCTTTAGACTTAATTTAGGCACTGATACCTACCCACCTTGAGTATCTATTAGCGAGGAGGCTATGTGTTTTAGCTTTACTAATAAATAATGTGTATATATTTTTTGAGTAATTAGTACATTTCTACAGGGTTGTACTTCTTTTTCCTGGCACAGCACCCATCAGGGTGTTTCATTTTCTTTTGTTTAAAACCCAATATGTCCGCAATAGGGGGCACACAAAATTACTATACTGCAGTGTACCTCCAATCACACCACCATGTCCCAAAATACAGTTGCAGATACATTGGCTAACTAAATCATTTGATTCCACTATGTGCAGGAGTGTGCATACGAATATACATCAGTAAAACAAGCATAAAAAGTAGAACATGCTGATTAGCCTTCCACGAAAAAGAACCAACATAACAAACCATGGATTGTATAAGGCACCACAGATATCTGCCAGCTTCTTGCACAGGTGTAGTGATGTCCCAAATGGTTCACTGGCGAATAGATCCTGGTGAACATAGCTTGTTCGCGTTCGCCACGGATGGCGAACATATGCAATGTTCGGTCCGCCCCCTATTCGTCATCATTGAGTAAACTTTGACCCTGTACCTCACAGTCAGCAGACACATTTCAGCCAATCAGCAGCAGACCCTCCCTCCCAGACCCTCCCACCTTTTTTTATTATTATTTTTTTGTGTGTTTGTGTTTATTATACATTATCCTCCATAGCCAGTAACCTGTGTTTATTATACATTATCCCCCATAGCCAGTAACCTGTGTTTATTATACATTATCTCCCCCATAGCCAGTAACCTGTGTTTATTATACATTATCCTCCCATAGCCAGTAACCTGTGTTTATTATACATTATCCCCACACAACCAGTAACCTGTGTTTATTATACATTATCCCCCCACAACCAGTAACCTGTGTTTATTACACATTATCCTCCCCATAGCCAGTAACCTGTGTTTATTATACATTATCCCCCCATAGCCAGTAACCTGTGTTTATTTTACATTATCCTCCCATAGCCAGTAACCTGTGTTCATTATACATTATCCCCCATAGCCAATAACCTGTGTTTATTATACATTATCCTCCCATAGCCAGTAACCTGTGTTTATTATACATTATCCCCCCACAACCAGTAACCTGTGTTTATTATACATTATCCCCCCACAACCAGTAACCTGTGTTTATTATACATTATCCCCCCATAGCCAGTAACCTGTGTTTATTATACATTATCATCCCCATAGCCAGTAACCTGTGTTTATTATACATTATCCCCATAGCCAGTAACCTGTGTTTATTATACATTATCCCTCCATAGCCAGTAACCTGTGTTTATTATATATTATCCCCCCATAGCCAGTAACCTGTGTTTATTATACATTATCCCCCCCCCCCATAGCCAATAACCTGTGTTTATTATACATTATCCCTCCCATAGCCAGTAACCTGTGTTTATTATACATTATCCCCCATAGTCATTGATCGTTGGACCTAGGCAGCATGATGTCTTAGGCCGGCCCAGAGAGTGAGTGAGTGAATAATATAATATATATGTTCAGAAACATATTAGTAATATATGTAAATCGGGTTCATGCAAAGAGGCTGAAAGGTATTAAAGAAAAACACACTTATTGCATCAAATTTACAAAGCCAAACTTTTAAAAGCTTTCCTAATTTCTTTCTCGGGATGAGGAATATATCAGTTGTAGACTGAGGATTTTCATCTGCCCAATCTTTTAATAATATGCACTGGAGTGTCAGTGTTGAAGGAGACCGAAGCTGCCTCTATTCTAAATGAGAGACCCGAGACATGGATACAACCCAATCTTAGGAGTAGTGTTCTGATGTAGAAGATGAATTTAGCTGTAGTCAGAGGGATTCAGTGAGAGTAGTGGTGAAATGTGTTTGGCATAACTGAGTGTGGGTAAGTAAGAGTCAAGTATTTTAACTGGGCACTAGTTCTAGGTGGGATAAAGTGGTAAAGCGGATGGATGAGTAGTTTGGTTAGTTTTAGAGGTTTGTAGAGAAAGTATATAGTGATCATGATTTTTAGCGATATCCAATATTTTTAAGGTGGTCTCAAACAAACATAAAATGCTATATAAAATTTGTGGGAATATCGAATAGTCGGGTACAGTAAATCAGAGAGGGCTCAGAATATGGAACCATCGATCGGTAACCTGGATGAAGTAGGGGGTCTATCTGTTTTATTAAATACGCGGTAATATGCTTTTAATGGGATAGGACGTTAGGAAAGGTGTGTGATTGGGATAAGTGGTTGCGGCTGTATTTGCCTTATCCTGGGACCGACCTGGCTCCTAAGCTTGAGCCGCGTGTGGCTGGATCACTCCTGCCTCCACACGAGCCGCATGCGGCTTGATCTCCTCTTCTGACTTAGCCGCGTGCACTGACCGCAGTGATCGGTCACGTGGCCCGCCTGGCACTAGGAGCACGGCTTGAGTCACGAGCTCGCTCTTAAAGGGGCAGTGGGAGCCAAAAGTTGATTCAGGCTCCCATTGGCCCACGTCTTTCCAGCACCCCCACACACGAACGTTTTGGGGGCACAATAGCTTGCATTTAAAAAAAACAAAACTTTTTTGACTGTAATATAATAGCAGTCAGTTTCCTTCACACGTGTGCGTTTCAGGGCCTGCCAGGGCACAGTGTCACACCAGTGCAACTCATATCTGGTGTAACAGTAGTGTACATTAAAAAAAAAAAACTAGAAATTTGACTGTGAAATAATAGCAATCAGTTTCCTTCACACGTGTGCGTTTCAGGTCCTGCCAGGGCACAGTGTCACACCAGTGCAACTCATATCTGGTGTAACAGTAGTGTACATTTTTAAAAAAAATACAGGGAGCTTGTTGTCACCTTTCGGGGACCCTTGGTGTTGTACGTGGCTGGGTGGAGGAAGAGACCTTCAATGACATCAGTGAGGACAAGGAACGGGACATGGCTAGCTTGGTATCCAAACTTGTACAAATGGGGAGTTTGCGGTTGTGCAAATTGACTGTTTGCGGTTGTTTGCGGTGCGTTAAACTGGGAGTTTGGTCTGTCACTGTCAAGCGGGCGTAACACTTACACTACCTGATCGATACAACATCATACCTGATGTTTTAAAGCACGTTATTCCAAACAATTTTGGAATGTTAGGTGATTTATGACCTTTATGGATTAAAACCAGACTCTGCATCAACTATGCAATTCTCCATGGGAGTTTTGCCATGGATCCCCCTCCAGCATGCCATGTCCAGGTGTTAGTCCCCTTGAAACAACTTTTCCATCACTATTGTGGCCAGAAAGAGTCCCTGTTGGTTTTAAAATTCGCCTGCCTATTGAAGTCTATGGTGGTTCGCCAGGTTCGCCCGTTCGCGAACATTTGCGGAAGTTCGCGTTCACCGTTTGCGACCGAAAAATGTTATGTTCGCAACATCACTACACAGGTGTTCTTAATGAAATGAATCTAGCCTAGTAGCTATCAAACCCTTTTAAAAAGATTTAACTGCTTACACTGGGAGGGCACAATGGCTTTCATGGCACCGTTGCCACTACAGTGGCCTTTGATAGTTATCATTCTTGGGCTGTTCCTTTAAGATGAGCTATCTTGGCCTTGTCATTATCTTGTGAATTTCCAACAATTCACATAAGATTTCACATCTCACCTTATTGTGACCTTTTTATTGTTTTTGGTGTAGTTCTCTTGTTTTTGAAAGAGTATTTGTTTACGTAAGCTGTAATAAATTTAGCTGAAGGAGGAAACAATCTTTAATGTGTAAACGTGCCCAATAAATAGTGTGTAAGCAGGCAATTTTGTTCATGGTTTTGTTATTCAGTTGCTTCCAATTAGCTACAGTAAGACTCAATAAAATGCTCTGGAATCTTTACAGGAATGTGTTTTACATTTTTGTCATGGTCGACTCCAGTTTTTTTTAACCCCTCTCCCGACTCCAGTACATCAAATTGTCCTCCTGGCCACCCCCAAATGCTCCTAAGCCCCCCATTTTACCTATTTTTAAAAATCTTTATTTCGTGCCCAGAGCTAGGTTCTGGGCGCCGCCATCTTTGTGTGGGAAGATGAAGTCCCTATGGGACATGTCATCTGCCCACACTAGATAGCGCTGTGAATTAAACACTTGGGCATTCGAACAGGAATCTCATCTATTCATTAATTTGTCAGAAAGATGATTAAATGAATAGAAATTTCAAACAAATGAACTAAGACCTCTTCGACCGGCGCACAGCTCCCTCCTTGTGATATGTAAAAATAAAAGCGGCAGAGAGCAGTGCTCCCCGCCACTTGCTAAACCCCCCCAGGTCATCCCTCACTCAATATGACCCCCTTAATAGCATAAGGGAGATTAAAATCTCCTGAATGCCCCTACTTGCTATGCTGCGAGTTGGGGCATGTCTACTAAATGTCTTCTAAAAAAAAAAAGCTCCCCCCCCTTCTAACCTACTGTCCTCCCCCTGGAACCCCACCCATGGACAGTGGGTGGGGGCTAAACGTAAACCCCCCGCGACTAGGGGTCACTAAGCCCCTAGTCACCCTCCCACCAAAAAAAAATTAATAAAGCCCTACCTACCACCCTCACCCTAAAATTAGTGAGTGGGAACAATAAAACTAAATACCTGAAAAAAAAAAAAATGTTTTACCATTTGATGTCTTCTTTTTGTTTTGTTTTTTAAGAAAAGGCCAAATTAAAATCCATAATATCCATCGAACTTAAGAACTAAAATAAAAACCTGAGCGCCAAAACAAAATATGACGAAAAAAATAATCCTGAATCCAACCAATCAGAGTGCTCTGAGTAATTTTAGACAGAGTGGAAATTTTCCCATGCTGTGTAATTTGACTCATATTGACACTCTGATTGGTTGCTTTCAATCAACCAATCAGAGAGTTATGAATTAAGTTACACAGAATGGGAAAATTCTAAAGAACTTTCCCACACTGTGTAAAATTACTCAGAGCACTCTGATTGGTTGGATTTACCTGTCAGAACGCTCTGATTGGTTGGCTTGGAACCAGAGTGCTCTAAGTCAAATTGCAAGGCATGGTTGGGCTTTATAAGCCTTTCCCCGCCCTGTGGAGCTCAGTCTGTACGGTGCCCTCGCTGAGTGAAGATTAATTATTTTTTTTAGCGTAGGGATTTATTTTTTTCTGCATTTTTTTGTGCTTAGGTTTTTTATTTTATTTTCAAAGTTTGACGGGTATTAAGGATTTTTATTTGCCCTTTTTTGGGACTGAAAAAATAAGTTTTAAGAAAAAAGAAGACATCAAATGATAAATAGTTTTTTATTTACAGGTATTTAGTTTTATTGTCCCCCCCCTCACAATTTTTAAGGTGAGGGGGGTAGGTAGGGTTTTATTTATTTATTTTTGGGAGGGGGGGTGTCTAGGGGTTTGGTGACCCCTAGTCACCTGGGGGGGGATTACATTTAGCCCCCACCCCCATTGTCATTTAAAGCCCCCAGCCGTCGCCCATGGGTGGGGGCCGGTGGGGGGACAATAGGTTTCCCCATTGTCATTTAGGGCCCCCACCCACCGCTCATGGATGGGGGCCGGACAATAGGTCCCAACCCCCACTGTCATTCAGGGCCCCCACCTGCCGCTCATGGGTATGGGCCAGGGGGAGGACAATCGGTCCCCCCATTTTCATTCAGGGCCCCCACCGCCGCTCATGCATGGGGGTCAGGGGGAAGGACAGTAGGTCCCCCCCTCTTTCATTTAGGGCCCCCACCCACCGCTTATGGGTGGGAGATGCTAGGACCCCCGTTCAGTTTAATAGCCCCCACTTGGGTGGCACGGGTGGGGGCTTGCGAGGGGGGACACTAGGGTGCTTTCTTTTTTTTTTTTTTACAACAATAAGCAGTCACAGGCTGCTCACTGTTTAGTAGACCCCCCCGCCACTTGCGGTATAGCAAGTAGGGGCAGAATTTACTAATACTAAGTCATCTTTACTTAGTAAATTTGACTGAAAAAACAATTTGGGTCTTTCAGCCTTTTGGTAGATAGCTCCCTAATACCGTGGGAATACTTGCAGCCGCGGCACGAATATGATCGGAATTTCATTAATTCGAATGAAATTCCGATCCAGAGTCCCAAACTGCGTCCTAACATGAATGGAGAAAGTGATCTCATTCTGGTAGGACGAAATTTGGTATTTTTGCCAGCGTCCTGTCTAAATAACAGGACGTTCGGGAATACTGACAGGAAGCATCGCATAATCACGGAGGAAAGGTATGAATTGTGGGAAATCGCTCTGACCCAGGGGTCAAGTCCTGGGGAATAAAGTGTGGGAACTCACTCGAGTTCCACCCTCACCCCACCACCAGAAAAAAACAAAACTTGTATGCAAAAATAAACGCGTACACACACACTCAGGTGCACACATACACTCACAGACACACACACACACTCACAGACACACACACAGACTCACAGACACTCACACACACAAATTCACAGATAGACACACATACTCTCACAGACACATACACTCCCAGACACACACACACATACATACACTCACAGACACACACACATACATACATACACTCAGACACACACACACACACACACACACTCCCAGACACATACATATACACTCACAGACACACACTCACAGACACACACACATACATACACTCACATACACACACACATACATACACTCACATACACAGACACACACACTCACATACACACACACTCCCAGACATACACACACTCCCAGACACATACACACACACACATACACTCACAGACACACACACACACATACACACACACACACACACACACACTCCCAGACACATACACACATACACTCACAGACACACACACATACACACATACACTCACAGACACACACACACATACACTCACAGACACACACACACATACAAAAATTATTTGTATATTTTTTTTAAATTTAAAAATGTCCACCCAGCCTCCCTACCTGGAGAGCTGGCGTGGACCTGTCCCTGGGGTCCAGTGGGGCTTCAGTGCGGCCGGCTCTTGTCTCGCTGTCAGACGCGGCGAGGGAGCTGTGTTCTCTCTGCTCCCTCTCGCTGCACGGGCTGTCTGCTGATGCCGGGAGCCGGAAATGACGTCATATTCCGGCTCCCAGCATCAGCAAACGGCGCAGCGAGAGGGAGCAGAGAGAACACAGCTCCCTCGCCGCATCTGACAGCGAGACAAGAGCTGGCCAGGGGGGTCCATCAGGTGGCCATTAGGCCACCTCTTGGGCCCCCCATGACAGGGGGAACACTGGGGCATTTGGGGGCGGCAATATTTGCCGCCCCCTGAGTGCCTGCATGACCACAAACGGGAACGGCGTTCCTGCTCTAAAAAAAGTGCAGGAACGCCGTTCCCACGCGTTCCTGCAGGACTCGAGCCCTGCTCTGACCACAGGAAATGAAGCACACTTTGCTCCTCCGCTGGTCATAGCTGGTCAATCATAGGAAACCTACATAAGACAAAATAGTCCCTACTTTGTCTTTTGTTTTAAAGAAAACTAGAGCAGACAGGAAGAAATGAAGAACAGATCCTGACAGAGGGAGAGAAGAGGAATCGATTGGGGAATGGCAAGTTCAGCATGACAGTGCCGCTTTAATTTAACTACAGTACCTGTTACACACCTCCTAACAGTCCTAGGTTCAACTTAACAGTCCTGATTTGGGGTCTTCTCCCCCCATTCTCTCCCCATTCTGTTCATGGGTACAAAAGAGGAACATCTCCAATAGCAGAGCAGAGCTTGAGCTTATAATTAGATGTGCTAAAAGTAATTAGATATGCTGTGTGCAAACTATGGCATTCACACATGGGAATGCACTTTAACAGTGATCTGCCTTGCTCATGCCCATTTTTGGGTGGGAATGCCCCTTTTCCAGACTGGATATCCATTGTTTTTATGCTTGTAAATTGAAATAGAATAAATAAAAAAGTGATACTTTTTTGCAATAATTTGATAGTGATTTGTCCTTTATATGGACAAGAATGGATTAATCGTCCACTCCACAAAACAGTTCAGAGTGCTGTGGCATTATTAGCGAGAATTGCCAGGAATTCAAAGTGGATTCAAATAGAATTTCAAATTTAAGCGAAAATAGCCAAAACTGTAAACAGAACTGATTAATTTCCAATTTATTGTTCCAATTCAGCTATTTGGGCCTAAGTTCTGAAATTCCAGCATCTCTTGCTTTATTGAATAACCCTGATGGTGTCTGGGCCTCCCTTTTATACTTTGATAGAAGGACTCTAATGGGACAGATGATGGTGACATGCTGGCATTACAAAATTATGACTAATTCCCACAAAATACATTAAACATAAAAATCATGAAGAGTCATTGGTGTGGGTTTTGGCCATGAGACTTAATCCCCCGCTTTTTATTTATTTGTGTCCCAAGCATCTATGCATGATGTGGTGCTATCCATCTGTGCATGGTGTGGTTCTATCCATCTGTGCATGGTGTGGTTCTATCCATCTGTGCATGGTGTGGTTCTATCCATCTGTGCATGGTGTGGTTCTATCCATCTGTGCATGGTGTGGTTCTATCCATCTGTGCATGGTGTGGTTCTATCCATCTGTGCATGGTGTGGTTCTATCCATCTGTGCATGGTGTGGTTCTATCCATCTGTGAATGGTGTGGTTCTATCCATCTGTGTATGGTGTGGTTCTATCCATCTGTGCATGATGTGGTTCTATCCATCTGTGCATGGTGTGGTTCTATCCATCTGTGCATGGTGTGGTTCTAGTATCCATCTGTGTATGGTGTGGTTCTATCCATCTGTGTATGGTGTGGTTCTATCCATCTGTGCATGGTGTGGTTCTATCCATCTGTGCATGGTGTGGTTCTATCCATCTGTGAATGGTGTGGTTCTATCCATCTGTGCATGGTGTGGTTCTATCCATCTGTGAATGGTGTGGTTCTATCCATCTGTGTAATGGATGGTTTAGGACACTTAAAGTGCAGCTGCAATGGAAAAAAATCACTTACCTGAAATCACTCCCACATGCATTTACTGCAGCATAAATCACAAAGATACATGATGTATTCAATGTGAAATATATTGATTTACTCACATTTCCTCCATATAACTTAGTCGGTGTTACTCTTCATGTAACACCCACCTCCAGGACATCCTCCACTCCACCTGGACTCATCTTCGATGTGCCCTACTTGGGACGCATACCCAAACAGGCCAAATCTCGTCAGTGACGTCGACACGCTGGCTTCATTGTCAGCGTGCCAGCGTCAGAACAAAGTGATGTTAGGTCACTCCGTTCCTCTACTCCCTAGCATGCGCTGTGGTTACTATGGGTGGGGAACAGAGGGATCTCCAGCGGAAGGTCTTTTCTACCCTGCCTTGACAGTGAATGCCTCCTAACAGCATGGCAGATGCTTTTTAAGTTTACTTTTTTTAAGTTGTCAATATTTTTTTCATACACTCTGATATTAGTGCATAATGCAGTTTTATGTACTATTTTCACACACAAGTGGACTGAAAAGTTATAACTTTGTGGCTATAAATCTTAAACTTAAAGTATTCTGAAATTTCAGTTAGCACTCAGGATTTCATCTCACTTGTGCCTTTACTAAAATAGCCTCTACTATTTGTATATCACACTTGGCTAACATCCCAGACAGATCATATCTGCAGGACTGATAAAACAACCTCAGATAACTGTATTGGCCTTTTATAGTGGAGCCAATTCCCCTCCCACTCGCACCATTCCTTATATATTCTCATGATGGATATTAAAGATGGAGAGGTTCCTAATTTAGGTGAAGGAAGCATTCAGACGGAAGGAACTCCCCTACTTCAGAGGCGTGCTCAATAATGCAATTTGACCATGTTTATATTAAGTTCATAAACATTTCTGTGTTCCTATTTTAAGTCTTGTATTTTAATAAACATAAATATACACCTCATGTAGATCCTTGCATACTCGCACTCCATTAAAGGTATACAATATGCTTTTTTTTTTTTTTTATAAATTCTTTATTTTGAAAGATTTTGTTGTTTGGGGTGAAGTTTGTGGTACAATTTTCGCATAACATACATGTCCCTATTATGATAGTCAAACATTCTTAGCAGGTGTACATGTCTTTCGTCATTGGTTTCAGCGTATATTGTTTGCATATAAATGAGTTCTATGTTCTTATCGACTCTTGTTATGATTTGGTCTTAGGGTTGGGGTGGGGTACAGAAAGGAAAAGGGTGGGGGGGTAGGGTACATTCTCTTATACATTTCTCGTTATACCTTTGTTTTTCATAAATTCATTATTTTATTTGTGCAGCAGATTGAACAGGAAGTATATCGACCTTTGTGAACATTATGCATTGGGTTTCGGTTTTCCAGAGATATTTGTCCTAGTAGCCTTACTATCTTGGTCGTTCATTCGATATTGTCTCTTAAGTACTTTCTGCAGTGTGTATAATTTGCTCATTATAGGTATGGGTTAGGGTATTCGAGGATCTCGGGGTGTGGGTTCGCGCCACTTCTGCCTGTAGAGGATGCGGGGGTTGATAGATTAGGGTTGCGTGCTTGGTCGTTCTGTTTTTGTTTGTGTTCTTGTGGTGTGTGGGTCGGTGTTGTGTGTTTGGTCTCTGTGTTCGGTGTGTTGTTCTGTTTGGGGTGTGTGTTTGGTGGGCGGGTTTGTGGTCGTTTGCTTGGTCCCCGCGATATCCATCATGTTGTGTCCGGTGGTGGGTTCCAGGTTGGGGCGTAGTATTAGTCTAGGGAGTGTGTCTTGGCCTTGTTTGTCATGAGGTGGTGTCTGTGCCGTCTTATGCTTTTTATTGTTGTTAGTGAGGTGCCCTGGTGTTGAGGGCCGTGGGTGATGTCACCCTATCTGTTGTTGGCTAACGTGTGTGAGCTCTGGGTGCCCTGAGTATTTCTGGATTGTGGTCTCGTTCGTGTCGTGGTGTGCTGCGGTGTTTCTGCAGTGATTTGGTGGCAACTGGTCTCCCTGAGTGTATTGCGAGTGACCTTGGTTTGGGGATTGTGGGGTTTCTTAATGGAAGTAGTTCATGGTGGTACTTTCGAACTTGTGAGCGTGGGTCATGGCGTGAATCCGTGGGTTAGTGTGGGTGCGGATGTGGGGGGAGGGAGGTGGGGTGAGGAAGGGAGAGAGGGAAAGAAGAGGGGGGGTTGGGGAGGATTGTGGTTCGATGTGGTGTTTGTGGTTGGTGTGTCTGTGGTGTGTCTTCGTGTGAGGTGGGCCCGTTGGTGTTTTAAGTGGGTAGTGGGAATTCGTAGAACCATGCGTCCCAAATTTTATGGAAGAATTTGGTCGTATCATGGACCATTGCGGACATTTCGTCCATTTTAATTGCGTCTTTTATTTTGCGGTGGACCGTGTCAATTGATGGGGTATCTGGGCTTCCCCCTTTTTCTGCTATTGCTCTCCTGGTGGCGATTCGTTTGTTTTGGACCCTGGGTGTATTGGCCAGTGGTTTGGATAGGAGCCATATCCAAGGGTCTAGTGCAGGGGTCCTCAAACTACAGCCCCCCAGATGTTGTTGAACTACAACTCCCATGATTCTTTGAATTACATAGATAGCCAGAGAATCATGGGAGTTATAGTTCAGCAACATCTGGGGGGCCGGAGTTTGAGGACCCCTGGTCTAGTGGTATGTCTGAGTGGAGAATCTGTGAGACCATGGATCACAATAGGCTTTTTAACCATTTTAGCTTATTAAGTTGGCTATAGTGCCTGAAGTCCCCTGGCATTGTCCATCTATTCAGTATTAAACCATTTTCAAGCAGTTTAAGACTGAATGAGGGTCCTTGACAACACAGAGCAAGGACTCTGGGATATATGGCTTAGACCAAAATTACAAACTTGCTTCTAGCAATACAAATTTACACCAGCAACGGGCTCTGTGATTGACTGAAAACACTTACCTGATGCTCATATCCAATCACTGTTGCTTATTGCTGCTCAGTGTAATATCCTCTCATTAGCCCAAGCAGCACAGATGAGATGGACTACTGGAAACACTTGTATAACATTAAAACATTAAAATGGTTTAATGCTGAATGGAAGGATGGCACCAGGGAACTCCAAACACTTTAACCGCCTCAATGAGATTAAATATTTATAGTGCCTACAGTGTCCCTTTATTGCTAATTATATTAAAATTCCTATTAAGGTTACCATGACTACTTTTGAAGTGCTTTCCGGGTCCACTTACTTCCTGAGATGTTGTTGCAGGATTTTGCCTGCTCACTTACCTGGCACAATGCTGACCTGACTTGTTGATATCCTGTTGATATCCTGGATTGTATCATGGACATACATTTAGCTGTCTTCTTCATAGATGCTTTTCTGTACCTTTAATTAGTTTCCATCCTTCCACATTCTGTGTTCCTGAATATTGTACAGCATCTGTACATACTAGAAACATATTTTTTTTAGATACAAGTCATAATTAATCATTGTTACATAAACGAAGGAAGGTCTTCTCCTTCAGTACATAGATGTAAATGTTGATGATAACTGATCTCATTTATCGTGACTGTTACCTTGCTGAACCTGTGGTTACAGAAGCAGTGGATCAGTTAAATGTATACCTGTCATTGCAAAAGTAAGATGGTCACAGATTCTCATTTACATTTGATAGGAGTGCTTATTTTGGGATGTATGTCAAATTTACCTGCTAGGGTTACTTAGGGACAGATTGAGAAACCCTGTATAACCTTGCTTTGCCAGTACATTTGATCAATCCAATTATTGATGTCCTATTCTTGTAAATGTGTAACTAACAATAATTTACCCTAGAAGAAAGAGTCCAAGAGAATCCTGTTAACTGTTGTACTGTTGTATTGACAGAACACTGATAACAGGAAATTACATTTTCTTACCGGCTATCTGTGTTTTGCAGATGACAGTAAATGCACCTCAAAAAATTATCTTGTGGGTACCCTTGGGAACCTCATCGAAAAATACTTGAACTCGGTTCGACTACCTGCTCTCACGCAAGCGGCCGCAGATGAAATCGTGTCCCCGGTTACCCCAGAGGAAGTAGCTAAGATCCTCAAGACTATTAAACCAAACAAAAGCCCTGGCCCAGATGGCTTTTCAGGACTGTACTACAAAACCTTTGCAACCCTCATCCCACACCCAAGCAATACGATTCTGAATGGCGACCCATTTCTGAAAGAGATGCTACAAGCTAACATATGTCTTCTTCCTAAAACAAACAAATCTCATCTTGAACCAAGCGTCTATCGCCCCCATTTCCCTACTGAATATAAACAGGAGGGCTAGACCTTTCCCACTTCACACACTATTACCACTAAGCACGACTGGCACAAGTTCAACACCTCCTTACACCTTATGGGATTAAGTGCTGGGTGGACTTAAAAAATCTAATATTTGGCAGAGACTTCCCCTCTCTCTATATTTGGCTACCCAAACAAGCCAGACCCCTAGTGCCCGCCACTACCCCAGCTCTGCTAAACGCCATCAAAATCTGGGACAAGATTACAACTAGGTGCTCCCTGACATCCAACCCCTCCCCACTAAAACAAATGGGTGTCTCAGTCTCAGACCTCAGCTGGAAGGTGTGCGGGGAAAAGGACACATACCTCCATCTATGGTGGGAATGCACACAGATAGCCCAATTGTGGCTCCAGGTAACGCAATTCACTTCTAAAATACTACACTCCACTATACTACTAGACCCATGGATTTGGCTCCTCTCAAAACCCCTTAACCCCTTAAGGACACATGACATGTGTGACATGTCATGATTCCCTTTTATTCCAGAAGTTTGGTCCTTAAGGGGTTAAACACACCCCCAGATGTCAAAACAAACTGATCGCCAGGATAGCGCTAGCGACGAGAAGGACAATTGCCGAACACTGGGGCAAACCCAAGATCCCATCACTGAGCATGGTAAAATGCAAACTAGAGGATGCCAGAAAGATGGACAAACTTTCCGCTCTGATACTCGACACCACTACAATAAGATCTGTCACCCGTGGCACTACAGGTTCCCCCTACACACATAGGGACCAGGTGCTAGCAAGAAGCGGAACTCCTTCCCACCCAACCTCCCCGGTCGTCACTCACTCATCCACCCCGCATCCCGCTGCAGCATCCCCTCCAGTGGCGTCTCCAGGATTCATACCCAGTTGGAGCAAAAAAGGGGCCAGGGACAAAAGTAGGGGGGCAGTTATAAAACGTGTGTACATATGTGTGTGTATATATATACATATATACACAGGGCTCGACAAATTCCAGGTTGCCATGGCTACTAGACATTTTACTCTGGCATCTGGCATTTGTCAGCCCTTTGCTAAGCAGCGGAGGAAACATTAAAATCGGCCACTGCGGGGAGCATGGAGGCGCGCATGAGGGAGCAGTAACCTTCCTGAAGTTCCTCTCTGCTCCCTTGTGCGCTGTTTAGTGACATGACATCACTCCGGCCCCGGCATCACTACGGAGAGCGCGCAGAGGAGCAGAGAGAAACTGCAGGAAGACTGAGAGGAGACACACTGGAGGGAAAGATCCACTCAGCTCTCTCAAAGGCTGGGTGGATTTAAATTAAAATAAAAATAGCAAATTGTGAGTGTATGAGAAAATATGTGTGTGTGTGTGTGCGGCCCCTACCTCTCTCGTCTCACCCCCTTCCTCTACCATCTCAGCCCCTACCTCCCCATGACAGCCCCTACCTCCCCATCACAGCCCTTATCTCACACATAACCCCAATCCCAGCCCTAATCTCTCCCATAACCCTAATAAAAGCCCCTGTCTCCCCCATAACACCCACCTCAGTCCCTAACTCCCCATCTCAGCTCCTACATCCCCCATCACAGCTCCTATCACCCCATAACAGCCCCTATATCCTCCATAACCCCCATCACAGCCCCTGTGTAAGTAAGAGACACACAAGATGGGTTTGGAAGAGACACACAAGGGGGTTTAAGACCAACTAAAGGAGGGATAATTTACACTAAAGGGAGTGTAGGACACAACTGGGATAAGAGAGGGGATATGAAATACTAAAAGGGGTAAGAAATTCAAAGGGGGTCTACGAGACATAGTGGTGAAGATGCATTTTCTTCAGGGTGAGCAAAATGCATCTTTGCCTGTGTAGCCAAAAATCTTTGCACGAGCCCTGCACCTGTGGACAAATAAGGGCATATTTAAATTTTAGAGAAACAGGTGGTATGTGGTATCTCTATTGTGAGGATCTTAAAAGTGAATTTTGTCCTGTTGTTATTATTCACACTACGGGTGGCACTACAGGTTAGCATGGAACATATTGTAATTTTAGCTCGTACCATCTAGACTTTGTACTGAACATCGTTGTACGTCTTTGTGTAATGTTACTTTCTTTTCTTAATGGGATTGTGAAGTCTATGTACTACAAACTATAATGTTATGGTCAAAAATACTCTTTCATGTACTTTTTACCTGAATTGTCATGAACAACGAGCCCGACACCAGGAGGGGGCCAGCAACTTGCCCTGTATGCCGCCAGGCCCCTCGAATCAGTCTGCCCAGGACCTCCGGTCTGCAGCTCCGCCAGGTGCAGAGCTGCAGACTGTGTGATAGAGGTCTCGCTAGCTCCTGGAGCATTACCATGGCAACACTCTGGGTGCTTGCGAGACTTCTATCATGTGGTCTGCAGGGGAGCTGCAGACCTGAGGGGTAACCCACCGGACAACCAGGGAGAGACACTGGACCACCAGGGAATTTATTATAGTGAAAATTAAGGTAGGACACAGTCCTCTACACCCTGCCACCCCCCTCCCCACACTGTCATCCATTCTCTTTTGTACGCAAACATAACATACAAACACACCCCTGTATTAAAACACTAACATTATATACAAACACCCCTTCATTCAAACACCAACACAACACACAAAACGCACACTTGCATTTAAAGTCCAGCACTACATACAAACACCCCTGCATTCAGACGCAAACATTACAAATAAGTACACCACTACATTCAAATGGCAACAGTACATACAAATACACCCATCCATGCACACATATACTTAATACAAACACATGCTTACATTCAAACACTCAAACACTGCTCACAAATATAACCTAGCAACGATGCGCAAATGGTAGATCCCTTAGCTGGCATAGCATTATTGAAGTTCTACGACAGATGGGGATCTACCTTTTGGCCACACTTGCACTAGAGGGGGGCCCCGGAATCATACTTGCACCAGGGCCCTCTATACCTCTAGTTCCACCACTGGGATAACCAACGTGAGGTGCCTGGATGAAGCACTTCTGATTCGCGCGCATTCTAACAGTCCATAGGAAAGCATTCCTCAATGCTTTCCTAAGGACGTTCTGCACGCTGGATGCGAATTTCGCATCCAGCGTCGCAGAAGCGCCTCTAGCGGCTGTCAGGAAGACAGCAACTAGAGGTTGGATTAACCCTTTCTCTGAAACTGCTATGTTTACATGTAAAGGGTTAAAACCTGAGGAACATTGCACCCAGACCACATTGAGCTGAAGTGGTCTGGGTGACTGTAGTGTCCATTTAATATGCCCCCACAAGTCATTTTATTACTCAGAAAAAACTGTACATAGGACCGTATATCAGGAAAACAGATAATCAAAAAAAAAGATTTTGTAGAAAAAGGATATCAACAGGATGTACTTGATAAAGCGCAAAGGAGAGTAAAAAGGAAGCTAACAAGTTCACAAGAAGTTCACTACTAGAATGTAAGGATAAAAAGAAAAAACTTAGAACAAACTTAGTACAAACTGTGGAAAAATGCAAAGTAATGCACTTCAAGGTAAAGAATACACAAGCAACTTACACCCTCAATGGGAGTGAATTAGGGATAACACACAAGAAGGATTTGGGAATTGTTATAGACAATAAACTAGTCAACAATATGCAATATTAATCGGCAGTTGCTAAGGCCAGTAAGGTATAGTCGTACTGTTTTTTTTTTTTTTGCCTTCTTTTGGATCAACAGCAAAAAAAGCAAATGGGAGAAAGGCTGAACTTGCCTGAACCACGGAGCTTGTATGTAAGTGCCCCTGTAGTTAGTGCATCTGCCATCTAATATATTATTTACTTCAAAGTGACAATATCACACTGTTGTACTTTCATCTCTTCTTTGTGTATTATATACCTATAACTGAATACCACAGAATTATACCATTTCATGTTATGAGTCTGGAGCTGGTTCGAAGCTCCATTAGACCTTCAAACATTCACACGGTTTTGTTGTGCGTCCTCCCAATTATTGCAATATACTGCACCGTTGGTTCTTTTCTCTAAAGAAAAAGGATGTAACCATGAAATATTCAAGTCCGACTCCCACAAGATGATAGATCATCTGGCGAAAAGTGAAAAATCACTGGGTCCCTCAGACATTTTTAAAATTTTCCATTTTAACACATCATACATCTGACATTAGGCACATCCTGTTTCATTCATTTTTCTGTGCTTATTTTTAGGGTTACTAAGGGAGTTCCCCTTTTTCCAGTGATTGCTTATTTAGGTAATCTATTGTTTTATTATTTAGCTCTTGTCCACCTGGCATCTGCTTGCTTATCACATCCTTACAATGACAGAAATAAAAGTGCTCAATGTTGGGTAGTTGTGTACTTAGGCTAGAACTGACCACTATGAAGATGATCCTGCCAATCTCAAATAAAGAAATGGATGTCAGATCTCTGGGTATTGCTAAAAATGTTTTACTTGCAGTGGGTCAGCTGGACCATTTACCTGATTCTGAAGGCGTCACTGCCTAATCTGGTGGAACCTTAAATCTACTATGGGCTTTCAGGACCTATTCCAATCCTCAGCACAGCTAATTATCAGCATTGCTTCTACGTGAATGCAGACACCTTTATGATTGCATAGAGATTATTTGAGTTTATATGAATTGAAAACTGAAATTAAAATGTAATTTAAAATGATTTCCAATGTTACATATTCCCCACCACTCATGTGTGCAGAAAGGAGGACATACTGCTACCCACTATGCTGCTAGGTATAGGTGTTCCTGAGGACCTCACAAAGATACATTTATTTTTCCTCATCCCACTGCAGATGGTGGTAAGGTGCAAGAACAAGGTTTTTTTGTCCAACTGTGGTGGAATCTCGGTAAAAATAAATTTAGTAGGCCGAGATTACCACGTGGCATGTGTACGTGCATATGCTGACGTATCGATCAGTTGGTTGCACGAGGCAAGATGCGATCAGTAGTGTACGGAGCATGTGCAAGAATACAGGATGTAGTATTCCCCTCCTCCATTGTGCTGGACAGGCCATGCGGTCAAGCAGGAAGTTAATTCTTATTTGTATTGATTGGTCAAGAGAATGTGCGGGTGGAGCTTAATATGGGAGGAGTTATATGCCTATATAAGGAGACTGCACTATTGTCCAGGGCTCAGAACTTGCTGTATTTTGGTGACATTAGTCCCTCTGAGGCCCGATCGGTGATCCAATAAAAAATCTCTTCCTTCCTGAAGAAACCTGTGTCCATCTCTCTGTGCTTTGCTTCCGTCAGTTTCTCCGGTATCATTTGGTGCATTGGCCGGGAAGCTCATTGTTCAACGGTAGCTGAGAGGCAGAGGCGTGAGACAGTCTATCTTTGCCCACGTTCTCTACGGCTGCACCCCTGAACTTCTGCGTGGACCTCCCTTCGTCTCGGCGCCACTGGTCTGTTGTCCAGGAGATCATCGGCCTCTACGTAAGAAGTGCTGGGGTGTCCCCGTCGATGAGTGTGAACTCAGGTTCAGGAACGAGGAGGTAAGACAACTGCTGTTTTAGACGGCAGACCCACTAGGGGTATACCGATTGTGCGGTAGGCCCATAAGGGGTTATTTGTGTATGGAATCTGCCCCCTCTGTCGGAGGGAAGGAGCGAAGGCGCACCGCTCAATCGAACGCTCTTTAGTCAGACCGTTTGATTTGGTTAGTCAGGCGGGGTTCTGGTGTAAATAGCCCTAGCCGGACACCGGTGTCTTGTCTAGACTAGCGTTCTAGGGTGTATATTTTGTTCGCTAGGTCGGAGGGACCGGGAGACTAAGCGGCGTCTGTGTAAATTCGGTTCGCTAGCTCTCAACCTATCTTGGCTAAGTGGGAAGGCGTGTAAATTTGGAACCCACTAGATTTTTGATAGTAATCGACTAAGAGGCGTCTGTGTAAATTCGGTCCTCTAGCTCGCTATATGTGGTGCTTGGGCAGTGTGGCTAACCAAAACGGATGTAGATAGTTTTAGGTAGTCCATTCACGGTACTGGCCAATAGTTTAGTTGGGAATTGTAAATGTGTTAAAGATTGTTTAGTAAAGTGTATATCTTGTTAGATAGCGCGAGCTCAGCCGTCTAGCGAGAGTGTTAATAGTGTGTTGCTGTATTATAGTGCACGGTACCATAACCCTGTATATTTACTGACACTGTATATAAGTACTAATCATTGTCGTCTATTGCATGTTTAACACCATAACCACTAATAATTGTATTGTGACCTTAAATTGTGCTTTGACCTATGCTAACCGTACTGTAACCGCTATTTGTAAAAGACGATGTTACTGGGGTGTGTTATAGACGGGTAATTCATATATAGAGAATTATAGCGTGGGTGACTGTATAGTTTCGCCAAAGGGCATAATATTGATTATTTAGTGACTGGTGTAACAGCTGTGCGTGTACGGGAATTCCCTGAGTGTTTATTGTGTTATTGTGTACGTTTCACTTGGTAACCGTACCACGTGGTGCTGTTGCCAGAGGAAACGGGTGTGACTGTTGAATAGTACGTGTGCATAGTATTCGTTGTCAACGACGTTCCATTGATAAGTATGGGCGCGTCGGAGTCAACGATTCCGGATCCCTTAGGTTGTATGGTAAAGAATTTTAAAAAGGGATTCAAAACATGTGATTTTGGGGTTAAAATGTCTCCTGTACGTTTGGTCACTTTGTGTACTAGGGAGTGGCCTACTTTGGTTGCGGCATGGCCGCCACGTGGCAGTTTGGATCCAACTCTGGTACAGCGCTTACACGTGGCTGTATCGGGTAGGCCTGAACTTTACGGGCAGTTTCCTTATATTGATTGTTGGAGACAGGCCGTAAATGACTCGCCAAAATGGATTCAGACATGCCACGAGGAGCAATGTCGCCTCATGGTGGCTAGGACTTGTTTGTCCACTAGGACTGGTGTTAGGCCCATTTTGGAAACGCCCCCTGAGTCCGAGATCCCTTTGCCGCCCCCTTACTTTCCTTTAAGAGGAAGTGACACAAATGCAGGAAGTCCTGCACCCCTTCCCCCATTGCCCCCATCCACTTCCGCTTCCTCCTCCAGTACAGAATCCACCCCCTCTCGTACTAAATCTCCCCTTCCGGAACCAGAACCAACCCCCATTAGATCTGAATATCCTGATTTGGCGCCACTTCAGACTTCCGGTCAAGCTTCTTCTAGCTCGGCTCGAAGTGTTCTATTTACTAACTTTTCCCAAAACCAAGCTCCCACATCCTCATGCTTTATTACCCCCCGACCGGAACCTCTAACTGACGCCCCTTTACGTAGCCCCATACTAACCCGACAACTGACCGGTACCCAACAATTAAAAAATTATCAGATGCCTCTTCGTCTGAATCCCGGGTCAGCCTATATCGATGCCGCAGGTCAAATGGCACATGCTGACCCAGTCTTCGTATATGTCCCGTTCACGACTACCGATCTCTTGAATTGGAAGACCCACAATTCCTCGTACACTGAGAAACCACAAGCTATGACCGATCTGTTCACCTCAATAGTTCAGACACATAACCCGACATGGGCTGATTGCCAGCAGTTATTAATGACTTTGTTTAACAATGAGGAAAGGACAAGGATTAACCAAGCGGCCATTAAAGCGCTAGAGGATAGAGCCCGTGCTTTGAATCAAGCCAATCCAGCAGCATGGGCCGCAACACATTATCCTAACACCGATCCCGACTGGAATGTAAATGGTGCAGATATGGTTCAACTCAGAGCCTATAGAGACGCTATAAATGCTGGCATGAAAGCCGGAGGAAAGAAAGCCATTAATATGTCGAAGACAGTTGAGGTGATTCAGAAAAGTGATGAAGCGCCCAGTGTCTTTTATGACCGATTATTGGAGGCATACCACTTGTATACCCCCTTTAATCTGGAAGACGCAGATAATTCCCGAATGGTGAACTCCGCCTTTGTCAGCCAAGCTTACGGAGATATTAAGCGCAAGCTACAGAAGTTAGAAGGGTTTGCAGGAATGTCTATCACCCAACTAATGGAGGTAGCGAATAAAGTGTATATGAATAGGGAAACAGAAAGTAAGAAAGAGGAAGAGCGCAAGATGCGTAGAAAGGCAGATATGCTAGCGGTAGCGATCGCAGGCGTAGATAGACGGGGCCCAGATAGAGGCGATAGTAAGTGGAATGAGGAACCTCTGAGTAGAAATCAGTGCGCATACTGTAGGGAAGAAGGGCATTGGAGAAATGAGTGTCCGCGAAGAGAGCAGTACGAGAGAGACCAACCCAGGGCAGGTTACGGAAACTTTAGAGGCAGAGCGAGAGGTAGAGGAGGCCCCGGAGGGAGTAATGGTAATAGAGGGAGCAATGGGAACAGAGGAAGTGTTAGGGAAGATAGGTATTTTCCAGCAGCGCAAAGGTCCCGCGATAGAGAAGGTAGGGACTTTGTAGGATTGGCTGACACGGTCATGGAGGACTATTGATACCGACCGGGCTCCATCCCCCTTGGTCAAGCGGAGCCTATGGTCGATGTATCAATAGGGGGAAAAAGGAGTGCGTTCATGATCGACACTGGTGCTGAACATTCGGTGGTGACTAATCTAGTTGCTCCTCCATCTGGAAGAACTATTACTGTAATAGGAGCAACTGGAAGAAGTGCTGAAAAACCGGTTCTTAAAAGTCGACTCTGTACATTGGGAGGCCACGTAGTAAAACATCAATTCCTTTATATGCCTGAATGTCCAGTCCAATTGCTGGGACGTGATATGCTATCTAAATTACAAGCACAGATTACGTTCCTACCAAATGGAACAACATCCTTAAAGTTTAATGGACCTTCAGGTATTATGACATTATCCGTACCAAAGGAAGAAGAGTGGCGACTTTATACAGCGTTGACTAGCCAAAACCCTAGGAGTGATGAGTCCTTATTCAACATACCAGGAGTTTGGGCAGAGAACAACCCACCAGGACTGGCCCGCAATATTCCACCTATTAAAATCGAACTAAAACTTGGGGTTTATCCAGTGAGCCTAAGACAATATCACATCCCGCAGAAGGCTAAGAAGAACATCCAATCTTATCTGGATAAGTTCATACGGTATGGTATCCTAAAATTCTGTACTTCCCCCTGGAACACCCCATTGCTGCCTGTTCAAAAGCCCGGTACAGATGAGTATCGACCTGTGCAGGACTTGAGAGCAGTCAATGATGCGGTTGTTAGTATACATCCAGTTGTGCCCAATCCATATAACCTGCTTGCTTTAATTCCGGGCGGGGCTACTTACTTTACAGTCTTAGACCTCAAAGATGCCTTCTTTTGCCTCCGAATTGCCGCAGAAAGCCAATGTATCTTCGCTTTCCAATGGGAAAACGCTGTAACGGGCTCAAAACGCCAAATGACCTGGACAAGACTGCCCCAAGGGTTTAAAAATTCACCTACCCTATTTGGTTCAGCTCTAAGTCAAGATCTACTGGATTTCGAGTCCATCCCAGGAGAGTGTGTATTGTTACAATATGTAGATGACTTGTTGATAGCAGCAGTTACAAAGGAAATATGTCAGCAAGCAACGCACGATCTACTACACATTCTCTGGAAGGCAGGATACAAGGTGTCTAGAAAGAAGGCTCAGTTGTGTTTGCCAACTGTCAAATATCTGGGATTCCATATCTCTGAAGGTCAAATAATTATGGGGCCAGAGAGAAAAGAAGCTGTGTGCCAAATACCGATACCCAAGAATAGAAGACAAGTGCGAGAATTCTTGGGGGCAGCAGGCTTCTGTAGGATATGGATTCCCAGCTACGCGATACTGGCAAAACCTCTGTATGCAGCTATCAAAGGTACAGAGCACGACCCCTTCTTATGGACTCAAGAACAGCAAACGGCATTTGAAGATGTGAAGAAGGCTTTGATGAGTGCCCCAGTATTAGGTCTACCTGATCACACACGACCATTCTACCTGTATGTACATGAGCAAAGAAGAATGGCTGTGGGAGTATTGACACAGTACTTGGGATCATGGCAAAGACCTGTTGCCTACATGTCTAAGCAACTGGATGCAGTGGCCAGCGGACTTCCACCTTGTCTAAGAGCCGTAGCTGCAGCCGCCCTGCTAGTAGCTGAAGCCGATAAACTCACTCTGGGTCAAGAACTTTATGTACGAGTCCACATGCAGTACAGACGTTGTTGGATTACAAAGGAAATCATTGGTTTAGTAATAGCCGTATGACCAAGTATCAAGCAATGTTGTGTGAAAACCCAAGAGTGCATTTAGAGACTGTAAACACCTTAAATCCAGCTACCCTTTTGCCACAACCTACTGAAAGTCAACATGATTGTTTGGAAGTAATGGATGAAGTATTCTCAAGTAGACCCGATCTTCGTGATTTTCCCATCCAGAACCCCGATGTTCAATATTACACCGACGGCAGTAGTTATGTGAAAGAAGGGATCCGCTATGCAGGATATGCAGTAACAACAATAGACAAGGTGATAGAAGCTCGGCCACTGGCGAAAGGAACATCAGCACAAAAGGCAGAATTGATAGCACTGACACGAGCGTTACAATTGGCTGAAGGTTTAAGAGTGAACATCTACACGGACTCCAAATATGCGTTTTTAACCACTCATGCCCACGGAGCTTTGTATAAAGAAAGAGGACTATTGAATTCAGAAGGCAAAGAAATCAAGTATGCAGCTGAAATCCTACAACTATTGGAAGCAGTGTGGGAGCCGAAAGAAGTCGGTATTATACATTGTCGAGCGCATCTGAGAGGAGATGGTGATGTAACCAAAGGAAATCGGATGGCAGACAGTACAGCTAAGCGTGCCGCTGAATCGGGAAGACAGGAGTATGTGGGGCATATAGCTGCTCTTATACCAACTCCACTGTCTCAATGGACTCCAGTTTATACAGCTCAAGAAGAGGAGTGGTTAAAGACTGAACCTGGAAAGTATTTGGAGAACAAATGGTATCAGTTAGAAGATGGAAGAATAGTCATTCCAGCATCACTAGCGGTAGAAATTGTCCAAAATTATCACAACGGGACACATTCTGGGAGAGACAGCACAGAAGAATCTCTCAGAAAACATTTCTACATTCCAAGATTGTCCAACTTGACTCAGGCCATTGTACGAAGATGTGTAACGTGTGCTAAAAATAATGCAAGGCAAGGACCAGTAAAGCCACCAGGAGTCCAGTTTATGGGGGGACTCCCCATGTCCGATTTACAAATTGACTATACAGTGATGCCTAAATCAGGTGGACATCGTTACCTGCTGGTAATTGTGTGTACCTATTCAGGCTGGGTAGAAGCATGTCCTACTCGTACAGAGAAAGCAGGAGAAGTTGTGAGATTCCTGTTACGAGAAATAATACCCCGATATGGACTACCCTGCTCTATAGGATCGGACAATGGTCCAGCTTTTGTTCATCAGTGCCTACAACAACTGACTCATATGCTTGGTATAAAGTGGAGGCTTCATACGGCATATAGACCCCAGAGTTCTGGTAAGGTAGAGAGAATGAATAGAACTATTAAGAATCAGTTGGCTAAAATGTGTCAGGAAACCCAACTTAAGTGGAACGTTCTCTTACCCATAGCTCTATTGCGAATCCGCAGTACCCCTACCAGAAGGATGGGCCTCTCTCCTTTTGAAATTATGTATGGGCGACCACCTCCCGTACTTGGTAACTTAAGGGGGGATTTGAGTCAGTTGGGAGAAGGAATTACCCGGCAGCAGGTTGTAGAGTTGGGTAAGACTATGGAGGAGGTACAGAAATGGGTACAAGATAGATAACCTGTGAATATTTATCCCCCAGTTCATAGTTACCACCCAGGAGACCAAGTGTGGATTAAAGAGTGGAATAATGTACCGTTAGGGCCCAAGTGGAGAGGTCCTTATGTTGTTCTTTTGTCTACCCCTACAGCGATAAAAGTAGCCGAAGTGACTCCGTGGATACATCACTCCAGGGTTAAACCAGCAGCAGTCGATTCTTGGCAAGTTACAGCAGATCCAGAGAATCCCTGCAAGATCCGGTTAAAACGCACGACTCAGTCGGAGTGACGAGGAACTTTGTGGATTACAAAATTTTATTGTTTCAGAGATTTGGTATGTGAGTGAGAGGGCCATAATAAAGCCTGTCCGCTCACCGACGTATAGTTTATAAGCCAGGAAAAGTCTCGAAGGGACTCCTGTGAAGACGAGCAGAACTCCATTCCCTACAGCCCTTACATCCTGGAAGCTGAGGTGCCTTCGCACGGACGAAGACTGAGGATGACGACGAAAGATGTGTTCTTAATAATGTTTATTTATGTGTATTTTTATATTCAGGAAGGTAGAGGTACCGACACTCCTAGCTGTGAGGTATGCATTAAGACTACAAGAACAGGTAACCATATTTCCCAAACCCTAATTTGGCATTCACAATACGAGTGTAAAGGAGATGTATCAAGATGTAGATACCTAAATATAGAATATAGTGTGTGCCATTTAGGAGTAGGAGAACCTAAGTGCTTCAGTCCGGAGTATCAACCTCGTACAATTTGGTTGACTCTCAGGAATGGAGATCCTCAGGGGACCCTAATTAATAAGACGGTGTTAGAATCCGTACATTCTTCGGGTGTTCTGCTATTTGATGCGTGTAAGGCGATATCAAGTGGTAGAAAGCCGTGGAATGTATGTGGGGATCTTAGATGGGAGAGGACGTATGGGTCTAACGATAAATATATTTGTCCCAGTAGTAAAAATAAATATGTGAGTCCTAGATGCCCAAATAGAGATTATAACTTTTGCCCATATTGGTCTTGTGTGGGGTGGGCAACTTGGGGACAGACAGTAGACAAGGACATGATTGTGACTAAGTTGCCTACCAGCCCATATTGTAAGTCTATGGAATGCAATCCAGTCCATATACCTTTAAATAACCCCGACCAGTTTTTAGATAAATATGGTAATTTATTTGGGTTTCAAATATATGGGATGGGTTTAGATCCTGGGACAGTATTGTTTATAGGGATAGAGACTGATACGGTATCCTCCCAGACTCATCAAGTATACCATTCCTTTTATGAAGAGATGAGTATAGATAATAAGATCCCCCATAATGCTAAAAACCTGTTCATTGATTTAGCCGAAAGTATTGCCGGTAGTCTTAATGTTACCAACTGCTATGTGTGTGGAGGTACTAACATGGGAGACCAATGGCCTTGGGAAGCAAAGGAGGTAATGTCCGGTTCTGAGGCAGTTGACCAATTAATATCTACACAAGCCGATTATCATATGAGTGTTAGAGGTAAATCTGAGTGGAGATTAAAGACCTCCATCATAGGTTATGTTTGCATAGCAAGGAAAGGAATGATGTATAATACTTCTGTAGGAGAATTAACTTGTCTAGGGCAAAAAGCTTATGATGATGATACAAAGAATACAACTTGGTGGTCGGCTTCAAATGTCTCAGAACCATCTAACCCGTTTGCTAGATACGCCAATTTAAAGGATGTGTGGTTTGATCTATCCATCACATCTACCTGGAGAGCCCCAGCAAATTTGTACTGGATCTGTGGTAAGAAAGCCTATTCGGAGTTGCCACAGGACTGGGAAGGGGCATGTGTGTTGGGTATGCTCAAACCATCCTTCTTCTTGTTACCTATTGAAACAGGTGAGACTTTAGGTGTTAAAGTGTATGATGTGAATCATAGGAAGAAAAGGGGACCCATAGAGATAGGCGCCTGGGAAAATAATGAATGGCCTCCCCAGCGTATTATAGATTATTATGGGCCAGCCACGTGGGCAGAAGATGGTACCTTTGGTTATAGAACCCCTATTTATATGCTCAACCGTATTATAAGATTACAGGCGGTGGTTGAGATCATTACTAACGAGACATCACAAGCGCTCAATCTTCTAGCAAAGCATAATACCAGGATGAGGACAGCAGTCTACCAAAATAGATTAGCCTTGGATTACCTTTTGGCAGTAGAGGGAGGTGTATGTGGGAAGTTTAACCTGAGCAATTGCTGTCTTCAAATAGATGACGAAGGGCAAGCGATAGCTGAGCTTACTAGCCATATGGTTAAACTAGCGCATGTGCCTACTCAGGTATGGAAAGGGTATAATCCAAGCAGTTGGTTTGGTAGCTGGTATGAGTGGTTTGGAGGGCTTAAGGCAGTGGTAGGTGGAGTCCTACTGATTTTAATGTTGTGTCTACTCCTGCCGTGTCTTATACCCTTAGTAGTTAGGTCTGTGCAAAGCCTGATAGAAAATATAGCAGAGAGGAAGGCTGCTGCACAGATAATGGCAATATATAAATATAAGGCTCTAGATCAGGGAGAACCAATGCAGGAAGATGATTGTTGAAGATTCACATCATAAGATAAGTCTGGTCTGGTTCAAGGTAACTTGCGGTGTATGCAAACTAAGGTTAAGTGATGCCTCAAGTAATTGTGAAATATCAAGAGGCATCAAAGGGGGGAATGTGGTGGAATCTCGGTAAAAATAAATTTAGTAGGCCGAGATTACCACGTGGCATGTGTACGTGCATATGCTGACGTATCGATCAGTTGGTTGCACGAGGCAAGATACGATCAGTAGTGTACGGAGCATGTGCAAGAATACAGGATGTAGTATTCCCCTCCTCCATTGTGCTGGACAGGCCATGCGGTCAAGCAGGAAGTTAATTCTTATTTGTATTGATTGGTCAAGAGAATGTGCGGGTGGAGCTTAATATGGGAGGAGTTATATGCCTATATAAGGAGCCTGCACTATTGTCCAGGGCTCAGAACTTGCTGTATTTTGGTGACATTAGTCCCTCTGAGTCCCGATCGGTGATCCAATAAAGAATCTCTTCCTTCCTGAAGAAACCTGTGTCCATCTCTCTGTGCTTTGCTTCCGTCAGTTTCTCCGGTATCACAACCACTCAAAAAATACGAACCTGCCTTCTGTGATAATGTGATGTGAGAATGTCACCATGCCCTCTGGTTAATTGGGAGTCCCAGATATGTCCGTTTAATTTATTTCTACTCTCCACCAGCTGCTGCACGTAAGGGTGGAGAGCTCTGTTGCTCTTTTGCCCTGTGGTGAATCCTTAACAATTCCGCACATTAGGTAAGTGAAGTAGAAGGGAGAAGATTCCAGCTTCCTTCTGTTTATTAAGAATCAGGGGCACGGAAGTTTGTCAAGGGGGCTGGTAGTAAATTGACCCCCAGGCCACAAGCAGCCTGGGCCTGTGGGCTGCAATCCCAGAAAATCATTCCTCTGCTGATTAAAAGTAAATGGAGGAGCAATGTGATGCTTGTTGATAGAATGAGGTAGCATATAGGAATTATGCAGGTCCTTTGTAGCGCAGGACTGTGTGTGTTTATGCCTGGGCTAGTGGCCCAAAACCTCATTGTTCTCCAGGCCTGGACTGTTCACCGAGATTTTTCCCAGAAAAAACTGCAGTACCAGGGGCCATCCAGTCTTCTGGATTATGAGCCAATATGTACGATGTATAGATGTCTGCAAATGGCGTGCAACTAAAATACTTTTTTCTTTTAATTTCAATTCATGAAAACGAATTTCTGAATTCTGATGTTCAACTGGTTTGCTGTCAGTTTGGATGCAATTCAGTGTTTGATAAAGTAAAGTTTTTATGCTTTGCATAGCATTTGGAAAATTTCAGGTTACTAACAGCCACTGAATTTCTCCAAAACAAAACAGCATTTGAGGTTAGTCTCTAAATGTGCATCCAAATTGCAATTTCAGGGCAAGTTCGGAAATGATTTCTCGACGTTGAAGTTCAACAGCACATTCAGACTTCAGAAAATTACTTTGTCGTCTCAAATGTATGGTACATTGGGTTCTTCTGTTTTATTCATTAAATTAAAAAAAAACAAAAACAACAAGATTATCAGGAAAAGAGAGATAAACGTTAGAGAATCACACTGTTGCCAGATTTACTTGACCTTTTGCACAGTGAACAACACCAGGTTTCAACAACAGTGCAACGAGGAGTTCAGATCCTTGTAGACTTGGCACATTTAACAGTGAGGGCTGTGTTATGGTTTGATTATACCGCCACTATAGTGTCAGCACTGTTTGTTTCTTTAGTTTGATCCTTATAAAAAGCAATACATTTTCCCAAGCTTTCTAATAGAATGAATATTTGCTGATGCAGAAAAAATCAATAGGATAGGGTTTATGTCCAGAGGGACGTGTTGTTATAGCTGAATGACAAGTTGCGTGGCTTCTTTATTGTAATATTAAACACGCTTTGATTGACGCTAATTTAACGTGACAGTCCACATATGATTACTTGTTAATTTATACAACCACTAACACACATATTACAGAAGAGACACCAGTCACAACATAAAAATAGCTGGTGATATTATGTGTAAGATAATCCTTGCCAAAAAGAAAACGACAGGCTGGTAACAACTTTCTGCCTACACATGGCTGTAAAGCTACCAGCAGTTGTCAATGACAACAACAGATGAAGACTTACCTGTTCAATAGCATAATTTTAGAAAGAGCAAGAAGGATATGCAACTTAACCCCTTCAGGACCGGCCTGTTTTTGCGATGTTTGTACGTTAAGGACCAGAGCAGTTTTAACACTTTTGTGGTGTTTGTGTTTAGCTGTAATTTTCCGCTCTCTCATTTACGGTTCCCATACAAGTTATATATTGTTTTTTTCACGACAAGAAGGGCTTTCTTTACATACCAGTATTTATATTATGTCATATATTGTATTTAAAAAAAATAATGAAATATGGTGAAAAATAAAAAAAAAACATGTTTTTGGACTTTTACTTGAAAAATCTTTTACTTATCTACAAAAGCTAATGAAAAAAACTGCTAAATAGATTCAAAATTTTGTCCCGAGTTTAAAAACACCCAGTGTTTACATGCTTTATTGCTTTTTTTGCAAGTTATAGGCCTATAAATACAAGTAGGAAATTGCTGTTTCAATATATATATATTTTAAATGTATCAATAGTGACATTGTTACACCGTTATCTGTCATAAATCCCCGAAACACACCTAACATGTACATATTTTTTAAAGTAGACAACCCAGGGTATTTAAAATGGGGTATGTCCAGTCTTTTTTAGTAGCCACCTAGTCACAAACACTGGCCAAAGTTAGCATTTATATTTGTTTGTGTGTTAAAAATGCAAAAACCGCTAACTTTGGCCGGTGTTTGTGACTAAGTGGCTACTAAAAAAGGCTGAACATACCCCATTTGCAATACCTTGGGTTGTCTTCTTTTGTAAATGGTATGCCATCATGGGGCTAATTCTCATTCCTTGGCTACCATACGCTGTCAAAGGCAACCTAACCAATCTGACAAATTTCAATAAAAAAAAAAAAAGTAAAATCAAGCCTTATATTTGACCCTGTAACTTTCACAAACACTATAAAACCTCTACATGTGGGGTACTGTTATACTCAGGAGACTTCGCTGAACACAAATATTAGTGTATCAGAACAGTAAAATATATCACAGCAATAATATCCTCAGTGAAAGAGCTGTTTGTGTGTGAAAAATGCAAAAAACTTCACTTTCACTGACAATATCATCGCTGTGATATGTTTTACTGTTTTGAAACACTAATATTTGTGTTCAGCGAAGTCTCCCGAGTAAAACAGTACCCCCATGTACAGGATTTAGGGTGTCATAGAAAGTTACAGGGTTAAGCACAGTGCTAGCAAATTAAATTATCTGGACTTTTGGCCTGGGTTGGCAGGCAGGTCCCTCAAATTGCAATCATTAAAATTACTTAATTAGGTAAAAATATTACATAAATATGCACGTAGAATTTTAATATATATACATATTTATATATTTGACGTCTATGTGTATATTTATGAAATTATTAATGTAATTTTGTATGTGGACATATGTATATTTCGTATTATTTTTATTTATTTATTTATACATAGATATATATATCATTACATTCTAAGTGTATTTTGATATAAATATATATATATCAATATCCAAATACTGTTAGAATAAAATTGAATATATATATATAATTTTTTTTAATTATTAAAAATTATTTTTATTTTTTGTTATTTATTTTTATTAACATATTATTTGTATTTTATAATAATATATATATACCATATATATAGTTATTATATATATTGTATATATTCGTGTGTCATTTAAATATAAGTGTATTTTTATATTAATATACGTATATATAAATATAAAAATACACTTAGTATGACATTATATATATGATACATATACATATATTATATATAGATATAATACATGAATATATATCATACATATATATACATATTATAATTTTTTTTACACTGATTGTTTTTTTTTTTACTTTATTTTATGATTTTACACTTGCAGGGAGACTGCCTGTCAGCACAGACAGTCCCCCTGCAGGCAGATACACAGACCCCTATTGCGGTCATGTGATCGAGTGATCACATGGCCGTGGGGTCCTGATCTGCCGAGGGGGGACTGCCCGGGCAGACAGGCAGTCCCCCTGGACCGGGAGGAGAGCTGATCGCCGCCGTGGGACCGACGGCGATCAGGTAAGTAGCCCAAAACCGTTATGACGGTTCAGGACCGTCAGCGGTCCAAACGCACGTTTTACCGCTGACGGTCCTGAACCGTCAGCGGTCCTGAAGGGGTTAAAGGGACACTATAGTCACCAAAACAACTTTAGCTGAATGAATCAGTTTTTGTGTATAGCTCATGCCTCTGCAGTCTCATTGTCCAATTCTCTGCTATTTAGGAGTCAAATCACTTTTGTTTCTGTTAAAGGAGCACTATAGGGTCAGGAACAAAAACATGTATTCTTGACCATAAAACCTCCATCTAGCCTCCCCCCCCCCTTCATGCCTATTTAAATAGTAAAATCTTACTTGTATTCAAGTCTGAAGCTGCAGGCTTTGTCCCTGTTTCCTTTTGACCTGCCCACTGCCTGCTGACATCATCAGAAGTGGTAGCCTGATCCAATCCCAATGCTTCCCCATAGGATTGGCTGAGACTGACAAAGAGGAAGATCGGGGGCAGAGCCAGCACAATTCAAACACAGCCCTAGCCAATCAGCATTTCCTCATAGAGATTAATTGAATCGATGGATCTCTTTGAGGAAAGTTCAGTGTCTGCAGGCAGAGGGTGGAGACACGGAATTTTTGGATGCATTTTAGGTAGCCATGACCCCGAAAGGATCTCTAACAGCCATCTAAGGAGTGGCCAGTGAAGTTATCACTAGGCTGTAATGTAAACACTGCATTTTCTCTGAAAAGACAGTGTTTACAGCAAAAACCCTTAAGGTAATGATTCTACTCACCAGAGCAAATTCAACAAGCTGTAGTTGTTCTGGTGACTATTGTGTCCCTTTAATGCAGCCCTAGACAAACCTTCACTGGCTGTGACTGACACAGCCTGCATGATAACAAAACGGTTTCATTTTCAATTCGATGTTGCTTACTTTAAATGTTTTTATCTCCTGCTATGTATATTTAACTTTAATTACATACAGGAGGCTGCTGTATAGTATTGAAAGCTATTAGAAATTCTAACTTAAACAGAATTTGCAATAAAGGAAGTGTAAACATTAGATGACTCTTTACAGGAAGTGTTTAGGAAGGCTGTGTAAGTCACATGCAGGAAGTTGTGACTAGGGCTGCATAAACAAAGTTATCTAACTCCTAAATGGCAGAGAATTGAGTAGTGAGACTGCAGGTACATGAACTATACACCAAAACTGCTTCATTAAGTTGTTTTGGTGACTATATTGTCCCCTTAGTGGTGCTTTGTGCAAAATGTGATTTATAAATAATAAAATAATTGCTCATAAGTCTCATTGACATGCCAACCAACGATGGGAGAGGTATGGGGGAGTGGTCAAGATTATAGTGGAGCAGGCTAGTAAAGAAATATTGATGACCGATGGTGTATGTAGCACTAAAAGGAGGGGAACCTTCCAAGTTGAAAAGTTTATTTGTAGAGCAGCCCTTGGCTGCACAGAGCACTGCTTAAGTACTTTTGCACGGCAAAAATTAGGGATGTGCATGGGCAAAAAATTTGGGTAAGTAAAAAAAATTGTCTGCTTCGACAATTCGGACAAATGGATTCGGCTCAGTTCAGCACTTCGGCAAATCGGGACTTCGGCAATTCAGAACTTCGGCAATTCGGACCCTAGCCCCTAACCAGGGGTGTATTAGCCGCGAGGCAAACAAGGCATTTGCCTTGGGCGGCATTTTCCAGGGGGCGGCAAAAAAAGCCGCCCCCAAATGCCCAGGGCAAATGCCTTGTTAGCCTTGCGGCTAACAGACATGCCGGCAGGCGGCTGGGCGATCGGGCGGCACTGCCTGGCGGCCGGCCGGCCGGCGAGGGAGCACTTCCCCTGAGCTGTCTGCTCAGCTCCCTCGCCAGCCGCAGAGTGAGGCTGGGAGGCGGAGCCGGAATATGACGTCATATTCCGGCTCCCAGCCTCACTCTGAGGCGCGCGAGGGAGCTGAGCAGACAGCTCAGGGGAAGTGCTCCCTCGCCGGCCGGCCGGCCGCCCGCCAGGCAGTGCCGCCCGATCGCCCAGCAGCCACTGGACCACCAGGGAGGAAGAGAGACCCCCCTCCCCAGCATTCCCAAAGGTAAGGAGGCTGGGGGGGGGGGGGTGTTAAATAAAAAAAAAATGTGTGAAAAATAAATAAAAAAAATGTGTGAAAAATAAATTAAAAAAAACGTGTTAAAAAAAATAAAAAAAAACGTGTTAAAAAAAATGAAAAAAATGTGTTAAAAAAAATAAAAAAAAAATGTGTTAAAAATACATTTAAAAAAAATGTGTTAATGTGGGTGGGTGAGTGTGTGTCTGTGTCTGTTAGTGTCTGTGTCTGTTAGTGTGTGTGTCTGTTAGTGTGTGTCTGTGTCTGTTAGTGTGTGTGTGTCAGTGTTTGTGTCTGTTAGTGTGTGTCTGTGTGTGTGTGTCTGTTAGTGTGTGTGTGTCAGTGTGTGTGTCTGTTAGTGTTTGTGTCTGTGTCTGTTAGTGTGTGTCAGTGTGTGTGTCTGTTAGTGTTTGTGTCTGTTAGTGTGTGTGTGTCTGTTAGTGTGTGTCAGTGTGTGTGTCTGTTAGTGTTTGTGTCTGTGTCTGTTAGTGTGTGTGTCTGTGTCTGTTAGTGTGTGTGTGTCAGTGTGTGTGTCTGTTAGTGTGTGTGTGTCTGTTAGTGTGTGACTGTGTGTGTCTGTTAGTGTGTGTTTGTCTGTGAGTGTGTGTGTATGTCAGTGAGTGTGTGTGTCTGCTAGTGAGTGAGTGTGTGTCTGCTAGTGAGTGAGTGTCTGGCTGTTAGTGAGTGTGTGTCTGTTAGTGAGTGTGTGTCTGTTAGTGAGTGTGTTTGTCTGTTAGTGAGTGTGAGTGTGTCTGTTAGTGTGTGTGTGTTTCTGTTAGCGAGTGTGTGTGTGTGTATTTAGAATGCGGGGCGGGGGGAAAGGTTGGGTGGGGGTAGCGCGGGGGGAGAGGGGGGCGCCTGAGTTTTGTCCTGCCTAGGGCAGCACAAAACCAGGATACACCACTGCCCCTAACCCTACCCCCTAACCCACGTCGGAACTTTGGCAATTCTGAACTTCGGCAATTTGGTTCTGTAGCAGTACTTACCCTCTCCAGGGGCCGGCCGGGGTCCTCTCTTCTCGCCGCGCGCGGTCCTGCTCCTGCACGAGCCGCGCGCGGCTCATCCAACGACGAGATCAGTCGGGCGGGCAGTGACCGCGAGAAGCGGTCACGTGTCCCGCCTGACACTAAGAGCGCGCCGCGCATCTCGGGCGCGCTCTTAAAGGGACAGTGGGAGACAAAATTAGAATCAGTCTCCCATTGGCCCCTGTCATGCCACGTTCCCCATACACTCTCGTTTTGGGGGCGTGGATATGACAGGGGCCAATCAAAGTGAACATTAGGGTATTTATACTCACCTGTTTCCTTTGCACCTTGCCCTATCGTGGTTTCTGTCCAGTTCCCTTTAGTGCTTTATTTATTTATTTATTTATTTATTATTGCCATTTATATAGCGCCAACAGATTCCGTAGCGCTTTACAATATTATGAGAGGGGGATTTAACTATAAATAGGACAATTACAAATAAACTTACAGGAACAATAGGTTGAAGAGGACCCTGCTCAAACGAGCTTACATTCTATAGGCTTGTATCGTTCAGTTGGTTTTTTGGTGCTTGACCTTGGCTTTGTTCCTGACTCCGCTCTCTCTTTATCCTTGCTTGTTTATCCGCTGGTTTGTCTTCTGTGTACCAGTCCTCGGCTTGTTCTACTTTACGCTGTCTCTCCGTTCCCTTGACCTCGGCTTGTTCTGGACTCTGTCTTTTCTTGTACTCGTCTAGTTCGGCCATTCTAAGGTCCGGTAAGACGAATCCTGGTTTCTTGTCTCTTGACTGTCTGGACTATTCCTGCGTGTTGGGGTATATTACCGTGACATTACGATAGGGCCATGGACCCCGCAGGTTTAGGACAACAGATGGCCACTCATGAGGCTAGATTCGCAGAACAGGATCACCGTATGGATCAAATGGCTCAAGCCATCCAGACACTGTTATCCAGATCAGCTCCGGTACCTGTACCTGCGCCTCCTGTAACCCCTATACCAGACACAGCTAATATGCCTAATGCTTCAGCACATCTAACCCCGCCACCTAGGTATGGAGGGGACGCTAAGACATGTAGGGGATTCCTTAATCAAGTGGAATTCCACTTTGAAATGTACCCACGTTCATTTCCCACTGATAGATCTAAGGTGGGTTTTCTTATGCACCAGCTTACGGATAAGGCACTTGAATGGGCAAATCCTATTTGGGAGGCTAATGGACCTATGGTACACGATTTCAATAGCTTCCTCACAGCGTTTCGTAGAACATTTGACACGACTAAATGGTCAAAAAATGCCGCCAGGGCGTTAATGAGAATTAAGCAAGGATCTAAATCTGTAGCCGATTATGCTATTCAGTTCCGTACCCTTGCCTCACAGGTAGATTGGACTAACAATGGGCTTACTACTGCGTTTATGGAAGGTCTGTCTGAAACTATGTTGGATGAGGTAGCAGATAAGGACCTCCCTGTACCCCTAGAGGACCTTATTGACTATCTCATCGATATAGATAACAGGATCCGTGACAGGTTATATACCAGGTCCAGAAATAGACGCTTTGTCCCCGTTAACTTACCTAGAGCTGAGACTCCCGAGGGATCTAAAGGGTCAGAGGAGGAACCTATGCAGTTAGGGGTTGCCAAACTTACTGACGCTGAAAAACTTTATAGGAGAAAGGAGGGACTTTGTCTTTATTGTGGTAGGAGGGGCCATATGAGACAAGAATGTCCCGTGCGTCCGGGAAACTATCGCACCTAAGACCGTATAGAGGACTGGCCTTGGGTGTGACATCAGAGTCCTCACATTTGCCTCTTAATAAATTGCTTCTCCCTGTTTCCCTGCACCTTGGTAGTAACTGCATAGCAGGGAATATACTAGCCCTGGTTGATTCCGGAGCGGCCGAAAACTTTATAGATTCCAGTTTTGTCAAGGAGAATAACATACCCACTAGAGAGAAGGAGACACCCTTGGCCGTTGAGGCCATAGATGGTAGACCATTATGCTCTCCAGTTATCACACATGAAACTGTACCACTACATATGTCTACAGGGGTGTTACACTCTGAAACCATTCGGTTTCAGATCATTACTTCTCCTTCCTCTCACCTCGTGTTAGGGTATCCTTGGTTGCGTACTCATAATCCCACTATTGATTGGGAGTCAGGACAAATAGTTTCTTGGAGTGATGCTTGCCAAGAGTCTTGTATTGTTAAAATCACCCCTTTGAATTCTACTAATATTCCTCCCGTGCCTACGGTCATACCCCCTCAGTACTTGTCTCTTAAATCTGTTTTTGATAAAAGGGAGGCTAAAAAGTTGCCACCTCACAGGCCTTACGACTGTGCTATTAATTTACTACCTGGTACTATGCCTCCCAAAGGGATAATATATCCTTTATCTCCTCAGGAGAATCTGGTTATGGAGGAATATATTAAGGAATCTTTAGAAAAGGGATTTATAAGAAGATCCTCTTCCCCGGCAGGGGCTGGTTTCTTCTTTGTATCTAAGAAAGATGGCGAATTAAGGCCTTGTATTGACTATAGGGGCCTAAATAAAATCACCGTCAAAAATGCGTACCCCATTCCTTTGATCACGGAACTATTTGATAGGCTTAAACATGCCATGGTTTTTACTAAATTGGACCTTAGGGGTGCTTACAATCTCATACGTATCAAAAAGGATCACGAATGGAAGACCGCATTCAATACCAGGAGTGGTCACTACGAATATACTGTGATGCCCTTTGGCCTTTGTAACGCCCCAGCAGTTTTTCAAGAATTTATTAATGATGTCCTACGTCAATATATACATACATTCGTAATAGTATACTTGGACGACATATTAATTTATTCTACTGATTTACAGACTCATCACATGCATGTTAAATTAGTGTTGAGAACTCTTCTTGTTAACGGTCTCTATTGCAAACTCGAAAAATGTTCATTTGATCAATCAGAAGTCCAATTCTTGGGTTATATAATCTCTGCCAAGGGGTTTCGTATGGATCCCAAGAAACTTTCTGCCATTATGGAATGGCCTCTACCTCAGGGTTTGAAAGCCATTCAGCGTTTTCTGGGGTTCTCAAATTATTATAGGCGTTTTATTAAAGGGTTTTCTGCCATTGTAGCACCTATAACCAGAATGACCAAGAAGGATGGTAATACTCATGTCTGGAAACCAGAAGCACTTGAGGCCTTTGAATTCCTGAAGGCTTCATTTGCCTCTGCCCCTATTTTACAGCATCCTGTCCCTTCACTACCCTTTATTCTTGAAGTTGATGCTTCTGAGATTGGGGTAGGTGCTATCTTGTCTCAAAGAGATTCACCTGAAAAGCCGTTACACCCTTGTGGCTTCTTTTCCAGACAGATGTCCAAAGCAGAGAAGAATTATGATGTAGGCAATCGTGAACTCCTTGCTATCATTTTGGCGCTCAAGGAATGGAGACATCTACTAGAAGGTACTAGGGATCCCATCCTCATTTTAACGGATCACAAAAACCTCTCCTACCTTAGTGAAGCAAAAAGATTGTCTTCTAGGCAGGCCAGGTGGTCTCTGTTTTTGTCTCGTTTTAATTACATAATCACATACAGACCAGGTGATCGTAATACTAAAGCTGACGCTCTGTCCAGACAATTCGAGACTACTGACAAACTAGAAATTGATGTTACCCCTGTCATTCCTCCCGACAGAATAATAGCTACTACTGTTTTTTCTATTTCTTCTTCCCTCTTACAAGCTATACAGGCTAAACAAAACATGGCTCCTGGGGAGAGGCCTGCTGATAAACTGTTCGTTGATATACCTGAGAGACGAGACATTATGTCATTATATCATGACACTAGAACTGCTGGACACCCTGGTATTTCTAAAACGTTCTCAGCAGTTTCTAGATATTTCTGGTGGGCTTCCTTACGCAAGGACGTCACCGATTACGTTAATGCCTGTACTACTTGTGCTAGTATGAAGTCCTCCCACAGAGTTCCTTGTGGGTTGTTGCATCCGTTGCCCATACCCGAGAGGCCGTGGTCCAATCTATCCATGGATTTTATTGTTGAATTACCTCCTTCGAATGGTAAAACTGTCATCCTGATGATTGTGGATCGTTTTTCTAAGATGGCTCATTTTGTGTCTCTTGTCAAATTGCCATCATCCAAGGAACTTGCCTCTATCTTTGCCAGGGAGGTGTTTCGGTTGCATGGTATTCCCACTTCGATCGTGTCCGATAGGGGTAGCCAGTTTATCTCCAGATTCTGGAAAACGTTTTGTTCAGAGATGGGTATCTCCCTCTCGTTTTCTTCCGCTTACCACCCCCAGTCCAATGGAGCTGCTGAACGTGCCAACCAATCTCTAGAGCAGTATCTTCGTTGTTTCGTGTCCCACCATCAGAACAATTGGGCTGACCTTCTTCCTTGGGCTGAGTTTGCTCGTAATAATGCTGCTCATGAATCCTCCGGTAACAGCCCTTTTTACGTTGTTTATGGCCGGCATCCCGTGGTTCTTCCAGCTGCATTCTCCTTACAGGGCATGCCAGCTCTGGATGAACATTTGGCTGGTTTACGTAATACTTGGGAGCAGGTTCAGTGTTCTTTGGTGGCTTCCGCTGCTCGCCAGAAGGTTCAGGCAGATAAGCATCGCAGGGCGGCTCCATCCTATGCTGTGGGGGACCAGGTTTGGCTTTCTACTCGCAATATTCGTCTTCGTGTGCCTTCTATGAAGTTGGCTCCTCGTTTTATTGGTCCTTTTCGTATCTTGCATGTGGTTAATCCTGTCTCGTATGCCTTGGATCTTCCTAGGAATCTACGCATTCCTAACGTGTTTCATACCTCCTTGTTAAAACCCCTCCTGTGCAACCGTTATACTCGGCATGTCCCTCCTCCCCCTCCGGTTTCTGTGGAGGGCCATGAGGAATTTGAAGTGGCTGCTATACTTGACTCTCGTTTTCTTCGGGGTCGCCTCCAATATCTGGTACATTGGAAGGGCTATGGGTCTGAGGAACGCAGTTGGATTTCCGCTGGCGCTGTTCACGCTCCTCGCCTTGTGCGTTCTTTCCACGCTCGCTTTCCTGCCAGGCCTGCTCCTCCCTGCCTGGTGGGCGTGTCTTCAGGGGGGGGTACTGTAGCAGTACTTACCCTCTCCAGGGGCCGGCCGGGGTCCTCTCTTCTCGCCGCGCGCGGTCCTGCTCCTGCACGAGCCGCGCGCGGCTCATCCAACGACGAGATCAGTCGGGCGGGCAGTGACCGCGAGAAGCGGTCACGTGTCCCGCCTGACACTAAGAGCGCGCCGCGCATCTCGGGCGCGCTCTTAAAGGGACAGTGGGAGACAAAATTAGAATCAGTCTCCCATTGGCCCCTGTCATGCCACGTTCCCCATACACTCTCGTTTTGGGGGCGTGGATATGACAGGGGCCAATCAAAGTGAACATTAGGGTATTTATACTCACCTGTTTCCTTTGCACCTTGCCCTATCGTGGTTTCTGTCCAGTTCCCTTTAGTGCTTGTATCGTTCAGTTGGTTTTTTGGTGCTTGACCTTGGCTTTGTTCCTGACTCCGCTCTCTCTTTATCCTTGCTTGTTTATCCGCTGGTTTGTCTTCTGTGTACCAGTCCTCGGCTTGTTCTACTTTACGCTGTCTCTCCGTTCCCTTGACCTCGGCTTGTTCTGGACTCTGTCTTAGAAACATAGAAACATAGAATGTGACGGCAGATAAGAACCATTCGGCCCATCTAGTCTGCCCAGTTTTCTAAATACTTTCATTAGTCCCTGGCCTTATCTTATAGTTAGGATAGCCTTATGCCTATCCCACGCATGCTTAAACTCCTTTACTGTGTTAACCTCTACCACTTCAGCTGGAAGGCTATTCCATGCATCCACTACCCTCTCAGTAAAGTAATACTTCCTGATATTATTTTTAAACCTTTGTCCCTCTAATTTAAGACTATGTCCTCTTGTTGTGGTAGTTTTTCTTCTTTTAAATATAGTCTCCTCCTTTACTGTGTTGATTCCCTTTATGTATTTAAATGTTTCTATCATATCCCCCCTGTCTCGTCTTTCCTCCAAGCTATACATGTTAAGATCCTTTAACCTTTGCTGGTAAGTTTTATCCTGCAATCCATGAACCAGTTTAGTAGCCCTTCTTTGAACTCTCTCTAAGGTATCAATATCCTTCTGAAGATAGGGTCTCCAGTACTGTGTACAGTACTCCAAGTGAGGTCTCACCAGTGTTCTGTACAATGGCATGAGCACTTCCCTCTTTCTACTGCTAATACCTCTCCCTATACAACCAAGCATTCTGCTAGCATTTCCTGCTGCTCTATTACATTGTCTGCCTACCTTTAAGTCATCAGAAATAATCACCCCTAAATCCCTTTCCTCAGATGTTGAGGTTAGGACTTTATCAAATATTCTGTACTCTGCCCTTGGGTTTTTACGTCCAAGATGCATTATCTTGCACTTATCCACATTAAATGTCAGTTGCCACAACTCTGACCATTTTTCTAGTTTACCTAAATCATTTTCCATTTGGCTTATCCCTCCTGGAACATCAACCCTGTTACATATCTTAGTATCATCCGCAAAAAGACACACCTTACCATCAAGACCTTCTGCAATATCACTAATAAAAATATTAAAGAGAATGGGTCCAAGTACAGATCCCTGAGGTACCCCACTGGTGACAAGCCCAAGCTTTGAATATACTCCATTGACTACAACCCTCTGTTGCCTGTCACTCAGCCACTGCCTTACCCATTCAACAATATTGGAATCCAAACTCAAAGATTGTAGTTTATTGATAAGCCTTCTATGTGCAACAGTGTCAAAAGCCTTACTGAAATCTAGGTAAGCAATGTCTACTGCACCACCCTGATCTATAATTTTAGTTACCCAATCAAAAAAATCAATAAGATTAGTTTGGCATGATCTCCCTGAAGTAAACCCATGTTGTCTCTGGTCTTGAAATCCACGTGTTTTTAGATGTTCAACAATCCTATCCTTTAACATGGTTTCCATCACTTTCCCCACTACTGAAGTAAGGCTTACTGGCCTATAGTTGCCCGACTCCTCCCTATTACCTTTCTTGTGAATGGGCACAACATTTGCTAACTTCCAATCTTCTGGGACTACTCCTGTTATCAATGATTGGTTAAATAAATCTGTTAATGGTTTTGCTAGTACACCACTAAGTCTTTTCTTGTACTCGTCTAGTCCGGCCATTCTAAGGTCCGGTAAGACGAATCCTGGTTTCTTGTCTCTTGACTGTCTGGACTATTCCTGCGTGTTGGGGTATATTACCGTGACAGGTTCAGTTCGTCACTTTGGGAATTCGGCAATTCGAACTTCAGACATTCGTAAGCATCCGAATGTCTGAATTGCACAAAATCCGTCCGAATGTACATTCGGAACGAAACAAATTGCACATGTCTAGCAAAAATATCCTGGAATATCTTGTGCAGCTGTCCAACCAGATCCAGGACAGATGGGACGTATGACATGATAACGATTTATGTTATACAGATGTTTAGGTGGAACCTGTATCTCGTAAAAAACTAACAGGCAAATTCTTACTTTATTTTTTAATTCTTTATTTTTGAAAAGCCAGAATAAAAGTACATGGTTCCAGGAAACCAGTTCAGTACAATGTTCTTTAGCATACAAAAGCAGAAACAGGTTTCCTAATACAGCTGAGAAGAAAGAGATGTGCCAACAGCATTTTGTGCAAATACAACATAGAGTTCTCCTGTGGAGTGAGTACTTAGTTACTGTCTATTTTGTTTTATGTAACATTTTAAAAAGAGAAAAAAGAGATAAAAAAATAACAAAACAACATATAAAAATAATATAACCGCATCAGTGACCCTGGGCAGCAATTGACCAGAGCACCAGCACTGGAAAGTCTGTGATTGAACAGTCACGTAAAGTTTGGGCAGGGTTAGAAGGGGAGGGCTTGCAGACAAAAGATATGCAGCTTTTGTAAACGGCTTTAAATATACCCCCAATACAAAATGCATAATTTAATACATACATGTTTTCATTTGGGTTATATCTACTAAATATTGTTTGTTATTGTTTTTGGAAACTCTTTTTTTGAATTTGGGCAGTCCCTTTAATGGATATGCAAGATATGTGCATGATGTAACAATGGTGCTAGAGCAGTGAGTCTGTAGAATACCTCCTTAGAGTCTAGAGTCTAGACCATATTGTAAGAGTATGAATAGGAGTGGTATCCAGTTTACGTTACTTAACATAAACATGTTTATCTTTCACAATCATTTGTTAAAGTGTGGCTACTTGCTAAAATAAATTCTGCTTAGTAATATATGTTGGATTTTGTAACCAAGAAATTCTATACATTTTGACTAAGCAAAAGCAGAGTTTCTTAACTAAGAGGTAAACCACCTCTAAAATGTCCAATTGTTGAGTGATTCTTCCTTGAGTCCAACATTTAAGGTAAACCTGGGCAACAGGATTTCGAGTGTGTTTATTTGCATGTATTAGAAACTATTTTAACCCCTTAAGGACCAAACTTCTGGAATAAAAGGGGATCATGACGTGTCACACATGTCATGTGTCCTTAAGGGGTTAAACAACAAGTCTTTCGAAAATACTCTGTGTGTTTGAAACACTGTGTATAGATAAGAAATACACTGGTATGTAGAGAGGAACACACTGTGTGTGTAGATAAGGATACATTGGAATTTAGAAACATTGCTTTGAGAAATTGCTCAGAGAGGTAAAATTATAGGGAAGTTGGAAGATTCTTCTGTAATCAGAAAAATAAAACCTAGGAAAACTGTTTCCCTTTATATATGAATGGACTAAATATACTTGGAATTTAGGGTTATACTGAAAGTACTGCTATATTTCCCTAGTATTCGATCCAAGATTTGCAAAATGTATTTTTTGGAAGGGTCAGTATTGATACATTATATGATTATTTGCTTTCGGCATCTGATAACTATGCACTTTGTGTTCAATGTTCATATATAAAAGTGGGGACTTTGTTAAATTTGCAAAATCCTCTGACGATGACATCGACTCTAGTGGTCTGGTGGTCTGGTGGCTGGGGGGGGGGGGGGCAATGTAGAGGTGAGTTTACTTATCTGAACCTGTCCCTCCTGGGTGCCACCATCTTGATTTAACGGGGTACTCTTTGGCACTGACATGACTGCTGCACTCTCGCGAATAGCATTCAGGTCTATGGGTTATATCCCGAGACTGTGGGATCCTTCATAGACACAAAGCAAAGAAACACAGCGCCAGAACCTCAATGTGCAGTTAAAACATACATGCACCTGGTGGGGTATTTCAACATAAATAACCTCAAAATAGAAACATAACAAATAATAGTGCAATACAGTTGAACAATGTGCAAATTCTAGTGAAATTTGTGCAGACGGTCCACTCACATTTTTCAGAGCTAACTAAAAGCTCTGCTGAATTGTGCAAGGACTGTATAATCCCCGACTAAGGATATCTGTGAATCGTAAAAAAAAACAAGTCCTCTGGATTGGATAGTCCTCGTGCAATATGTAGGAACAGAGGCAAGAGATTCTCCAATGGTGAAGTATGTATAAATTAAATATAAAAGAGGAATTATACTTACAATTTCCAGAGCAGGACTTGCTCTAGTGATGTGAAGCTTAGATAGTATAATTCCCACCTTTGGCTATTGCAGGTGCCCAGAAGTAAGATGAATGGGACTAAGTAGGCGAGTAAATGATTAAAATGTTAACTTTATTACATAGATAAAATATAAAGACATATAAGAACAAAAGTCCAAATGAACTATAGGGACCACACTTAATGCACTTCTCCTCTCAAAATTTAATCAAAAGTGTCAAGTGTCAAGTATCAATTCCTGCTCTAGAAATTGTAAGTACAATGTTCAATGAATGAAGAGTCAGGAAGTAACATTCCCGGCTCTCATACCCAAACGGCTTGGAGGTGTGGCTTGAAGCCTTACTTCCAAGCCTTCTACAGCGAGGGAAAAAAATATTTGATCCACTGCTGGTTTTGAACGTTTTTACACTGACAAAGAAATGATCAGTTTATCATTTTAATGGTAGGTGTATTTTAACAGTGAAAGACAGGGTATAAATTGATTTACATGTCAATGCGTGAAATAAGTATTTGATCCCCTATCAATCAGCAAGATTTCTGGCTCCCAGGTGTCTTTTATGCAGGTAACAAGCTGAGAATAGGAGCACTCTTTTAACCCCTTAAGGACACATGACATGTGTGACATGTCATGATTCCCTTTTATTCAAGAAGTTTGGTCCTTAAGGGGTTAAAGGGAGTGCTCCTAATCTCATCTCGTTACCTGTATAAAAGACACCTGCCCACAGAAGCAATCAATCAATCAAATTCCAAACTCTCCACCATGGCCAAGACCAAAGAGCTGTCCAATGATGTCAGGGACAAGATTGTAGACCTACACAAGGGTGGAATCGGCTACAAGACCTTCGCCAAGCAGCTTAGTGAGAAGGTGACAACAGTTGGTTTTAGCTCCCATGACTAAAGTGGCATTGACAACATTGTAACCTGCAGTATTTTCTGCAATTCCAAATCTGGGTCACCACAGGCACTTAAAAAACCTTATCTTATTGAAGTTGTTATAGTGCCTTCAGTGCTAGCCACGTCGCCTTTCCCCCCCAAACCCTTTATTAAACCATATACAGTGAGGGAAAAAAGTATTTGATCCCAGGCTGATTTTGAACATTTGCCCACTGACAAAGAAATGATCAGTCTATAATTTTAATGGTAGGTGTATTTTAACAGTGAGAGACAGAATACCAAAAAAAAAAAAAAATCCAGAAAAACGCATGTCAGAAAAGTTATAAATTGATTTGCATGTCAATGAGTGAAATAAGTATTTGACCACTTCGACTTAGTACTTGGTGGCAAAACCCTTGTTGGCAATCACAGAGGTCAGACTTTTTTTTGTAGTTGGCCAAAGGGTTTGCACACATCTCAGGAGGGATTTTGTCCCACTCCTCTTTGCAGATCCTCTCCAAGTCATTAAGGTTTTGAGGCTGACGTTTGGCAACTCGAACCTTCAGCTTCCTTCCACCAGATTTTCTATGGGATTAAGGTCTGGAGACTAGCTAGTCCACTCCTGGGCCTTGATGTGCTTTTTCTCGAGCCACTCCTTTGTTGCCTTGGCTGTGTGTTTTGGATCATTGTCATGCTGGTATACCCATCCATGACCCATTTTCAATGCATTGGCTTAGGGAAGGAGGTTCTTACCCAAGATTTGACAGTACATGGCCCCGTCCATTGTCTCTTTGGATATGGTGCAGTTGTCCTGTTCCCTTAGCAGAAAAACACCCCCAAAGCATAATGTTTCCGTCTCCATGGTTGACGGTGGACATGATGTTCTTGGGGTCATAGTTAGCTTTCCTCCTCCTCCAAACACGGCGAGTTAAGTTGATGCCAAAGATCTCGATTTTGGTCTCATCTGACCACAACATTTTTACCCAGTTCTCCTCTGAATCATTCAGATGTTCATTAACAAACTTCAGACAGACCTGTACATGTGCTTTCTTGGGGAGGTGGACCTTGGAGGCGCTGCAGGATTTCAGTCCTTCACGGCGTAGTGTGTTACCAATTGTTTTCTTGGTGGCTATGGACCCAGCTGCCTTGAGATCATTTACAAGATCCTCCTGTGTAGTTCTGGGCTGATTTCTCACCGTTCTCATGATGATTGACAGTGAGATCTTGCATGGAGCACCACACCAAGGGAGACTGACAGTTAATTTTGTGTTTCTTCCATTTGTGAATAATCACACCAAGTGTTGTCACCTTCTCACCAAGCTGCTTGGCAATGGTCTTGTAGCCCATTCCAGCCTTGTGTAAGTCTACAATCTTGTCCCTGACATTCTTGGACAGCTCTTTGGTCTTGGTGGAGAGTTTGGAATCTGATTGATTTATTGTTTATGTGGACAGCTGTAACAAGCTTTTTACATGCATTTTTCTGGATTTTTTTTTGTTATTCTGTCTCTCACTGTTAAAATACACCTACCATTAAAATTATAAACTGATCATTTCTCTGTCAGTGGGCAAATGTTCAGAATCAGCAGGGGATCCAATACTTTCCTCCCTCACTGTAACATTTGTTCCCATCCTGATTTTCTCCTGTGCAGGAAGAGAGCGGTAATACATTCTCTGATGGTCCAGTGGAATCCCGGGGCCTCCGCAATTGTGCGGATGCAGCCCTAGGCCTTCTGGTCCTCCTCTCTGTGAGGAAGTCAGAGCGCAGACTGAGTATCCCGGGGCTCCATCACAGAGCACTAGAACAACATTACTGCAATTATACCACGGATCACCAATTAATAATTTTTATTCTTTCTGTTAGCTCGAGGATTGTCTATTCAGAGGCGAAGCTCCAGACTCAGAAAGACCGGGCCTTGGACAGTTAATCAGGCTCTGCATGTCTCTTGGCAATCTTGAATGATCTAAGTTTCAACCAACATGAAAAGGTATAATTATGGATGGTCTGTTATCTCCACAGGTGTTTTTGTACGCATGAGACGAGAGACGACAGACATCCTTTGTCTTTCATCTTTTGTTGTTGTTTTGTTTGTTCTATTTTGGTATACAATAGAGTATTATTATATGATCTGATGGTATATGCTTACTGAGGGAATTTGACCAATGGCCATTTTGAGAATACAATAGACCCAAGAGCACATTTAATCCTAAGACTTGTCATTATATGCATGACAGTATATGCTTCTTATGGGGAAAAAAAATATTATTTTCTAAGCTGTTGTCTGATTAAAGGGACACTATAGGCACCCACACCACTTCATCTCATAGACGTGGTCTGGGTGCAGTGTCCCTGCCCCCTAAACCCTGCAGCTGCTAACATTGCTGATATTAAAAAATGTTTACATTGGCGGAGCCAAGAGCTTGAAGCGAATGGTCGCATGGCCGCAGTCCTCCGGGCCAGACAGCTAATAAATCGTGAAATAAGGGCTCTCACACCCAGCTTACACTCGCCAGGAGAACGCCTAAGACCTGCACGAGCCAGATGGGTCGGAAAAATAAAAAGGCGAAACCCGATAGCCCTCGCCAGAACAGGGATATCGGGGAACTGTGGCGGCAAGCACACAAGGCGGCGGAGGCCAAGATGGCGTACTTACATGGCGGCTGCTCCGACTTCACGGAGGGCTCCTCAGACGACGAAGGGAGTACCCCCGCGGCGGCCAAGCTTGTCCCAGTGACCGCACAGGCGCAAATCCACAAGAAAACCCCTACTCCAGTAACCATGGAGGCGATCAGGGACCTAATGGCGACCCATCACGAGAAACTTGCGGCCGAGGTGGCCCTCATAAGAGGTGACATTCAGGGCATAACGACGAGGCTGAAAGCGGTGGAAGCCTCCTCCACTGATCACACCACCCAGCTGTCAGGATCGGGACAGGGATCCAACACGCAGAGTACAAACAGTAGCCAGATACGTATACCGGACCTTAGAATGGCCGGACTAACGTAAGTAGTACAGTATAGAATGGTCAAAGACAAGCCGAGGTCGAGGGTAACAGAAGACAGGTAAGCGAGAGACAAGCCGAATCAGGGTAACAGAGATAAGCAGAGTAAGGTAAACAAGCCGGGTCAAAACCAAAAGGGATAATAGCATACACAAGCACTGAGTGACTAGAACAAGCTAGAACCACGACAGGGCAATGAGCTAATGAAAGAAGCTCTGTTAAATACCCTGTCTAGAGCAGTAACCACGCCTCCTAGGCGTCCTGATTGGTCCTGCCGCAATTGACTGACAGGTTGTTCCGGGGGAGTGTCCTGATGACAACTTCCTGCCTAGATGCTGTAAAAGGCAGTCACTCCCTCGCGGCCGGCCTTGCATGACCGGATAGACCGCGGGGAAGGGAGCCATCAGACCGTCTGGATGAAGGAACAGCTAAGTCTCTACCTCTTTCGGAGGCAGAGACCACAGGTACCCTGACAGTACCCCCCCTCTCAGATACGCCCTCCGGGCGGAATACACCAGGGCGAGAAGGGAATCGAGAGTGAAACGCCCTGCGGAGACGGGGAGCATGCACCTCCTCCTGAGGTACCCAACTTCTCTCCTCAGGACCATAACTCTTCCAATCGACCAGATATTGCAGTTTCCCCCGGGAGATTCGAGAATCAACGATGGAATTGACCTCATACTCCTCCTGACCCTCCACCTGAACTGAGCGAGGAGGGGCGATCGTGGAGGAGAACCTGTTACAAATTAGTGGTTTTAGCAAGGAAACATGAAATGAATTCGGAATGCGTAAGGCGTTAGGCAACGCTAAACGATACGCAACTGGGTTAATTTGAGACAGTACCCTGTAAGGTCCAATGTAACGAGGAGCAAACTTCATGGACGGCACTTTTAGGCGAATGTTTCTAGTACTTAACCATACTCTATCGCCTGGAACAAACACTGGTGCTGCCCTTCTACGTTTATCAGCGTGTTTTTTAACCAGCATAGAATTGTGCAGAAGAATTTGTCGAGTCTGATCCCACAACTTCCTTAAATGGGCAACATGAACATCCACCGACGGTACCCCCTGAGAAGAAGATTCCGAAGGAAGGATGGAAGGATGAAAGCCATAATTCAAGAAAAAAGGGCTAGAATGCATAGAATCACAAGTGAGATTGTTATGTGCAAACTCCGCCCAAGGAATCAAACCGACCCAATCGTCCTGGTGCTCAGAAACGAAACAACGCAAATACTGTTCGACCTTTTGGTTAGTGCGTTCAGCAGCTCCATTGGACTGAGGATGATAGGCAGAGGAGAAATTCAATTTGATGCCCAGTTGGGAGCAGAACGATTTCCAAAAACGGGAAACAAATTGGGAGCCTCTGTCAGAGACAATTTGGGAAGGTATCCCATGCAAACGGAAAATCTCCCTAGCGAATATCTCCGCTAATTCAGGCGAAGATGGGAGTTTAGGTAAGGGGATGAAGTGAGCCATTTTAGTAAATCTATCCACCACCGTGAGAATGACAGTCTGCTTTTTGGAGATAGGCAGATCAACAATGAAGTCCATTGCCAGGCAGGACCAAGGCTTTTCAGGAACCTCTAAAGGGTGCAGAAATCCGCATGGAAGCGAATGGGGTAGCTTGGTCTTGGTACAAACTTCACATGCCCCGATGAATTCTTTAATGTCTTTACGTAAGTCAGGCCACCAAAAATCTTTAGAGACCAGAGCATATGTCTTGCGGATGCCAGGATGCCCAGCCACCTTGCTGTTATGGAGACAGCGTAGCACCTCCAGTTGGAGAGCGGCAGGAACGAAGTGTCGATCCCCCGGAGTCTGTTTGGGTGCCAAGTGCTGAAACTTCATGATCTCGGAAAGCAAAGGGGAGTGAATCCTGAGATTAGTGTTCGCGATGATATTCCCCTTAGGAACTATGGAGGACAGAACTGGTTCAGTTATAGTGGATGGTTCATATTGACGAGACAAAGCATCGGCTTTAGAGTTCTTAGAACCAGGCCTATATGTAAGTACATAATTAAAGTGAGTGAGGAATAAGGACCAGCGAGCCTGCCTGGCGGATAAGCGCTTAGCCTCCCCAATATAAGACAAGTTCTTATGATCCGTTAAGATAGTAACAGGGTGTAATGTCCCTTCCAGTAAATGTCTCCACTCCTTTAAAGCCTTAATGACCGCTAACAGTTCCCTTTCCCCAATGTCATATCTGCTCTCAGGCCCAGAAAATTTCTTAGAGAAGAACCCACAAGGGTGTAACGGTTTGTCCACCCCTAACCTTTGAGACAAAACAGCCCCAACTCCTGTCTCAGAGGCATCGACTTCGAGCAAGAAAGGCAGAGTCGTATCAGGATGGACTAGAATAGGAGCCGAGGCAAAAAGTTCCTTGAGAGTCTTGAAAGCGCCAAGAGCTTCCTTAGACCAGAACTTAGTATCAGCCCCTTGTTTGGTCATATTGGTAATAGGCGCAATGATAGAGGAGTAACCCTTAATGAAGCGCCTATAGTAGTTGGAAAAACCAATAAATCTTTGGATAGCCTTGAGTCCTTTGGGCAAAGGCCAGTCTAAAATAGATTGGAGTTTTACAGGATCCATCTTAAAACCTTCCCCAGAAATCACGTACCCAAGAAAGTCTACCTGAGACTGATCAAAACTGCACTTCTCCAATTTGCAATATAGACCATGTTGCAGCAGCTTGTGTAATACCTTTCTGACCTGTCTATGGTGAGTCTCAATCTCCTTAGAGTGTATTAGTATGTCGTCCAGGTAAACAATAACACAATCATGCTGAAACTCCCTAAGTACCTCATTAATCAAATCTTGAAATACTGCAGGAGCATTACATAGTCCAAATGGCATAACCGTGTATTCGTAGTGGCCATACCGGGTATTGAATGCCGTCATCCACTCGTGACCTTGCTGGATTCTCACCAAATTGTAAGCCCCTCTGAGATCTAACTTGGTGAAGATCTTGGAGCCCTTAAGACGATCAAATAACTCGGTAATCAGTGGGATAGGATAGGCATTTCTGACAGTTATTTTATTCAAGCCTCGGTAATCGATACAAGGTCTCAGGGTGCCATCCTTCTTCTTAATGAAAAAAAAACCAGCCCCGGCCGGAGATGAAGACCTCCTGATGAATCCCTTTTCTAAATTCTCCCGAATATACTCCTCTAGAACCGAGTTTTCCTGAACAGACAAAGGATATACATGGCCCCTCGGAGGCATAGTCCCGGGTAGAAGCTTAATTTTACAGTCAAATGACCTGTGTGGCGGCAAAGAATCGGCATTCTTTTTGTCAAACACTGCCCTTAAGTCTAGGTAAAGGTCTGGTATTTGTCTTTCTGTGGACTGAGTAGGATTCTCTGGTATGCTAACATTAGCTAAAGGAGAAACCTTGCACAAACACCTATCCTGGCAGCCCTGGCCCCACGAGAGTATTTCCCCTAACTCCCAATCGATAATAGGGTTATGTTTTTTCAACCATGGGTACCCCAGAACTATGGGAACGGAAGGAGACGAAATGAGCATAAGAGATAAATTCTCCACGTGTAGGATACCAACATTTAAATGAATGGGTATGGTTTCACGAAAGATAACAGGGTCTATTAGTGGTCTACCATCTATGGCCTCAACGGCCAAGGGTGTCTCCGTTAGCTGGGATGGGAGATTGTTTTTAATAGCAAAGACTTGGTCGATAAAATTCTCAGCAGCACCGGAATCTATCAATGCCATAGCCCTTACTACTTCCTTCCCCCAAGTTAAGGAAACTGGTAGCAGAAGTCTGTGATCTTTATAATTAGGAGTAGAGGACAAAATAGAAACACCCAAGGCCTGTCCTCTAGAGAGACTTAGGTGCGAGCGTTTCCCGGACGGTTAGAACAGTTCGAGAGTACATGGCCCTTGGCTCCACAATACATACACAAACCCTCTCTTCTCCTGTACTGTCTCTCCTCCTCAGAGAGGTGGGTATAACCTATCTGCATAGGTTCAGGAATCAAAGATACCGTGGAGTCAGGACTTGGAGAAGCGGAGGCTAGCCTAAAAGAAGGTCCCCGGTTCCTCTCTCGAGTGTTCTGTCTCACTCTTAAACGTTCATCTATACGAGAGATGAACGAAATTAAATCTTCTAAATTCTCAGGGAGTTCTCTGGTAGCAACCTCATCAAGGATTATATCAGATAGGCCATTCACAAATACATCCATATACGCCTGCTCATTCCACTTGACTTCTGACGCCAGAGACCTGAACTCTAGTGCATAATCCACCATTGTTTGGTTCTCCTGTCTCAGGCGCAACAGTACTCTGGCTGCATTAACCTTTCTACCTGGAGGGTCAAATGTTCTTCTAAAAGCAGCTACAAATGCGTTATAGTTATAAACTAATGGATTATCGTTTTCCCATAGTGGGTTGGCCCATCTCAGAGCTTTCTCAATAAGTAGGGTGATAATAAATCCTACCTTTGCCCTATCTGTAGGATAAGAACGAGGTTGCAATTCAAAGTGGATACTAATTTGGTTTAAAAAACCACGACACTTCTCAGGAGCCCCACCATAGCGTACTGGGGGGGTAATGTGAGAATAAGCACCCACTGTGGCTACCTCTAGACCTGAACCGACAGGAGAAACAGGGGTATTCCGTATCTCCTCTGGTGGGTTATTGGCATGAGATAATAGAGCCTGTAGCGCAAGCGCCATCTGATCCATTCTGTGATCCATGGCCTCAAACCTAGGATCAGGAGAAGCCTGCTGACTGTTTGTACTTGCAGGATCCATTGGCCCTGTCGTAATGTCAGGATCGGGACAGGGATCCAACACGCAGAGTACAAACAGTAGCCAGATACGTATACCGGACCTTAGAATGGCCGGACTAACGTAAGTAGTACAGTATAGAATGGTCAAAGACAAGCCGAGGTCGAGGGTAACAGAAGACAGGTAAGCGAGAGACAAGCCGAATCAGGGTAACAGAGATAAGCAGAGTAAGGTAAACAAGCCGGGTCAAAACCAAAAGGGATAATAGCATACACAAGCACTGAGTGACTAGAACAAGCTAGAACCACGACAGGGCAATGAGCTAATGAAAGAAGCTCTGTTAAATACCCTGTCTAGAGCAGTAACCACGCCTCCTAGGCGTCCTGATTGGTCCTGCCGCAATTGACTGACAGGTTGTTCCGGGGGAGTGTCCTGATGACAACTTCCTGCCTAGATGCTGTAAAAGGCAGTCACTCCCTCGCGGCCGGCCTTGCATGACCGGATAGACCGCGGGGAAGGGAGCCATCAGACCGTCTGGATGAAGGAACAGCTAAGTCTCTACCTCTTTCGGAGGCAGAGACCACAGGTACCCTGACACCAGCTAGCAGATCTCCAAACGGCAGTCCGGGCACTACAACAAAAATCCTGGCAGCAGGAGCAACAAATCTCTGCACAGGAAGACAAGAACCGCAGAAAGAATTTAAAACTCCGGGGTGTCACCGACTCAATGCCAGACGCAGAACTCCCGCACTTTGTCAGACGGCTCATCCCTGAGCTACTGACCCCTAAAGCGGCGAAAGCAATCACCCTGGAGGGCCTCTTCCACACACCAAAACCACTGAAGGCCCCACCGACTGCCCCGAGGGACCTAATAGTCCAATTTCAGTCCGCCAACGGCAAGAGAGCTGTGCAGGACGCCATTAGAAACCAAGCCACCTACCACTTCGAGGGGACCCTCTCCTTCTTTACGGACCTCTCTGGCGGGACATTAGCGTGGAGAAGATCGATGAACGCTTTCACGGCCCTACTTCGGCTCCATCAAATCAGGTATGGCTGGGGACCCAGCCGCACCATACACATTGACAAAGGTGATGCCAAACACAGTATCAGGGACATGCAAGAAGCGGTGGTGATATTGGGCCTGCTCAACTTACCCACAGACTCGCTCACAACCACACCGTGCCCACCGGGCCGCACAGTCATACTAGGAAGAGATGCCTTGAATGCCCCGGAGTTTATCCCCAAGGAGAGGCCTTTAGACCCGAACGCCAAGGCTACCACTTGAAGCTGGACTCCAACCCAAGTGCACACTTCTAAAATCAAGCCAGACTGTAATATGGCAACATGACCGGTTTGAATACTACTGGCAATATAGCCACACATATGACACTTCTTATCATCGCAGTTTTTCTTTTTCCTTTCGTTTTCTTTTTCTCTTTCAAGCTATGTTAATTCATTATTTTATGTTTTTTCCTTCCCAAAGTAACCTCATGATTGTAGACGGTTAATCTGCTTTCACTGTAAGCCCTAGTATTTGCCTGAAAAATGGAAGGCCAACCGAGCTTAAACACCACCTATGTAGTGGCTCGGGCCTCGGGCCCCGGTTATTTGTTTCAGATTTTATGATGTGTAATCCATAGCCTTAAATGCATGTTAGTCTACCTCCTGTGATGACTATGCCCCAACTCTGCACACCCCATGTATCCCTGGAGTACATAACTTATAGCCGGGATGCCCATAACGAGCTTGGCAGTAAATGCACACTCAGGCCACCGGGGCGTACCTCACGGCGGCACCAAACCTGGGCAACAACAGGCAATTTAGGTACAGCGACACTATACATCGCACAGCGACACTTATGAGGCCGTGAGCCTCACCACCCATAACAATGCTACTACGAGCTCCTGATACTAACATAGCTCATGAATATTAGCTACACAACTAGCAGACTCATACGCGGGGTAATACCGCCGAGCCGAACGAATACCTAAGCCAACTTGTACAACGCACAACCCTCACATTACGTAAGAAACTACACCGAATACCATACGAAATCGCACTACATATAGGAGTGAGGGGCCACAAGCACTTAACCTAATTTACTAAGGGGGTCGGACAGATTATCCCTATAAGTATACTCATTTACAACAGTGCAGTATGTACTATCACACCACACTGGCAGCATGTCATGAAAAATGCGTTTAGCAGCGTAGTCATGTCTGCCTGTCGCTCTCTCTCTCGAGCAGAATAATAGGCTGCAATACTGTTCCCCAATTGTTAAACATTCATCTCTAGTTTATTTAAATGTTACCAGGCCTATAGGCATATACAGACCAACATCCATGACGTACACTCACATATTCCAGCAACGCTTAGCATATTTGTTTTATACTGTATAAAAAAAAAAAATGTGCTGAACCAGCGAAACAAAGCAAGTGTTTCATTATGATGGTTAAAATTGTATGTACTCTGCTTCATCGTGTTGTATGCATGTCCTTGCACTCGTTATTGTGACGGTGCAGGACGACTTGTTCACTTTTGCACAATAAAAATAAAGAATTAGAAAAAAAAAAATGTTTACATTGCATGGTTAAGATTGCCTCTAGTGGCTGTCGAATAGACAGCCACTAGAGGTGCTTCCTGCAGTTTGACAGAGTTAGACTCCGTGAAACATTGAAGGATGTCCTCACACTTTGCATAAGGATGTCCAGCATGTTTTGAAAAATTCCCATGGGAAAGCATTGGGTCAGTGCTTCCCTATAGGGAAGGCCTAATGCAAAAGCACACTTGCCATCCAAAAACAGGAGTTTTAACCCTTTCTTTGCAACTAGGGAATCCGCGAGAGAGGTCAGCAGCAGAGGGCACTATAGTGTTAGGAATATAGTTTTGTATTCCCAACACTATAGTATTCCTTTAAAGCGGCACTGTCATGCTGAACTTACCATTCTCCAATCGATTCCTCTTCTCTCCCTCTGTCAGGATCTGTTCTTCATTTCTTCCGGTCTGCGCTAGTTTTCTTTAATACATAAGACAAAGTAGGGACTACTTTGTCTTATGGAGGTTTCCTACGCCTGACCAGCTATGACCAGCGGAGGAGCAAAGTGTGCTTTGTTTCCGGTGATCAAAGCAATTTTCCCACAATTCTCAACTTTGATCTGTGATCTCGTGATGCTTCCTGTCATCATTCCCGAATGTCCTGGCGAAACTACCGAATTTCATCCTAACAGAATGAGAATAGTTTATCCATTCGTGTTAGGATGCATTTCAGGACTTTGTTCGTATCGGACTTTCATTCATATGAATGAAACTCCGATCCTATTCATGCTGCAGCTGCATCTTGCAGCCGCTTATTAGATAACTCGCTATTTCTCATGGTACAATAGGTCTCCCTAAAAAATTTTTTAGGGCCCCCACCTGCCGCTCATTGATAGAAAGTATGTTGTAACATACGTAGCTTGACTAGTGAGGTTGAGCTTGAGAAAGGAATATCATAGAGTGATACCTAAAGGATATTCATAACTTGTTAGATCACTTCCTATTGTAATACTAATAATAAAGCTAATAGCATGGCTACTTTTAAAGAATTAGAGCAAACATTGCAGTTTTAGAAAATAAAAACATGCCATAAGTGCTATACCATTTCAGGGTATTTTCCAGACACCAAGATTTAACCAATGCTTCCCAGACACAGTTTAACTCATATGTCTTGGTTAAAGGCAGGCAAATTAACCCTTACCATGCTGTAAGCAATCACATCACCTCTGTTAAGTAAAAAATCAATAAATCCATTACACACATCACATAAGGTAACCATATTTAAGGGTTCTTGCAAAGCAAGACCACTTAATGTTATCTCACATATATATTATTAAGTGTTCTTGCATAGCAAGACCACTTAATGTTATCTCACATATATATTATTATTATTAAGTGTTCTTGCATAGCAAGACCACTTAATGTTATCTCACATATATATTATTAAGTGTTCTTGCATAGCAAGTCCACTTAATGTTATCTCACATATATATTATTATTATTATTAAGTGTTCTTGCATAGCAACACCACTTAATGTTATCTCACATATATATTATTAAGTGTTCTTGCATAGCAAGAACACTTACTGTTATCTCACATATATATTATTAAGTGTTCTTGCATAGCAAGACCACTTAATGTTATCTCACATATATATTATTATTATTATTATTAAGTGTTCTTGCATAGCAAGACCACTTACTGTTATCTCACATATATATTATTATTATTATTATAGCCAAATTTGCCACCCTAACTCCTCCCACAATTTTTACACTACATAAACAAAAATTTACCAAAACGTGCAGATTGTTCCCGATCGGATTGCTATTACTTTGTGGAACGTTTCGCCGAATGGTTCACGGAATATCGTCATTCTTGTGGCGAAATTTGTCCCATAGGAATGAATGGCAAAGCTAGAGTGGGAGCTGGCAAAAGCTGAAAAATCAGGACATGATTTCTAAACTGCCACCACTCCCTCATTTTCAGGCCCACCTACACAAATCTTATATCAAAACGTTCAGCTATCCCTGCTGCCACTAAAAATGCCAACAGCTAAGCCATAGTCCTTATAGTTTTAGCAATTTGACCATTTGTTTGCAACTCACGCAGTCCATTGACATTCATTGAAACTCCACTCTGCAAAGCTCACATTTAAAGGGCAATTTCTAAACTGCGACTGTGCCTTCTTTGTTAATATCTCAGAGACATACTATACATCAAAATGTAGGTCTGGGTCTTGTGATTCTCACAATATAAAGCTCTTCACTGTAGGGTTTATAGTTTTTAAAATACGACCGTTTGAAGATGGCAACAGCCAAAAAACTCTGACCTGTGCAAGGCTGCAGCAGCAAGTGATGTCATAGACAAAGCCTTTTGTACACCTGCTAGAGTTTTTATAAATGTATGGTTTAATGTAACTGTGCAACAAAGTTGCAATTAAATGTGCTATATAAATAAATACTAACAGTTACTGCGCCCACTCCAGTTGTAGACTACTGGTGGAGGCAAGAACACTTCACACAATTTCCCCAGAAATTGTAGCTTTTCTAGTTATTATTATTATTATTATAGCCAAATTTGCCACCCTAACTCCTCCCACAGTTTTTACACTACATAGACAAAAATATACCAACACGTGCAGATTGTTCCCGATCGGATTGCTATTACTTTGTGGAACGTTTCGGCGAATGGTTCTCGGAATATCGTCGTTCTTGTGGCGAAATTTGTCCCATAGGAATGAATGGCAAAGCTAGAGTGGGAGCTGGCAAAAGCTGAAAAATCAGGACATGATTTCTAAACTGCCACCACTCCCTCATTTTAAGGCCCACCTACACAAATCTTATCTCAAAACGTTCAGCTATCCCTGCTTCCACTAAAAATGTCCACAGCTAAGCCATAGTCCTGATAGTTTTCACAATATGACCATTTGTTTGCAACTCACGCAGTCCTTTGACATTCATTGAAACTCCACTCTGCAAAGCTCACATTTGAAGGGCAATTTCTAAACTGCGACTGTGCCTTCATTGTTAATATTGCAGAGACATACTATACATTAAAATGTAGGTCTGGGTATTGTGATTCTCACAATATAAAGCTCTTTGCTGTAGGATTTATAGTTTTTAAAATACGACCGTTTGAAGATGGCAACTGCCAAAATACTCTGACCTGTGCAAGGCTGCAGCAGCAAGTGATGTCATAGACAAAGCCTTTTTCACACCTGCTAATGTTTTTATAAATGTATGTTTTAATGTAACTGTGCAACAACGTTGCAATTAAATGTGCTATATAAATTATAACAGTTACTCCGCCCACTCCAGTTGAAGACTACTGGTGGAGGCAAGAACACTTCACACAATTTCCCCAGAAATTGTAGCTTTTCTAGTTATTATTAAGTGTTCTTGCATAGCAAGACCACTTAATGTTATCTCACATATATATTATTATTAAGTGTTCTTGCATAGCAAGACCACTTAATGTTATCTCACATATATATTATTATTATTATTATTATTATAGCCAAATTTGCCACCCTAACTCCTCCCACAGTTTTTACACTACATAGACAAAAATATACCAAAACGTGCAGATTGTTCCCGATCGGATTGCTATTACTTTGTGGAATGTTTCGCCGAATGGTTCTCGGAATATCGTCATTCTTGTGGCGAAATTTGTCCCATAGGAATGAATGGCAAAGCTAGAGTGGGAGCTGGCAAAAGCTGCAAAATCAGGACATGATTTCTAAACTGCCACCACTCCCTCATTTTCAAGCCCGCCTACACAAATCTTATATCAAAACGTTCAGCTATCCCTGCTGCCACTAAGAATGTCCACAGCTAAGCCATAGTCCTTATAGTTTTCACAATATGACCATTTGTTTGCAACTCACGCAGTCCATTGACATTCATTGAAACTCCACTCTGCAAAGCTCACATTTGAAGGACAATTTCTAAACTGCGACTGTGCCTTCATTGTTAATATCTCAGAGACATACTATACATCATAATGTAGGTCTGGGTCTTGTGATTCTCACAATATAAAGCTCTTCACTGTAGGATTTATAGTTTTTAAAATACGACTGTTTGAAGATGGCAACCGCCAAAATACTCTGACCTGTGCCAGGCTGCAGCAGCAAGTGATGTCATAGACAAAGCCTTTTGCACCTGCTAATGTTTTTATAACTGTATGTTTTAATGTAACTGTGAAGCACTTTGGGCAACAACGTTGCAATTAAATGTGCTATATAAATGATAACAGTTACTCCGCCCACTCCAGTTGTAGACTACTGGTGGAGGCAAGAACACTTCACACAATTTCCCCAGAAATTGTAGCTTTTCTAGTTATTATTATTCTTATTATAGCCAAATTTGCCACCCTAACTCCTCCCACAGTTTTTACACTACATAGACAAAAATATACAAAAACGTGCAGATTGTTCCCGATCGGATTGCTATTACTTTGTGGAACGTTTCGCCGAATGGTTCACGGAATATCGTCGTTCTTGTGGCGAAATTTGTCCCATAGGAATGAATGGCAAAGCTAGAGTGGGAGCTGGCAAAAGCTGAAAAATCAGGACATGATTTCTAAACTGCCACCACTCCCTCATTTTCAGGCCTACCTACACAAATCTTATATCAAAACGTTCAGCTATCCCTGCTGCCTCTAGAAATGACCACGGCTAAGCCATAGTCCTGATAGTTTTCACAATATGACCATTTGTTTGCAAGTCACGCCGTCCATTGGCATTCATTGAAACTCCACTCTGCAAAGCTCACATTTGAAGGGCAATTTCTAAACTGCGACTGTGCCTTCATTGTTAATATTGCAGAGACATACTATGCATCAAAATGTAGGCCTGGGTCTTGTGATTCTCACAATATAAAGCTCTTCACTGTAGGATTTATAGTTTTTAAAATACGACCGTTTGAAGATGGCAACCGCCAAAATACTCTGACCTGTGCAAGGCTGCAGCAGCAAGTGATGTCATAGACAAAGCCTTTTACACCTGCTAATTTTTTATAACTGTATGTTTTAATGTAACTGTGAAGCACTTTGGGCAACAACATTGCAATTAAATGTGCTATATAAATAAATACTAACAGTTACTCCGCCCACTCTAGTTGTAGACTACTGATGGAGGCAAGAACACTTCACACAATTTCCCCAGAAATTGTAGCTTTTCTAGTTATTATTATTCTTATTATAGCCAAATTTGCCACCCTAACTCCTCCCACAGTTTTTACACTACATAGACAAAAATTTACCAAAACGTGCAGATTCTTCCCGATCGCGTTGCTATTACTTTGTGGAACATTTCGCTGAATGGTTCTCGGAATATCGTCGTTCTTGTTGCGAAATTTGTCCCATAGGAATGAATGGCAAAGCTAGAGTGGGAGCTGGCAAAAGCTGAAAAATCAGGACAGGATTTCTAAACTGCCACTACTCCCTCATTTTCAAGCCCACCTACACAAATCTTATATCAAAACGTTCAGCTATCCCTGCTGCCACTAAAAATGTCCACGACTAAGCCATAGTCCTGATTGTTTTCGCAATATGACCATTTGTTTGCAACTCACGCAGTCCATTGACATTCATTGAAACGCCACTCTGCAAAGCTCACATTTGAAGGGCAATTTCTAAACTGCGACTGTGCCTTCATTGTTAATATTGCAGAGACATACTATACATCAAAATGTAGGTCTGGGTCTTGTGATTCTCACAATATAAAGCTCTTCACTGTAGGATTTATAGTTTTTAAAATACGACCGTTTGAAGATGGCAACCGCCAAAATACTCTGACCTGTGCAAGGCTGCAGCAGCAAGTGATGTCATAGACAGGGCCATTCGCACCTGCTAATGTTTTTATAACTGTATGTTTTAATGTAACTGTGCAACAACGTTGCAATTAAATGTGCTATATAAATAAATAATAACAGTTACTCCGCCCACTCCAGTTGTATACTACTGATGGAGGCAAGAACACTTCACACAATTTCCCCAGAAATTGTAGCTTTTCTAGTTATTATTATTATTCTTATTATAGCCAAATTTGCCACCCTAACTCCTCCCACAGTTTTTACACTACATAGACAAAAATATACCAAAACGTGCAGATTGTTCCCGATCGGATTGCTATTACTTTGTGGAACGTTTCGCCGAATGGTTCACGGAATATCGTCGTTCTTGTGGCTAAATTTGTCTCATAGGAATGAATGGCAAAGCTAGAGTGGGAGCTGGCAAAAGCTGAAAAATCAGGATATGATTTCTAAACTGCCACCACTCCCTCATTTTCAGGCCCACCTACACAAATCTTATATCAAAATGTTCAGCTATCCCTGCTGCCACTAGAAATGTCCACGGCTAAGCCATAGTCCTGATAGTTTTCAAAATATGACCATTTGTTTGCAACTCACGCCTTCCATTGACATTCATTGAAACTCCACTCTGCAAAGCTCACATTTGAAGGGCAATTTCTAAACTGCGACTGTGCCTTCATTGTTAATATTGCAGAGACATACTATGCATCAAAATGTAGGTCTGGGTCTTGTGATTCTCACAATATAAAGCTCTTCACTGTAGGATTTATAGTTTTAAAAATACGACCGTTTGAAGATGGCAACCGCCAAAATACTCTGACCTGTGCAAGGCTGCAGCAGCAAGTGATGTCATAGACAGGGCCTTTTGCACATCTGCAAATGTTTTTATAAATGTATGGTTTAATGTAACTGTGCAACAACGTTGCAATTAAATGTGCTATATAAATGATAACAGTTACTCCGCCCACTCCAGTTGTAGACTACTGGTGGAGGCAAGAACACGTCACACAATTTCCCCAGAAATTGTAGCTTTTCTAGTTATTATTATTATTATTATTCTTATTATAGCCAAATTTGCCACCCTAACTCCTCCCACAGTTTTTACACTACAGAGACAAAAATTTACCAAAACGTGCAGATTGTTCCCGATCGGATTGCTATTACTTTGTGGAACGTTTCGCCGAATGGTTCACGGAATATCGTCGTTCTTGTGGCGAAATTTGTCCCATAAGAATGAATGGCAAAGCTAGAGTGGGAGCTGGCAAAAGCTGAAAAATCAGGACATGATTTCTAAACTGCCACCACTCCCTCATTTTCAGGCCCACCTACACAAATCTTATATCAAAACGTTCAGCTATCCCTGCTGCCACTAGAAATGTCCACGGCTAAGCCATAGTCCTGATTGTTTTCGCAATATGAGCATTTGTTTGCTACTCACGCAGTCCATTGACATTCATTGAAACTCCACTCTGCAAAGCTCACATTTGAAGGGCAATTTCTAAACTGCGACTGTGCCTTCATTGTTAATATCTCAGAGACATACTATACATCAAAATGTAGGTCTGGGTCTTGTGATTCTCACAATATAAAGCTCTTCACTGTAGGATTTATAGTTTTTAAAATACGACCGTTTGAAGATGGCAACCGCCAAAATACTCTGACCTGTGCAAGGCTGCAGCAGCAAGTGATGTCATAGACAAAGCCTTTTACACCTGCTAATTTTTTATAACTGTATGTTTTAATGTAACTGTGAAGCACTTTGGGCAACAACATTGCAATTAAATGTGCTATATAAATAAATACTAACAGTTACTCCGCCCACTCTAGTTGTAGACTACTGATGGAGGCAAGAACACTTCACACAATTTCCCCAGAAATTGTAGCTTTTCTAGTTATTAAGTGTTCTTGCATAGCAAGACCACTTAATGTTATCTCACATATATATTGTTATTATTCTTATTATAGCCAAATTTGCCACCCTAACTCCTCCCACAGTTTTTACACTACATAGACAAAAATGTATCAAAACGTGCAGATTGTTCCCGATCGGATTGCTATTACTTTGTGGAACGTTTCGGCGAATGGTTCTCAGAATATCGTCGTTCTTGTGGCGAAATTTGTCCCATAGGAATGATTGGCAAAGCTAGAGTGGGAGCTGGCAAAAGCTGAAAAATCAGGACATGATTTCTAAACTGCCACCACTCCCTCATTTTCAGGACCACCTACACAAATCTTATATCAAAACGTTCAGCTATCCCTGCTGCCGCTAAAAATGTCCACAGCTAAGCCATAGTCCTGATAGTTTTCACACTATGACCATTTGTTTGCATCTCACGCCGTCCATTGACATTCATTGAAACTCCACTCTACAATGCTCACATTTGAAGGGCAATTTCTAAACTGCGACTGTGCCTTCATTGTTAATATTGCAGAGACATACTATGCATCAAAATGTAAGTCTGTGTCTTGTGATTCTCACAATATAAAGCTCTTTGCTGTAGGATTTATAGTTTTTAAAATACGACCGTTTGAAGATGGCAACCGCCAAAACACTCTGACCTGTGCCAGGCTGCAGCAGCAAGTGATGTCATAGACAGGGCCTTTTGTACACCTGCTAATGTTTTTATAAATGTATGTTTTAATGTAACTGTGAAGCACTTTGGGAAACAATGCAATTGCAATTAAATGTGCTATATAAATAATAACAGTTACTCCGCCCACTCCAGTTGTAGACTACTCGTGGAGGCAAGAACACTTCACACAATTTCCCCAGAAATTGTAGCTTTTCTAGTTTGACAATGAAACCATATATACACTACATTGATTGACAATATTTTACAATCATGCCCAGAGACAGTATAGACGATGTTGCCTTGTAACTGGTATAGTGCCTGCTAATCAGATGTAGTAATACCCACCATCTACTGAACAGATGCCTAAAGTATCCCTTTAAATACGTGGATAATTTAATATCAGATTGTGAAAAGGCAGATGCTTTTTTTTCATTATTACGTATTGATGAAACTGGCCAGGTTACGATACTAAATGTGGCGCTAAATAAAACCAGCATGGCTATACATTTATTGAAGGAGAAACAAATTCAAATTAGACTTGTTGCCGTAGAAAATATAATGGCTCCTGATTGTATAATATATCATATAAATATATAATGGAAGTTGGTGAACTCAAAAAATTACCTGGCCATTTTCCTATATTATTTACATTTACATAATTTTTTTTGGAAATTTCTCCAAATATAATGAAGATTTTAAATAACCTATTGCAACTTGAAAATAAAAGTAAGACACATAAATCAGAATCAAGTAACAGAAAAGTGATTTTTATAAACCTGGATAATAAAGAGACATAAAGGCTACTACAATGCAATATTCAGGGAAATGGAAATGATTACGATTTGTTGCCAGCAAGTCAATTATTTATACATTCAAGGCCTAAGAAATAGCTATTCATCAAATATTTTGCTACATAAACAGTCCAGAACTCTATTCACTCAGAAAGAATTTCCTTTCTTTAACTAAAAACAAATGTGTAGACAAAGGAGCAAAAACGGAAAACAATAACGTTGTAATTCAAAGAAATATTTGTGAAAGTTGAGAATATGTCAAAGAAATAAAATTTTTCATTTATTTATTTGTTTATTTTTACTTTAACTCAAGTTGTTGGGTAACTTTCTTCTTGCTTTGAGTTGTTAATTTGATTTATCTGTTCAATATTCATGCATGCATTTACTTGTTCAGTAAATTAGGTCATTGGCGGAACTAACAGGGCTGCAAAGCTCATGATAGGAACCGGGCCCTGGAGTTTTGCAGGTTAGGGGGGCCCAGGGGGATGGAAGCTGAAAGCAGGGAAGCAACAGGCAGCTTACTCTACTGTACAGAGACCACTCCACACAGAGGCGTAACTAGAAATAATGGGCAGTGGCGTACATACTGCGGTCGCAGGGGGCCTGTCACTCCAGCGACCGGGTGCCCGCCGACATGTGTTGCGGCCCCGGCAGCGCGGTATAATTGCCGGGCCCGCAGGTGAAGGGGTCCATCGGGTGGCCCATTGTTAGGGCCACCCGATGGAAATTAATATCAGCATCAGAGTGGGCCCGGTACTGGCATTGTGGAAAAGTATCTGCAAAGTATCCAGCCATGTAATAGGAGAAATAGAGACATTTATTGAAGAAGATACAGGAAACATTGTACATAGTACAATGACGCCTCAGTCCCCTTCAAAGTAGGCATCTTGGGACCTTATACAGTTCTCCCAGCATCTCTTCCGTTGTTCAAAACACTCTGCAAAATCTTTTGTTGGAATCGCCATCAGCGGCCTCATCGTATTTACCTGACTCTCATCAACGATTTTAAATCTTTTCCATTTCAAAGGTTTTGGGAAAAGCCAGAATTGACACGTCGTCAAATCTTTCAACAGATTCTCGACCATCTTTAAAGTGTTTGTGTCACACTTTCATTTGCGCTGCACTTATTGTATCTTCCCCTAAAATCTTCTGAATCATCCAAATAGTTTCCTGCGGAGAAATGTTCAGCTCAACACAAAATTTAATGCAGATTCTTTGCTCTACTTGCTCAGTAATTTTGAATGCCACGGCCACACACTACACATGCTCACTCAACAGCATCTAGTGCCCCCACTGCCTAGTCCAGTGAAGTCATCATTATTCACACATGCTCAGTCCACTCTCCTGGACCTTCAGACTTGTAGGAGGCGGGACTTTTCTTCTGTTTTAGTCACCCTGTACCCATTATAGGTGCAGGGTGTGTGTATGTAATTGCTTGGTGTTAAATGTTAATGTGCTCTCCTGTATTGCTAATGCTCGCAATCAACTAAGTGGATTGGGCTGTGGAGTCTGTACAGCGCCACCAGTTGGTTGCAAGGATCTAGCAACCGCTGTCTGCACTACCTAAATAGCAAGGATGGCTAATTTGCATATTCAGGTAGATTTGCATACTGCTATTTCTGCAAGCAGGAGAGATGTTTTGTGTTAATTATTGTGTTTCCCACCACTTTATCAATATGTAATTATGTTATTATAAATTCCTGTATGTTATCTAATGTGATTTGGGTGTCTGTATTTTTATTGAGTTGTCGCAGTAAGCTTAATGTAATCATCATGTGGGCTAGTCCCAAGAAAAATAAATTTTTGGATGTCAGTTCCTTTTGGAACTTGTGTCCTATGTGGATTTGTAGGGAACCTAGTGACAGTCTTTGACCTGGGATAAATCAAAAGAGCTAGGCCTGAGAGCTGCAGTTGCATTGCACAGTTTCTCTGCTTCCAATGAAATAAACTGACTGTTCACTTACTGCTTAATATATCCCACCTCTTAACAGGTTTATATCAGGAGTTAATCAATGTTATTCACTTACCCTGTCGCACATTAAAAACTTGTAGACTTTTAATATAAGAGCAATTTTGTGGTCAGTTCACTAACAAAAAGTAGGTCCTTTTGTCTTTTTAAACTGATTCGGATATCCTCTTTATTGGACACTTAATATGTTCTTTGTTTTTGGTGGTAAAAAGGGAAATAATAAAAAACAGGAGCTGTCAGATGAGCATGCTGAATCACTAATTACTCTAAACGACAATGCAAATCTGTTGCCATTGGTGCCAACTGTTGCCATTGAAAAAAGAACTGTATTTTGGGAGCCATGCCAGTGTGAAATGGGAAGGCTGAAACAATGAATGAAGTTTTCAATATAATAAGACTGAGAAAGAGGCTTCCAGGAGGACATTTTCATTGGTTGTCATGGGAAATGATTTGCATAAATACACTGAAAAAGTAGAGCTTTTTACATTATGTGCTAACTCATCTCAAGAACTTAGTTTAAATAATGAATGTACTCCCCTCTTGTTCTCACTTTAGCTGGATGTACGCTAGTACTGAGACGTATTATTCAGGCGAACACTAGGCAAATGCAGACGCCGACCACATTTTTATTGTTCAATTATACACTTTATATTGCTCGTTAGTTACTGGAAAGCGGTTTCCTTTATTTACGATGGTTTACTATAGAGCAACAACAGCTAAGTCCAGGTGCTTGGGATCTACAGTTCACATAACGCCCATTGAGTCTTCAGGTAGGTTGAGCATTAGGGAAATCTTGCTAACAAATATATGCATCAGTCGGTGCTGGATTAAAGGCTTTATGGAACTTTGGGGATAGTAATGATAATATGCCTAATTCATTTATTTGAATTCATATGTGTGATAGGCATGTACGTGTGTGTGAACAAGTGTAAGCTTGCATATGTAGGCATCAAGATACATGTGTGTGAAAGCATATACATGCCGTTTTTATTTTCAGTTTGATTATATTTGTTATTAAAGAGTGCAAAAAATTCACAGTTTAGTCCTTAGTACATGTGGACATTACACAAGCAGTACTTTAAATGCTTGTCTTAGTTCCCTCTCCGTTTGAGGGATATTTGGTGTATGCAGATGATTCCAATGTCCCAGTTTGATGTGCGCTGGGATGTTTACTAAAGGCTGCAGAAGCAGTGCTTATTCTAAAAGAATGACCTGAATATGTTAAAGGGTCTTGTCAGAGTTTTATGTATTATGTCCTGGTGTACAGGATGAATTTGATGTACTGAGTGGGCACTGTGTAACCTGAAAAGAGAGCGTATGCCTGCATAGTCCTGTGAGTGTTGGACAATTGGTCTAGTATGTTAACCTGGCACCATATATTGTTGATGGTATGTAGGTATACATCTGCGGGTGGTTATGAGATAAGTTTAAGTGCTTTGTTAGCTAAATTTGGGCGAATTTCGGGAAATTCGGACATTCGGATACTTCTGAATGTCCGAATGACTAAATTGCTGAATTGTCAAAGTTCCGAAGTTGCCGAAGTTCCGAAGTGTCGAAGTGCCGAAATTTCGAAGCACAGTATTGCCGAAGTACTAATATACCTACCCAGTGGAAGAATGAAGAATGTTACACTGTATACAAGTTTAAATAAAAAGTATACAAACATAGCCAGGATTCAGCTGTAAGCATTTGCAACACTTACAACAACCAAGCAACATTAATATAATATGTAAGTTACTTATCCTGTTAATGGAATGACAAGAATGAATAAGTAGATAACACGGTATTAGGGAGCTATCTATTAAAAGGCTGAAAGACCTAAATTGGAAAGTAAAGATTACTTAGTATTAGTAAATTATGCCCCTACTCGTTATACTGCGAGAAGGGCATGTGGCTGCTCACTGTATAAACACATTTAAAAAAGCCGCTCAGGGATGGGGGCCGAGGGGAAGGACAATAGGACCCCCCCTTATTCTACTTTAGGGCCCCCACCCGCCGCTCAGGGGTGGGGGCCTGGGGGGGAGGACAATAGGTCCCCCCTTATTCTAATTTAGGGTCCCCACCCACTGCTCAGGGGTCGGGGCCTGGGGGGAGGACAGCAGGTCCGCCCCCATTTTTTCTGATTTAGGGCCTCCACCTGCCGCTCAGGGGTGGGGGCCGGGGGGGCAATATGTCCCCCCTTTAGTTTAAAAGCCCCCACTGGCACAGCACGGGTGGGGGCTCGGGAGGGGGCCACCATTTTTTAGTTTTTTCTTAACAGTGACAGGCTGTTCACTGTTTAATAGACATGCCCCTACTCGCGGTATAGCAAGTAGGGGCAAAATGTACTCATTCTAAGTAATTTTTACTTAGTATTAGTAAATTTGGCCAAAATACCAATTTAGGTATTTCAGCCTTTTGGTAGATAGCTCCCTAATACCATGGGAATTAGGGTTTTATCTACTAAGCGGCTGCAAGAAAAGTCCCGAAGTGCCGAAATTCCGGAGTGCAGAACTTCCGAAGTTGCCCAAGTGCCGAACCGAAGTTCCGAATTGCCGAAGTCCCAATTTCTGAGTGCCGAAATGCCGAACTTCAGAAGTTGCCGGAGTGCCGAAGTCCCAATTTCGGAATGCCGAACCGAAAATTTTCCCCATGCACATCCCTAGTGAATTTATAGGCTAGATAAACCTCTCCCACAACTACAGGCTCTGCCTTTCCATATCTCTCTCTCTATATATATATATAGTTGGAATCACAATTATTCGAGCTGCAGACCAGAGAGCTGCCTACCGGACCACCAGAGAATTTATTACTTTAGTATTTTGATGTAGGTAGGCTTGCCACTAAAACAGCCTCCCGACCCTGTCACCAACATGCACATACTACGCCCACACAGTCACTGCCCCTGCACACTGTCACCCTCCCACACACTGCCACCCATTGTCACAGACACATACACTGCCCTGCCACTGTCACCAACACACACACCGTCCCCCATATGGTCAACACCCCACATACTGTCTCCTTCCTACAAACAGGTCCCCCCAGTTTGTGTGTGACTTATTACTGTACATGTAGGTCTCTGTGTGCAATGTACAGAGAACGGGTACATGTCAGTATATCAAGGTGTTATATGTGTAGGATGACAGTGTGTACAGAGAATGGGTACATGTGTGTATCAAATCAGTGAGAGTGTGTGTTTGTAAGTGAGAGTGTGTATGTCTGTCAGTGAGTGTGTATGTCTGTCAGTGAGTATGTGTCTGTCTGTCAGTGAGTATGTGTGTGGCTGTCAGTGAGTGTGTGTGGCTGTCAGTGAAAGTGTGTGGCTGTCAGTGAAAGTGTGTGCCTGTCAGTGGGTATGTCAAATCAGTTATTGTATGTGTCTGTGTATGTGGGTGTGTTTTAGTGTGCGTGTTTGTTGTTATTTTATTGGACCAACGCAGCACAAAGTCTTGGGCCAGCCCTGGTACCAGATACCAGGTGCCACAGGACACATTCAGAGTCTTGTGGAGTTTATGCCTCAATGCATCAGAGCTGTTTTGGCAGCATGAGGGGGACCTACATGATATTAGACAGGTGATTTTAATGCTGTGACTGATCAGGGTATGTACCTGTATGTCTATAAACAATGTATACAGTCACACACAGCACGTAGGAAAGCACGGACACCCACACACAAAAGAAATATACACAATCACATAAAAAAACTCATTTAGATTATATGTACACATGAGAACACCTGGGGGCTTCAAGTGGACTTTTCACAGGAGGTCGCAGACTGATATTTTATGTTGTGACTATCATTTTAAGTGCATGGGGAAGTTGAAGAACCCATAGATAAACATATCTTACTCAAGACATAATAACTGTGACTTTCTAAGTGAGATAACTAAAGCAATAATATGTATACTTCTTCATTACTGTTTCTGCTCATTTCTTTTTTATCTGTGTATAGTTAGTTGTCTTTTTTTTCTTTTATATTCTTGCTGTGCATTCGATAGGTACATACAAGCCTGAGGTACCCCAACGTCATTCCTCTGGCTACATGGCATGCTTTACAGTGGGGTAGTATATTAAACGTGCCCTATTTTATATAATGATATGAATATACATGCGTCAACATGCTATAGTATAGAGTAGGTTAGATTAGGTCCAGAATTATAAGTGGAATGTAGGCAAGTATAACATATAGATTGCAGCGGTCTGTTAGTGCTGAAGCATAGTGTTAAAACGTCAGCTGCATATCAAGAGTTATGCTGTTTGGGTGAGCCTATGTATCACCACTGGCGGGATTGACCCCTGAAGTTCCCGACTGGAACGTGAAGTGTTTTCAAATAGAGGTATGCAACCAAAGAGCTACTAATTCAGAATTGACTAAAACACTAGATTAATTTAGGCATATAATTATCCAAGACATATGATCAACGGCAACATCAGCCTGGATGCAGTCGGGCTTTGCATAGTATCGTGTCCCTGAGAGATGTGGGTGATGTGCTCGGAACAACAGGGCAAAGTCAGCCAATGCCTTGGCTCGGTATAACAGGCAAGCAGTGGCGTACACACAATTCATGGGGCCCCAGTGCAAAACTGATCCATGGGCCCCCCTCCCTGCCCTCTCTCTCCCCCTACCTCTCCCCCCTCTTCCTCCCTCGACAGACACACACACACACATACATACAGAGACATATACATCCACACAGACACATACATCCACACAGACACATACAGACAGACACACACACACATACAGACAGACACATACAGACACACACACACACACACACAAGACACATACATACATAAAAACAGACAGGCACACACAGACACACACACACAGACACACACATACGCAAACAGACAGACAGACACATACACACAGACACATGCACACATACATACAAAGACACATACATACATACAAACAGACAGGCACATACATACACAGACAGACACACACACAGACAGACACACACATACACAAACAAACACACACACACACATATACAAAATGTTTAAATCACCTTCCTGTTTCCTACCTTTTAGGTGCAGTGGTGGCTCAGGTTGACTTGTGTAGGCCGCAAGCCTCGGTTTGTCATTCCGGCTTTGCTGGAGCTCGAGAGAGGTACCGTTGGATGCAGCAACCTCTCGCGGTCGTGATTAGTGTGAGCTGCGGTCTGCATGCGCCAGCGGGTAAAGCCCCCCGGTTTTTGTCCCCAGATGTGGGAGCTCGTGCTGAACACGTCTGGACTGCTTGGCTGCCCGGCTCCGCCCCCTGTCAGTTGTCCTTTCTGTGACCTTTCAGAGTATCATCCGCATATTGCTAAAATACAGTATCAATTATCAAAATTGTAAGCAGTCATTTCAAAACGTAGATAATACTTGCTAGTTTGTTTTGTGCAGAAGTTCATTATTTTGCATATTATTTGCCTGAGATATGAGTATATTTTAATAATGTAAACTAATCACGTGTCTCCAGTTCTTGGCCTGTTGTGACATTAACAATTGTAATGGAAAAAACGTTGACATTCTCCTCGCTTGGTGTAGTTGTAACAACAAGCAATTGTTGTCGGTAGGCCGACATGAAAAGGGTATAGTAACTATAATTGCATAAAATAGAAATGCTTTGCTTTAATCTCTTAATCAAGTATTATTAAAGGGTTACTCCAAGCACTTTGACCACAATAGTGATTTTATAGATGGTGCTTGCTGCATGCAGAGTTTAACCCCTTTGCCACCTGAGGTGTGACTCCATCTCCAACAGCATCTTTCGGACATCATCAGAACCCTGGACCAAGAGTTGGAAAATGTCAAATTTGTGCATTGTTAGCATCTGTCGATAGCAAGCATAGCTCACACAGAATGGCGGCGACAGACAGACAATGACAGCATGGCACCTCCTGCCCCCCAAGTTCTCGGTCCTGCCCTTGGTCCTCCGTGACATCCCACCCTCATCACCAAAGGAGGATCAGGGGTCTGGAACAAAGCTTTGGTGCATGAATTTAGGTAAGTCCTATTTTTCTTCCTCTTTTTTTTTTTTTATTATTATTTTTTTTTTTGTGGGGATTGGGGTCACCAGGATAAAAAGGGTAAAAAACAATGCTTTCTTAAAACACTGTTTTTTGGTTGGAATAACCCTTTTATAGCACAATAGATAAAATATTGCTATTCTGTAGCACTCTCTATAATTCTTTAATAAAGGAGTTTACTTTATTGCAAACAGTGTTTTACCTATTTTCTTTATTTTGGCAATTGCTGATTCCTGTTTTAGATTTATCTGCTGAGCACCCTAGTGTACCATCCATTTCATTTAAAAAGCTTTCTTCATATTTTTATGCATCCTACTCTATATACTAAACTGTAGTGGTAATGTAATAGAGTTTCCCTTTGATGTTTATAACTGTGTACATAATATAAGAAATCTATATTGAGTTATTATGTAACACAGAGATGTTATTATAATCAGATTATCCTAGAGATAATGACCCCTGCATGCACAATCCTTTGTAAGAGTTTGTATCCAAGAACAGGACCTCTGCAATGTATAAATAAGCTAAAATGTCTTAAAAATTGAAAGGTTAGAAAATATAAATAACAAAACATTGTGTACGAACGGCTAAACTAAGCGACATTAGAACGTAAAGTGAGGTTCTATTTATAGTGGTTGCACAGAGCTGAGGATTCATTCAGAACAATGTGCGTCTATATATATATCTGCAAAGAATGGAGAATAGATGAGAGGTTGCAGCACCACCTACAGGAACTCTGTGGGCAATGCTGGCTGTCAGTTCATAAACAATAATTTGATGTCTTTTTATCTTGTTTCAGAAACAGCTTTATAAAATTAATAGAGGTAATGTATTAATAGATTCCAAATAACGTTCATTTTTACAGACATGTGTTTTTTTTAAATGTGCTGTAGTGGTTTTCTCCATGGATTTCTACCCTATTGTTCTGGTATCGATTGTTTCCATGTATTTTACATTTCCCCACTCCCTACAGGCTAGCGAGGACAACTAGATAACATTAAAGGGAACCTGTCATGTTTGTAGTGTCTTTTAAAAGAGCTTTAAATTCCGTCAATGCATTGTTCTAGAAGTTTTGCTAGCAAATGTATAGATTTGGAGATTGGGGTTATCTCCATTTGTGTCTCAATTTGTTCGACAGACACTCAATGCTGAGGAATTGAAAGACAGGTATAGCAGAAGAGACGTACTGGATACCTCACTCACCGAGTAACCCAGGTGCTCTGAAGCCAAAGCTGGTCAGGCCTCCCTTTTATTCTGCAAATCTAGGTATAGCAGAACAGACCTCCTTCTCTGCTCTCCATGCATAGCAATTGCAGTGCATGCAGTGTGATTGCTACTGAACTCCCTAGCCGGCGCTGATTGTGATAGCTAGGGAGTATAGAAACTGAGTGACATGATGTCACTCTCTTCAGACAATAGAAAATAAATATTGACCTCAATACCTGCACCTATTCCCTTGTAGAGTGCCAGCATCATATATTTGTTTGTATTGACCTCAATACCCGCACCTATTCCCTTGTAGAATGCCAGCATCATATATTTGTTTTAAAAATAAATATTGGTCCAGACACTCAAGGATAAAAGCCAAAATAGCAGCTTTATACAGAGCAAAACAACAGCAACTTTTCGACTCGGCGAGGCCTTTGTCAGGATGGGTCAAAACTACTTTTGTTTTGCTCTACATAAAGCTGCTATTTTGGCTTTTATCCTTGAGTGCCTGGACCAGTATTTATGTTTTATATCTGGAAGTGAGACGTGGCTGTCCTCAGGTCCTGAACACCCTGGAAGCCTATAGATTGCCGTATAATTATCTTTTAAGTTCAGACAATGGCACACTGGCAAAAAAAGCCACCCTGTTGGCATCGTGGAAGTAGTGCTGTTGGACCGAAGGTGGGTGTAACAGAAGTGTAACTTCTACCTCTGTAAGGAGATCACAGCTGGGGGAGCGGTGGGCCAGGTAAGTGTGTCTGCCACTCTCACCCCCAGCCGGACCTAAATGTAATAAAGAAGGAAGGAGATTTAGGGCCACATTTGGGTGAAAAGAATTACCATGGTGATAAAATTACCAACAGATGAGCTTTTCATATTCCACCGTTAAAGGAAACCAATTTAGAATTTTTATGAGATACTCAAAATGACTGGAATAAATGACATTCCTATGCAATCAAAACATGATATAGGACACGATTCCTCAAACTCCGGCCCCCCAGATGTTGCTGAACTACAACTCCCATGATTCTCTGGCTATCTATGTAATTCAAAGGATCATGGGAGTTGTAGTTCAGCAACATCTGGGGGGCTGGAGTTTAAGGACCCATGATATAGGTCTAGGACATATTAGGGACTCAAGGTAGGGGTTTATAAACACCACACATTACCTTTCTTTGTGTGTCTTTCAAATTTTGCAACCCATAATTGACACGCTTACAACCACAGGCATTTAATCATACAAAGTTACATCATTATAGGTACAAAGATACAACTCTCATTGACCTATAATGGATATCTACTCACTAGGCTAACTTATTAACATTACCTCAATTATTTGCCATTTTTAATGATAACTTTGAGCACTACCAACACGGTGGGTATCCATATATTTGTTTGAGTTATTTATAATATAAAAAATTTATTATTAACCATTAAAGGTTAAGTTTTAATCTCATTAGGGCACTCCTTCCCTCTTTTTATTTTACTACTTTCATATTTATTTTACTCTAATAATTTGAACCACTAGAGGGCAGTTCTAACGTGTATATCTAATGAACTAGAAGGTGCAGCTCTCAGCTAAGGTGTTGTGGATCAGAATGTTGATCTTTGTTATATTCAGAGGAAACCCAAATTGTTGTTACAAGTGCACTTGGAGAAGCGAGAATTAGACACCAGACACCTGTTGGTATTCAAAATAAGCCTCTGACGTTTTTTATTCATTAGCTGGGTTTTATACATTAAAAATTAAGTGCTTACGTGCAAATACTCTTAGAACAAAAATAGCAAGGGAATACAGATAAGACATAGGGATGAGCGCCATGTATACATAACAAATAAGTTTCAAGGTAAGAGAGAACAACAAGATTAGATATGAGACAACTTAGGTGGGGGCTCTCTGCTCCCGGGACTTAGACATATATGGTCTTAAGTGTTGTTCAAGCATCAAGCAATCAATCCTAATTCCAAGTTAGCCAATTTTAATATAGGATATCATTATATGACACCTATAAGCTTAAATGGCAATATTTTTATTCTGATTGCATTACAGACTGCAAAAATAGAAAACACACCGCAATGCTCTGCATATATACTTAGACATATACCCATTTTGCATGGATTGAGAGTTTGAAAGAAAAGCAATCAGCACAAGTTAGATGTTGTATTACTGCCATGGATGGCATCTACTGACATGGGTGGAGAATTTAGTACAGCATTTAATGGGTGCTGTATGTTATCTAGTCTTCATAGATGTCAGATATAGGCAGGGCCAGTGCAAGGATTTCTGCCGCCCAGGGCAAAGATCAATTTTGCCGCCCCCTCATCTCACTCACTCACTGGCAGACACACACACTCACTGCCAGACACACAGACACACACACACACTCACTGACAGACAGACACACATTTACTCACTGACACACATACACTCACTGACACACACAAACACACACACACACACTGACACATATACACTCACTCACTGACAGACACACACACACACACACACTCACTGACAGACACACACACACACACACAGACACTCACTGACAGACACACACACACTTACTCACTGACACACATACACTCACTCACTGACACTCACTCACAACCCGGTGCAGGCCGGTGCCCTAGGCGAATGCCTAATTCGCCTAACGGTAGTGCCGGCCCTGAATATAGGTGGAGTATAGGTGGAGCATGTGTGCACAAACTGCATATACTCACATTAACTTATGTCAAACCCAGTTGCGGAACTAATATGGAGAGAGCCCTGGTACACAAAATGTTTTTAGGCCCCCTTCTAGTGCAAGGGTGACCAAAGGTAGATTCCCATCTGTGGTACAGTACCCACAATGCTTTGCCACCTGGAGATCCACCACTTGCCCATCCTTGCAGAGTTTTATTTGTGAGCATTGTTTGTGCGTTTGGAGATAAGCATGTTTTTGTATTTGTTTAAAAATGTGTAATTGTATGTACTGTTTCCTATGAGGGGTGTTTCTATATAATTTGGGCTTTTTAATACAGGGGTGTATTTCTATGTAATATTTGCCTTTGTGTTGGTGTTTGTAATGTATGCATATACACACATATACTGCTACATACATACTTACATATATACAGTATCTCACAAAAGTGAGTACACCCCTAACATTTTTATAAATATTGTATTATATCTTTTCATGTGACAACACTGAAGAAATTACACTCTGATACAATGTAAAGCAGTAAGTGTAAAGCCTGTATAGCAGTGTAAATTTGCTGTCCCCTCAAAATAACAACACACAGCCATTAATGTCTAAACCGTTGGCAACAAAAGTGAGTACACCCCTAAGTGGAAATGTCCAAATTGGGCCCAAAGTGTCAATATTTTGTGTGGCCACCATCATTTTCCAGCACTGCCTTAACCCTCATGAGCATGGAGTTCACCAGAGCTTCACAGGTTGCCACTGGAGTCCTCTTCCACTCCTCCATCTGTACGTACACAGATAAACATTCACATTTACACGCACAGATACCCACTTATAAATACACATATTCAGATACACACACTGACACATACAAACACCCTGACACACAAATACACACACTGACACAAACACCTGACACATGCACACACTGACACACAGATACATTCAGTTAACATACCTTTTATGTGCAGGAGGGTGGTTTGCTTAGGGTACTGCTGCCGGCTCAGTCTGATGGGAGTGTGGTCTGCACGAGGGACAGAGCAACCCCGGGTGATTGTAGCTGATACCCATTTATTAAATGGTTTAAGAGTTGCTCAATGCCACACTGCAGACCTGTGTTGAAATTATTATTATTTGCATTTATATAGTAACAGATTCTGTAATGCTTTACAATATTTATAAGGGGACTTTAACAACATATGAGACAAACTATTACAAATTTTGACAGGAGCAGTAGGTTGATTAGGATCCTGTTGAGGTTTACAGTCTAGCGGAGATGGGGTATAAAAACACAAAACGAAAGACAGCTGGAAAAATAGTACTCAATTGTCAGGGTGAAAATTTAACAGATTTGGAAGGTGAGAGCGAAGTGGACAATGGATCCACTAATTAAGTTGAGTAAGTAATGACGGTTATCATGAGAATCAACAGGCTATTCTGAAGAGGTGCATTTTAGGGACTTCTTAAAGGATTGAAGGTTAAGGGTGAGTCTGAAGGGGGAAGGCAGTCTCAGGGAATGTAGATGCCCACGTGAAGTTAAGTAAGTTCACAGGTGAAGCAGCAGAAAGGAGAATGTCAACTGACAGCAGCATTCATTATGGACCGTTGAGAGGCAGAACAGTTTCTGGAGAGACCAGTTAGGAGAGAACTAATAATAGTAATCAATGCAAGACATTACAAGAGTATGATCAAGCTCCTTACTAGCATCTTGTGTTAGAAAGGGGCAGGTATGTGAAATGTTTGCAGGGCCGGACTGGCCCACCGGGATACCGGGAAATTTCCCGGTGGGCCGTCTGCACCTGGGGCCGGGGTGACCTGCGGCCGCAGGGAAAACTTGAATAGCGGCCGCAGGGGAAGCTCTTCTTGTGGCCGCTGGGGGAGCAGGCTGTTCTGTCTCTGCTCCCCCTCCCTCGCACGCTAGAAAGAGACCGGGGCCGGAATATGACGTCATATTCCGGCCCCGGTCTCATTAAGCTGCGCGCGAGGGAGGGGGAGCAGAGACAGAACAGCCTGCTCCCCCAGCGGCCACAAGAAGAGCTTCCCCTGCGGCCGCCATTCAAGTTCTCCCTGCGGCCTCAGGTCACCTATCAGTCTGCCCACCCACCCACACAGGTAGCAACAAGTATGTATGTCAGTGTGTGTGTGTCTGTGTCATGCTGTGTGTGTGTGTCTGTCTGTGTCATACTGTGTGTGTGTCTGTCTGTGTCATGCTGTGTGTGTGTGTCTGTCTGTGTCATGCTGTGTGTCTGTCTGTGTCATGCTGTGTGTGTGTCTGTCTGTGTCATGCTGTGTGTGTGTCTGTGTCATGCTGTGTGTGTGTGTCTGTCTGTGTCATGCTGTGTGTCTGTCTGTGTCATGCTGTGTGTGTGTCTGTCTGTGTCATGCTGTGTGTGTGTGTCTGTGTCATGCTTTGTGTGTGTGTGTCTGTCTGTGTCATGCTTTGTGTGTGTCTGTCTGTGCCATGCTGTGTGTGTGTGTGTGTCTGTGTCATGCTGTGTGTGTGTCTGTCTGTGTCATGCTGTGTGTCTGTCTGTGTCATGCTGTGTGTGTGTCTGTCTGTGTAATGCTGTGTGTGTGTGTGTGTGTGTCATGCTGTGTGTCTGTCTGTGCCATGCTGTGTGTGTGTGTCTGTCTGTATCATGCTGTGTGTGTGTGTCTGTGTCATGCTGTGTGTCTGTCTGTGTCATGCTGTGTGTGTGTCTGTCTGTGTAATGCTGTGTGTGTGTGTGTGTGTGTCATGCTGTGTGTCTGTCTGTGCCATGCTGTGTGTGTGTGTCTGTCTGTATCATGCTGTGTGTGTGTGTCTGTGTCATGCTGTGTGTGTGTGTGTGTGTCTGTCTCTGTCATGCTGTGTGTGTGTGTCTGTCTGTGTCATGCTGTGTGTGTCTGTCTGTGTCATGCTGTGTGTGTGTGTGTCTGTGTCATGCTGTGTGTGTGTGTCTGTGTCATGCTGTGTGTGTGTGTGTCTATCTCTGTCATGCTGTGTGTGTGTCTGTCTGTGTCATGCTGTGTGTGTGTGTGTCTGTGTCATGCTGTGTGTGTGTCTGTCTGTGTCATGCTGTGTGTGTGTGTCATGGTGTGTGTGTCTGTGTCATGGTGTGTGTGTCTGACATGGTGTGTGTGTCTGTGTTGTGTGTGTGTGTCTGTGTCACGGTGTGTCTGTATCATGGTGTGTGTGTGTCTGTCTGTGTCATGGTGTGTGTGTGTGTCTGTCTGTGTCATGCTGTGTGTGTGTCTGTCTGTGTCATGCTGTGTGTGTCTGTCTGTGTCATGCTGTGTGTGTGTGTGTGTGTGTGTAGCGGTACTTACCCTCTCCAGGGGCCGGCCGGGGTCCTCTCTTCTCGCCGCGCGCGGTCCTGCTCCTGCACGAGCCGCGCGCGGCTCAGCCAACGATAAGATCAGTCGGGCGGGCAGTGACCGCGAGAAGCGGTCACGTGTCCCGCCCGACACTAAGAGCGCGCCGCGCGTCTCGGGCGCGCTCTTAAAGGGACAGTGGGAGACTAAATTAGAATCAGTCTCCCATTGGCCCCTGTCAGGCCACATTCCCCATACACTCACGTTTTGGGGGCGTGGATATGACAGGGGCCAATCAAAGTGAACCTTAGGGTATTTATACTCACCTGTTTCCCTTGCTCCTTGCCCTATCGTGGTTTCTGTCCAGTTCCCTTTAGTGCTTGTATCGTTCAGTTGGTTTTTTGGTGCTTGACCTTGGCTTTGTTCCTGACTCCGCTCTCTCCTTATCCTTGCTTGCTTATCCGCTGTTTTGTCCTCTGTGTACCAGTCCTCGGCTTGTTCTACGTTACGCTGTCTCTCAGTTCCCTTGACCTCGGCTTGTTCTGACTCTGTCTTTCTCTCGTCCTAGTCCGGCCATTCTAAGGTCCGGTAAGACGAACTCTGTTTCTTGTCTCTTGACTGTTGAACTATTCCTGCGTGTTGGGGTATATTACCGTGACATTACGATAGGGCCATGGACCCCGCAGGTTTAGGACAACAGATGGCCACTCATGAGGCTAGATTCGCAGAACAGGATCACCGTATGGATCAAATGGCTCAAGCCATCCAGACACTGTTATCCAGATCAGCTCCGGTACCTGTACCTGCGCCTCCTGTAAACCCTATACCAGACACTGCTAATATGCCTAATGCTTCAGCACATCTAACCCCGCCACCTAGGTATGGAGGGGACGCTAAGACATGTAGGGGATTCCTTAATCAAGTGGAGTTCCACTTTGAAATGTACCCACGTTCATTTCCCACTGATAGATCTAAGGTGGGTTTTCTTATGCACCAACTTACGGATAAGGCACTAGAATGGGCAAATCCTATTTGGGAGGCTAATGGGCCTATGGTACACGACTTCACTAGCTTCCTCACAGCGTTTCGTAGAACATTTGACACGACTAAAAGGTCAAAAAACGCCGCCAGGGCATTAATGAGAATAAAGCAAGGATCTAAATCTGTAGCCGATTATGCTATTCAGTTCCGTACCCTTGCCTCACAGGTAGATTGGACTAATAATGGGCTTACTACCACGTTTATGGAAGGTCTGTCTGAAACTATGTTGGATGAGGTAGCAGCTAAGGACCTCCCTGTACCCCTGGAGGACCTGATTGACTATCTTATCGATATAGATGACAGGTTATATACCAGGTCCAGAAATAGACATTTTGTTCCCTTTAACTCCCCTAGAGCTGAGACTCCCGAGGGATCTAAAGGTTCTGAGGAGGAACCTATGCAGTTAGGGGTTGCTAAACTTACTGACGCTGAAAAGCTTTATAGGAGAAAGGAGGGACTTTGTCTTTATTGTGGTAGGAGGGGTCATATGAGACAAGAATGTCCCGTGCGTCCGGGAAACTATCGCACCTAAGACCGTATAGAGGACTGGCCTTGGGTGTGACATCACAGTCCTCACATTTGCCTCTTAATAAATTACTTCTTCCTGTTTCCCTGCACCTTGATAGTAACTGCATAGCAGGGAATATACTAGCCCTGGTTGATTCCGGAGCGGCCGAAAACTTTATTGATTCCAGTTTTGTCAAGGAGAATAACATACCCACCAGAGAGAAGGAGACACCCTTGACCGTTGAGGCCATAGATGGTAGACCATTATGCTCTCCAGTTATCACACATGAAACTGTTCCACTACATATGTCTACAGGGGTGTTACACTCTGAGACCATTCGGTTTCAGATCATTACTTCTCCTTCCTCTCACCTCGTGTTAGGGTATCCTTGGTTACGTACTCATAATCCCACCATTGATTGGGAGTCAGGACAAATAGTTTCTTGGAGTGATTCTTGCCAAGAGTCTTGTATTGTTAAAGTCACCCCTTTGAATTCTACTAATATTCCTCCCGTGCCTACGGGCATACCCTCTCAGTACCTGTCTCTTAAATCTGTTTTTGATAAAAGGGAGGCTGAAAGATTGCCACCTCACAGGCCTTACGATTGTGCAATTAATTTATTACCTGGTACGATGCCTCCCAAAGGGAGAATATATCCTTTATCTCCTCAGGAGAATCTGGTTATGGAGGAATATATTAAGGAATCTCTAGAGAAGGGATTTATAAGAAGATCCTCTTCCCCGGCAGGGGCGGGTTTCTTCTTTGTATCTAAGAAAGATGGCGAATTAAGGCCTTGTATTGACTATAGGGGCCTAAATAAAATCACCGTCAAAAATGCGTACCCCATACCTTTGATCACAGAACTATTTGATAGGCTTAAACAGGCCACAGTTTTTACTACATTGGACCTTAGGGGTGCTTACAATCTCATACGTATCAAAAAGGATCACGAGTGGAAGACCGCTTTCAATACCAGGAGTGGCCACTACGAGTACACTGTGATGCCCTTTGGTCTTTGTAACGCCCCAGCAGTTTTTCAGGAATTTATTAATGATGTCCTACGTCAATTTATACATACATTCGTTATAGTATACTTGGACGACATATTAATTTATTCTACTGATTTACAGACTCATCACATGCATGTTAAATTAGTGTTGAGAACTCTTCTGGTTAACGGTCTCTATTGCAAACTCGAAAAATGTTCATTTGATCAATCTGAAGTCCAATTCTTGGGTTATATAATCTCGGCCAAGGGTTTTCGTATGGATCCCAAGAAACTGTCTGCCATTATGGAATGGCCTCTACCCCAGGGTTTGAAAGCCATTCAGCGTTTTCTGGGGTTCTCTAATTATTATAGGCGTTTTATTAAAGGGTTTTCTGCCATTGTTGCGCCTATAACCAGAATGACCAAGAAGGATGGTAATACTCATGTCTGGAAACCAGAAGCACTCGAGGCCTTTGAATTCTTGAAGGCTACATTTGCCTCTGCTCCTGTTTTACAGCATCCTGTCCCTTCACTGCCCTTTATTCTTGAAGTTGATGCTTCTGAGATAGGGGTAGGTGCTATCTTGTCTCAAAGAGATTCACCTGAAAAGCCGTTACACCCTTGTGGCTTCTTTTCCAGACAGATGTCCAAAGCAGAGAGGAATTATGATGTAGGCAATCGTGAACTCCTTGCTATCATTTTGGCGCTCAAGGAATGGAGACATCTGCTAGAGGGTACTAGGGATCCCATCCTCATTTTAACGGATCACAAAAACCTCTCTTACCTTAGTGAAGCAAAAAGATTGTCTTCTAGGCAGGCCAGGTGGTCTCTGTTTTTGTCTCGTTTTAATTACATAATCACATACAGACCGGGTGATCGTAATACTAAAGCTGACGCTCTGTCCAGACAATTCGAGACTACTGACAAACTCGAGGTCGATGTTACCCCTGTCATTCCGCCTGACAGAATAATAGCGACTACTGTTCTTTCCATTTCGTCTTCTCTCTTACAAGCTATTCAGGCTAAACAATACTTGGCTCCTGGGGAGAGGCATGCTGATAAGCTATTCGTTGATATACCGGAGAGACGAGACATCTTGTCATTATATCATGACACTAGAACTGCTGGACACCCTGGTATTTCTAAGACATTCTCAGCAGTTTCTAGATATTTCTGGTGGGCTTCCTTGCGCAAGGACGTCACCGATTACGTTAATGCCTGTAGCACTTGTGCCAGTATGAAGTCCTCCCACAGAGTTCCTTGTGGGTTGTTACATCCGTTGCCCATACCCGAGAGACCGTGGTCCAATATATCCATGGATTTCATTGTTGAATTACCTCCCTCTAATGGTAAAACTGTCATCCTGATGATTGTGGATCGTTTTTCTAAGATGGCTCATTTTGTGTCTCTTGTCAAATTGCCATCATCCAGGGAACTTGCCTCTATCTTTGCCAGGGAGGTGTTTCGGTTGCATGGTATTCCCACTTCGATCGTGTCCGATAGGGGTAGCCAGTTTATCTCCAGATTCTGGAGAACGTTTTGTACAGAGATGGGTATCTCCCTCTCGTTTTCTTCAGCCTACCACCCCCAGTCTAATGGAGCTGCTGAACGTGCCAACCAATCTCTAGAGCAGTATCTTCGTTGTTTCGTGTCCCACCATCAGAACAATTGGGCTGACCTTCTTCCTTGGGCTGAGTTTGCTCGTAATAATGCTGCTCATGAATCCTCCGCTAACAGCCCTTTTTACGTTGTTTATGGCCGGCATCCCGTGGTTCTTCCAGCTGCATTCTCCTTACAGGGCATGCCAGCTCTGGACGAACATTTGGCTAGTCTACGTAATACTTGGGAGCAGGTTCAGTGTTCTTTGGTGGCCTCAGCTGCTCGCCAGAAGGTTCAGGCTGACAAGCATCGCAGGGCGGCTCCATCCTATGCTGTGGGAGACCGGGTTTGGCTTTCTACTCGCAATATTCGTCTTCGTGTGCCTTCTATGAAGTTGGCCCCTCGTTTTATTGGTCCTTTTCGTATCTTGCATGTGGTTAATCCTGTCTCGTATGCATTGGATCTTCCAAAAAATTTACGCATTCCTAACGTGTTTCATACCTCCTTGTTAAAACCCCTCCTGTGCAACCGTTATACTCGGCATGTCCCTCCTCCTCCTCCGGTTTCTGTGGAGGGCCATGAGGAGTTTGAAGTGGCGGCTGTAATTGACTCTCGTTTGCTTCGGGGTCGCCTCCAATATCTGGTACATTGGAAGGGCTATGGGTCTGAGGAACGCAGTTGGATTTCCGCTGACGCTGTTCACGCTCCTCGCCTTGTGCGTTCTTTCCACGCTCGTTTTCCTGCCAGGCCTGCTCCTCCCCGCCCGGTGGGCGTGTCTTCAGGGGGGGGTACTGTAGCGGTACTTACCCTCTCCAGGGGCCGGCCGGGGTCCTCTCTTCTCGCCGCGCGCGGTCCTGCTCCTGCACGAGCCGCGCGCGGCTCAGCCAACGATAAGATCAGTCGGGCGGGCAGTGACCGCGAGAAGCGGTCACGTGTCCCGCCCGACACTAAGAGCGCGCCGCGCGTCTCGGGCGCGCTCTTAAAAGGGACAGTGGGAGACTAAATTAGAATCAGTCTCCCATTGGCCCCTGTCAGGCCACATTCCCCATACACTCACGTTTTGGGGGCGTGGATATGACAGGGGCCAATCAAAGTGAACCTTAGGGTATTTATACTCACCTGTTTCCCTTGCTCCTTGCCCTATCGTGGTTTCTGTCCAGTTCCCTTTAGTGCTTGTATCGTTCAGTTGGTTTTTTGGTGCTTGACCTTGGCTTTGTTCCTGACTCCGCTCTCTCCTTATCCTTGCTTGCTTATCCGCTGTTTTGTCCTCTGTGTACCAGTCCTCGGCTTGTTCTACGTTACGCTGTCTCTCAGTTCCCTTGACCTCGGCTTGTTCTGACTCTGTCTTTCTCTCGTCCTAGTCCGGCCATTCTAAGGTCCGGTAAGACGAACTCTGTTTCTTGTCTCTTGACTGTTGAACTATTCCTGCGTGTTGGGGTATATTACCGTGACAGTGTGTCTGTGTCATGCTTTGTGTGTGTGTCTGTCTGTGTCATGCTGTGTGTCTGTCTGTGTCATGCTTTGTGTGTGTGTGTCTGTGTCATGCTGTGTGTGTGTGTGTCTGTCTGTGTCATGCTGTGTGTGTGTGTGTGTGTGTGTGTGTCTGTCTGTGTCATGCTGTGTGTGTGTCTGTCTGTGTCATGCTGTGTGTGTCTGTCTCATGCTGTGTGTGTGTGTGTGTGTGTGTCTGTCTGTCTCATGCTGTGTGTGTGTGTGTGTCTGTCTGTGTCATGCTGTGTGTCTGTCTGTGTCATGCTGTGTGTGTGTCTGTGTCTGTCTCATGCTGCTGATAAGGGAATCTTTTAAGCAAACAAAGAAGTTTGAATGACTATCTGTTCCTGTCCAAATTAGAGATGTTTAAATTGCGTATACGCAGAAGTAAATTCACACTGACACAGAGTTCAGATTAGATGAAAGAACTTCAGGAAATTTATTGGCTTCTGTTAAAAAGCGGGCTTGCAAGCCCTTTTAAAGGCAGAATTACATCATTATAAAAATCAAGATATGAGCAAGAAAACATTGTCAATTGGCTCAAGTGCAAAGTGGTTAGTCAAATGCCCTCCTTGTTGGGTGTTGCGTCTTATGTCATAACTGACGTCATAAAGTTCTCCTCCAGATTTCAGCGCCATCTTGCTAGCACGAGGAGCTTACTCGATGGGAGGGGGGCTTGGCAGCTATCCATAATGAGTAGCTGGTACGTTAGCTGTTTCAAGGTTAGTATCCTTCAGTGTTCTCAAGGCCTTCTTAGCAATTATACATTCTATCAAGACTATCTGCTACAGTGTTTCATTTAATCAGAAGATTCTAGCATTTTCTGCTGACATGCTGTTTCTATGAACAAAGGAATCTTGTAAAGCTTAAACTATGAGGCCTGAGAGCTGAATATGAGAATATAGTATTAAAGGGGCCCAGTAAGGATTATATAGTTTATAAGGGGCCTAATAATGGTTATAAGTTATAAGGGGTCTAATAATTCTACAACAGTCCCCCCTATAGAGTGTTAATTGCTAAAAAGGATAAACTTTATTTGTTAGTATCAGAAGATTTGTTAGCCCAAAGACACATAAAACCCCATGTCCGCTACTTTGGTGTTAGTGCAAAGTGCAAGTCTATCCCTAATCTGACCCTAGTAGGCTGCAACTCATCCGTCAGTACGGCTCTCGAACGCTTCACTCCCATGGGTATCCCACGGTGGCTTGTCCACCACTTCTCCGCACGGTAGACTAACCCATACAGACGGAAGCTGTCCCTTAGCTGTCCCTCCCTAGAATTTCTGCACTTCGTCGTCATAGGGAAGAGTTTGTAGCGGAATGCAGGGCGATGTGAGATCTTGATCACCTTTTTTCAGATGAGTAAAGGTTGGTGTCGTTTGGTCTACAGTCTTCTGTAGGAATTTTCTGAGGCATGGGAGGACACAACAAACGAGAAGAGCAAAAATAAAAAGAAAAATTAGTAGAGCCACACCAATATGAACTAAAGCTTTTTGCCAACCAGTCATCCAACCAAACCATTTTTCCCAGGGATCTGTCACCCCAGAATTCCTTTTCAACTCTTCTGAGAGTTTATTTAATTTTTCTATGGCCAAAGTGACCTTACCATTAGGGCCTGTGTTTTCTGGAATGTAAGTGCAACAAGTCATGGTGTCGGGTAGTATTCTACATACACCCCCCTTCTCAGCTAAAATCATGTCTAAGGCCAGTCTGTTCTGGAATGTCATTTGGGATGTGGCTTGTAATTGTTCGGCTAAACCCTGGAGGGCATCCCTGGTAGGCCAGTCTGTTCTGGAATGTCATTTGGGATGTGGCTTGTAATTGTTCGGCTAAACCCTAGTAGGCTGCAACTCATCCGTCAGTACGGCTCTCGAACGCTTCACTCCCATGGGTATCCCACGGTGGCTTGTCCACCACTTCTCCGCACGGTAGACTAACCCATACAGACGGAAGCTGTCCCTTAGCTGTCCCTCCCTAGAATTTCTGCACTTCGTCGTCATAGGGAAGAGTTTGTAGCGGAATGCAGGGCGATGTGAGATCTTGATCACCTTTTTTCAGATGAGTAAAGGTTGGTGTCGTTTGGTCTACAGTCTTCTGTAGGAATTTTCTGAGGCATGGGAGGACACAACAAACGAGAAGAGCAAAAATAAAAAGAAAAATTAGTAGAGCCACACCAATATGAACTAAAGCTTTTTGCCAACCAGTCATCCAACCAAACCATTTTTCCCAGGGATCTGTCACCCCAGAATTCCTTTTCAACTCTTCTGAGAGTTTATTTAATTTTTCTATGGCCAAAGTGACCTTACCATTAGGGCCTGTGTTTTCTGGAATGTAAGTGCAACAAGTCATGGTGTCGGGTAGTATTCTACATACACCCCCCTTCTCAGCTAAAATCATGTCTAAGGCCAGTCTGTTCTGGAATGTCATTTGGGATGTGGCTTGTAATTGTTCGGCTAAACCCTGGAGGGCATCCCTGGTATAGTTAACAAAGCGCTGTTGGTTGTAATAGATATCATTTATCCAGTTAAGGCAGTGACTATAGTGAAGAGTGATTCAAACCCCACTGCAACTTCATCTCTAGCTTTAAATTCATTAGGTACCCCCCTAGGTACCCCAATGGCATCTATGTAAACATGTGGGTCAAAACTGCCTTTTACTGGGGTTTCACGTTTGACTCTGGTTGATGTGTGTGTTGGATCATGAGTGTTAGGATGATTATCAGAAATAATGTGGATGGGCATGATGACTTTGACTAAGGTACACTCTCCCCACCACTCAGACTCCAGTCTAGACCTTAACTGTAAATCCCCACATAACCAGTAAATATCTCCTAGTGACCTAGTATGGTGTTGTAACAGATGCACAGGAACCGTTCTGTAGGTGGCACAATAACCCTTGGAAAAGTTACCCATAAATTTACCGATCCCATCATACATGGTGTGACAAGTGTAATTACCTTTATAGATTGTAATTCCATCTGGGGGGTTTAACACCTCCTACTAGGATAGGGTACTCTGCTGTCCATGCTTCGCAGAGGGACCTGTTAAAATCATAGCGGTAGGCAAAAAGGCTCAAGAAACACTCTTCTATTTCTAAAGGGAGGATTAGGGGAACGGTGCCAAGATGAGGTCGGGCACCACCACACACATAGCATGCGGTTCTATTATGCTTGTTGGCATTATATCTCATCCACTCTAACCACAAATTAATGTCATTAAATCCAGTTTCAGCGGCCATGGTGTCTTCAAAAGTGGGGTTAGCAATGGCCATCATGTCCTTAAAGGACTGGATGTGTGGTTTCAGCGGATTTGGGACCATATGTACAGCTCCTTGCCACTCTGGAGAGTGACACATATCATTAAGGTAGAAATGTCCTAGTTTATTATAGGAACCCCTTCTCCAGTACATTCCCATTACATATTGGCCAGCATCCTCTGGGCCAGGATGTTCAATATTTAACATTAACTTCATAGGTGTACTTCCTCCAGGCTTTCTTAAAGTCATTCTTTGGAGGAGGGATCTGCCATGATCATCTACTTTTGATAAAGCACTTTCTGGTTTGTAACCCCAGGCAGGCCCGGTATTCCATCCCGCCGCCCCCCAATGGTTACAATTGTGCCCCCACTGTTCGTCAACTACACAAATGTAGGGGTCTTTTGCTTGTGGTATATCTTTATAAATGGCTTAAAACTGTGATTTAGGGAATGGGCAATCTACAATGTCACAGTAATCAAAAGTAAAGGTGGCTACACAGGTACATGATGAGTTATACCAGAAGTTGTACCCACTAGCATCTTTGGTAATGGCCACCTGCTGGGCTTTAAGGAGGCCAATCAAGGGGATTAGGTACCAGAAGTACATGGTTGTGTGGAATTAGCTTCCTCTGGAGCGGGTGTCTTTTTGCAATGGGAGGCGTGGATCCAATGTGGCCTACCAGCCAGCTTGACAGAGGTAGCGGTGATCAGGAGAACTTGGAATGGTCCCTCAAATCTTGGTTCCAGAGTGTGTTTTCGCCCAAATTTCTTGACTAGGACCCAATCACCAGGGAGCAGACTGTGGTTGCCTGTGTCAGAATCAGGATCTGGAATTGAAGAGAAAACTTGGGCATGGATTTTGTTTAAGGCACTTGCAAGTTCAGTCACATAATCTATTAAAACATCAATCTGAAGCTGTAGTTGTTGGGGAAAATAGCAACCTAGCCTGGGTGCAGTACCAAATAGAATCTCATAAGGGGACAATGAGGGCTTTCCCCTGGGTGTATGTCTGACACTGAACAGGGCTATTCTGGCCAGGGCATTTTTGTCTCTTGTGACATTTTTAGCATTCTAGTTTTCAAGGTACCATTCATACGCTCCACCTTACCACTACTCTGTGGGTGGTAAGGGGTGTGAAAAGCAAGAGTTACTCCTAGAGCAGTCCAAATTTCTTTGGTAACTGATGCTGTGAAGGCCGGACCTTGGTCACTTTCAATGACTTCCGGCAATCCAAATCTACACACAATTTCTGTAAGTAGACGTCGTGCTGTTGTTTTGGCGGTCATGTTAGTCACTGGGTAGGCTTCTGGCCAGCCTGAGAACATGTCCACTATCACTAGTGCATATTCATAATTGCCGCTCTTTGGCATCTGGATATGATCTATCTGGATTCTTTGGAATGGATACATGGGCTTAGCCAGGTGCTTCGAGGGGACTTTAGCTGTTTTCCCAGGATTACATTTAGCACAGATGACACAAGCTTTGCAGTAGTTATTGATCAGCGTGGTAATTCCAGGAGCTTCATAGTACTTCTGTATGAGGGCATTCATCAGATCTTTTGATAAGTGTGCAGGGCCATGTGCCCATTGAACAACTGCTGGGTACAAACTCTTAGGGAGACAGAATCTGAGGTTGTTGTAATATACTCCATCTTTTAGGACTGCTCCTTTCTTCTTCCATTTCTGTATTTCCTCAGGGGCAATTGCAGCTTGTTGTTCCCGTAGGATTCTTAGGTCAGTAGGAAGAGTCTGCAGAGTGAATATTGGAGTTTCTTAATTTCTTGGGATTTCTTCATTTCCGGACACTCTTCTTTCCACTTCCTGTGGTCCTCTTGCAGCTTGCTTTGCAGCTTGATCAGCTAGATGGTCCTTTGCTTCATCCAAGTCCAACTTCCCATGTGCTTTTATCTTCAAAACAGCCACTTCTTCTGGAAGTAGGAGGGCATCCATCAGCTCCTTGATTGCAAAACTCTGCTTGACTGGTGTACCGGCGGTGGTAAGAAATCCTCTTGTTTTCCAAATTAGTCCGAAGTCATGAGCCACGCCCAGTGCATATCTTGAGTCTGTGTAGATATTGGCGCGCTTTCCTTCAGAAATCTTGCATGCTGAAGTTAGAGCTTGTAATTCAGCTTCTTGTGCAGACTTTGTTGATGGTAGTGATGATGACTCAATAATTTCATCTGCTGTGGTTACGGCATATCCTGTATGATATTTTCCTTCTTCATCAGCATACCTGGAGCCGTCCACAAACAGGGTGATGTCAGGATCTGTTAGTGGATCCTCATGCACGGTTGGTAGGTGTGTTGTTTCCATTTTCATCTGTTCAAAGCAGTCATGGGGGGTTTCTGGATCATGGCCATGCTGTATGATCAGGTCTTCAAGTTCTTCTTCCAGAAAGTAACGTGGCCATGCTCTTACAGGTTCACGTTCAGTTGATGCATACTTGGCAACACCTATTTCTTGAAGTTGTGAATCATCCATGGTGGCCCATAGTTTTGCCATGGGCCCAAGATCACCCCATGACTTAGTCTTTGACTTGGTTACAGGGATGTGTGGAATAGCTGTGTCCCAATGATGGTACAGAGGTTTAAGTTCATGTGGCAGTTGGACTAAAGTCATGCTGTTACCTTCAGTATCATAGTAGAAGTCCTGTAAGGTGAGTGTTATCTCAACCAAGTGAAAAAGTTCATCCTCATAGCGAGGTTCAGGGTTGATGGTTGGTTTGTACCACATGGTGCAAAAAGCATATTCAGGCCCGTCACAGGGAGGCAATTTGGGGAGCAGTTTTGCCAGAGTGTGTGTAAGGAGTAGGACATATCCTTCATCCATGATGAATCCATAATAGGTACCCCCCTCAGGGAGTGGCAGAAGAGTGGACGGGTTTAAAACCTGGCATCTTTGGAGGGTGACATTGTCAGGCAGTAGGAGGCGACACTGGAGTCGAAGGTGTCTGGCAGCTGTGATATGTTTGATTTGGACCTGGTTAATGATTGCAGAAATGTCATGAGGTGCCAAAACAGTAAGAGGGTGACCAAGAACCAGGTCCCCAGTACAGTCAATAAGTTCCTGAGCTGCAAAAACAGCACGAAGGCAGGAAGGGGTGCCTCTGGCCACGATATCCAGTTGACAGGAGAAGAATCCAATAGGCCTCTGACGTCCGCCAGGACCATGTGGTTGAGTGAGGACGCCTGTAGCGTGGCCTTGTCTTTCTGACACAAACAATTTGAAAGGCTTGTCATAATTTGGTAGGCCAAGAGCAGGGGCAGAGGCAATTGCTCGTTGAAGAGTATAGAAGTTGTCAAGTGCCTCTGGTGACAGGCAGAAGGGGTCTGATTTGAGAGCGTCATACAAGGGTTTCATGAGCAGAGAGGCCTCAGGGATCCAGGCTCTGCAGTATGAGATGAGGCCTAGGAAAGCATGTAGGGACTTCGTGCTCTTTGGAGGAGGAATGGCCAACACTGCTCTGACACGGTCACGTGTGAGGTGTCTGGTGCCATGTGACAGGCAGGGGCCTAGGAAGATCACAGTAGGCTGGCAGAATTGAAGTTTGATGAGAGACGCCTTACATCCTTGATCTGCAAGATAACAGAGGAGGTCCAAAGAGCATTTTTCTGTTATGAGAAATCATCTCCACAAAGGAGCAAGTCATCTACATATTGGAGTAGGACAACCTCTGGATGGTCAGACTGCCAGGGGTCAAGGATGATACTCATTGCTTTTGCAAACTGGCTTGGGGAATTCTGTGCCCCTTGGGGCATAACTGTCCATGTATATTGTTGTTTTTCATGTGTGAAGGCAAACAGGTATTGACAGCTTGGTTCCAGGGGAACACTGAAGAATGCATTGGCCAGGTCAATTACTGTGAAGTACCTGGCAGAGGGTGGAACGCCAGAGAGGAGTGTGTGCGGATTTGGCACAATTGGGGTGTCCAGGACTGTTGCCTCATTTACTGCCCTGAGGTCCTGTACCATTCGGTATTTCTCTGGTTCACCCTTTGGTGTCTTCTTTTTCACAGGAAATAAAGGAGTATTACATGGAGATTCACATTTAACAAGAGCCCCTTTCTCCAGCAGTGCTTGGACCTGCTTGGTAATGGCTGCCGCTTGTGCAGGTTTCAATGGATATTGAGACTTTCTGGGTAGCTTTGCCCCTGGAATGAGTTTGACCATCACTGGTGGGACTTTCAGATGGCCTATGTCCTCTGGGCCTGAGGACCACAAAGTCTTAGGGACACTGTTCATTAGGGATGTAGGAAAATTTTCTCTCATGCCTTCTGCATAGCCCTGTGGTGTCTCTAGATGAAGCATCAGAGGTAAGGAACATAGGGCTGAGGTATCTGAATCAGAGAGGGCTGAAGATAATTCCACCTGGCCATCAGGTGTGAAAGTGATTGATGCCTGTAGGCGGGAAAGTACATCAGCACCTTACAGGTTAATGGGACATGTGGATGACACCACAAAACGGGCAAGCAGACTAGGGCAGGTGCCAACCCGCAAAGGAGTAGTTAATGGACTTTGTCTTGGAAGACCATCCACTCCCACACAGGAGACATCAATATTGGACAAAAAAGAAGAATCAGGCAGGTCTTGTTCTCGCAGAACACTTCGGGCTGCACCTGTATCAACAAGGAATGTGGTGGGGTGGCCTTCAATGGGTAAAGTGACAGTGGCTAATGGCCCCCCTTGTTCCCCTGCAGAAACTGCCATAACAGGGGTTAATGATACAGGCTTGCCAATATCCTAGTCTTCTTGGGCTGAATCAGGTGAAGGAGGTGCTGGGGCCTTAGTGGTAGATTTGGGCCTGTTAGATCTTTGGGGTTTAAGGGGTGCAGGACAGTCACTCCTAAAATGGCCTTTTTCTCCACAGTTGAAGCAGATTCCATCTGCAGGCTTAGTGCCTTTGGGGATGGGTGGACGTGATACCATAAGGGGAGTGGGATGGGGTCCTTGGAACCTGTGCAGCTTCTAAGCCCCTGGCAACTAGGAGCAGCTTATCCAGGGGAACCACTCTATACTCAGGGCGGGCAGCAATAATACCCTTACGTATAGAGCCTTTGATGCCTTGTACAAAGGCACCGGAAAGCATCTGAGCATGTATTTTATTACTGAGCTCAAACCCTAGGTCAGTGAACACTTGGCAAAGTCTAGCATGAAATCTTTCTACAGATTCACCTTTTTCCTGAATAATGTCGTTAAGGCCTGCTGCTAAATCTGCAAGCTTATCCTTAGCCCAGGTCTTAAGCTGGTCACAGAACTCAATATCGGACATATAATCTGTGTCACTTACTAACCAGTTAGTACAGAGGTGACGGGCAATGCTAGGCCAGTAGGCATCCCCAGCTTTAATGGCACAGAGGCTCAGTAAGTCTCGCCAAGCGGCGGAGTAAGTTTGCTGGATCTGAACTATTGCCCTGTAGAAGGGCATGGGCTGTTTTTCAGGGTCAGGGAGTGACTTCATCAGTGTACTGGCTTGTGTTGGGTTAAAGGTGACATACATTACACTATATTACAGCCTAACAAAATAAATCAGAGAAGCAACATTCTGTTCAGCAAAAATGAAATACCAAACTATGGACAGACTTGACGGATTAAATAAGACAGTTGTGAATATTATACATCTAACAGCCCGTAAAGCTGTCTCTATACTTTGAAATAACATGATGCAAAATAAACTCACGGAATTCAACCAATTTACCTACAGCCATTAATCACTTCACATACTAACTTAACAACTTTGCATATTCCCTCTATCCACATTGCATAGTATTGCAACAAATCACACTTGCCTTTACATTTAACTCGTCCAAATAATTCTCTATTCTTGCATCAGATTCATTCCTAACCTTCGTAATCAACACTGAGCTACATCCCCGACTCCCTATCTTATACACCAGTCTTGGAGAAAATACTTTGCACTGCGAAAGGAAATACAGCCTCAGAAAGGTGGAATGCATTCTTGTGAGCTAGTCTCCCCCACGATCCTCACTGCCTTATCACAAAACACAAAATATATATATAAAGCGCTTACGGAATCTGTTGGCGTCATATAAATGGCAACAACAATAACAATATACAAACCCTAGAAACCTCTTATACGACACATCACTACTTAACCATCCTATCAACTTCTATGTAAATAACAAAATACACAATTAGAATATTTTCTAGCAAAAATTCCATTGCTAATTCTTATCAGTAGTTTCTGAATAACTCTACGGAACACAAAACGTCCACATTCTCCCCCCCTAAATCTCCATACGGAGACCAGAAAGCAAGAGAGGGAGGGGGAGAGAGAGGGAGGGGGGGAGAGAGGGAGGAGGAGAGAGAGGGAGGGGGACTGCAGGCATGAGATTTAACCATGTCATTGCCGTACAGTCACAAGACAGAACTGGGTGGAAGGGGCTGGAGGGAGATGGACGGGGTGAAGGGTTGGATGAGGATGATGGGAGTTGCGGGACTGATGGTGGGGAAAATATGGATCCATCAGCATTCAGGACTGGGTAAACGGGGGCAGTGGCAGAGAGGGGACTAGGAGCGGGAGCTATGGTCAGTTGCTTCTCAATCATTGCTGAAGTGATGCTGGGAGGGGTCACTTCGTGTGCGCCATAACTGGGCGCTGGCTTGGAGAGCCTCCCTGCAACAAAGTTTTTATAGTACACAAACAGTTTTACACCTTTATGATCAACCTCTTGCTGGATAGCCTTCACTACTCGGTACCAGGCTACCGCTGTACGCCACCGCTGTACGGATCAAATCATGGTCTAACAGCTTGCTTTTCTTTTCTGTCAGTAACTTACGCCAGCTCTCTGGCTGCAACCTACCGCACGGAGGTACGGCAATTCCACACACTTTAGCAATCTTATCAGCCTTCTTAACCATCTCTTCCCCTTCTCTATCCTCTACCAAATCACACGCGAACCACCCCTTACTGGGCTTTCCTAATTTCTGTCCCATATCCTCTATATAAGGCGTCCCAGATATAGAGAGAGATAGACAGAGACAGAGACAGAGACACAGAGAGAGACACAGAGAGAGACACAGAGAGAGACACAGAGAGAGACACAGAGAGAGACAGAGAGACAGAGAGAGAGACAGAGAGAGAGACAGAGAGAGAGACAGAGAGAGAGACAGAGAGAGAGACAGAGAGAGAGACAGAGAGATATTGAAAGATAATGTCTACAATGCTCGACTGCTACGCAAGAATAAATTCCAACGTACGTCTTCCCAAAACGTAGACTAGTCACTGATTCCGCCTACCCAGGGTAGCCGCGGATTGGAGCGTGGCGAGAAGTGTGTGACCAATCACTTCTCTCATCAGAAAAAGAGAAATAGGAGGGGAAAGTGCAAATAATACAGGGAGTAAGATAAAAGTAAACACAGGAATCTGTGTGACAGACAATTAAAACAACATTTCAGTGTAAATACAGTGCATGCATCACAGTTCAAATAAGTTCAACAGTTCAAACAGGGTTAATAAAAATCCCTTTCCTTTACACGTGTGGCAAAAGCCACCTACCTCAATCCCGTAGTACACCTGCAGACCCACCCGCAAGTACCACTACCACGTGGTGATGGAAACAGCAATACCAGCCTGAATCCACCTGCCACAAAAGTTAAACTGGAACACCCAGCGTCAGCGCTCGAGGCTGCAGTGTTCCACCTCTCTGCACATAACAAGCAGAGTAAAGTGATGTCCAATGAGGCTAGCAGTCAAAGTGACACTTATGGGAAACCCCCAGGAGGCAGTGAGTCTACACCCCTCCACAGATTCCCCCCCTCTTTTTCCTTACTGCCGTAGCTACTCGGCACCTAAAAGAGGAAAACAGGCAGACAGAAGATCCCCAGGAAAACTTCCACAGATCCACCCCCCTTTTTCCTTACTACCACAGCCACGTGGTACCTAAAAGGGGTAAACAGGCAAATAAACAAATAAAACTACCCGGGCACTAAGATAAGGGCAAATCAATAAGAGCACACCCAGGCAACAGATAGTCAGTATGTGCAGGTAAAAGTAAATATCAACAAGTAAGGTGTGGGGTCTCTGGGCAAGATATTACCTGACTTTGATGACCTCTTGGGAGCCAGTCACAGACTCTGGGGCAGGTAAATCACAGGGGCTGGAACATACCGGACAGGAGCTGCAGACTCAACCGTGTATTCAGAGGTGATCAATCTCCTTCCTTCCCCCAGGATTCACCTACTCCACGTCTTTCTCGGACGGCTGCCCTAGCAGGGCATAACCCAGGCCCCACGTTGGGCGCCAGCTGATAAGGGAATCTTTTAAGCAAACAAAGAAGTTTGAATGACTATCTGTTCCTGTCCAAATTAGAGATGTTTAAATTGCGTATACGCAGAAGTAAATTCACACTGACACAGAGTTCAGATTAGATTAAAGAACTTCAGGAAATTTATTGGCTTCTGTTAAAAAGCGGGCTTGCAAGCCCTTTTAAAGGCAGAATTACATCATTATAAAAATCAAGATATGAGCAAGAAAACATTGTCAATTGGCTCAAGTGCAAAGTGGTTAGTCAAATGCCCTCCTTGTTGGGTGTTACGTCTTATGTCATAACTGACGTCATAAAGTTCTCCTCCAGATTTCAGCGCCATCTTGCTAGCACGAGGAGCTTACTCGATGGGAGGGGGGCTTGGCAGCTATCCATAATGAGTAGCTGGTACGTTAGCTGTTTCAAGGTTAGTATCCTTCAGTGTTCTCAAGGCCTTCTTAGCAATTATACATTCTATCAAGACTATCTGCTACAGTGTTTCATTTAATCAGAAGATTCTAGCATTTTCTGCTGACATGCTGTTTCTATGAACAAAGGAATCTTGTAAAGCTTAAACTATGAGGCCTGAGAGCTGAATATGAGAATATAGTATTAAAGGGGCCCAGTAAGGATTATATAGTTTATAAGGGGCCTAATAATGGTTATAAGTTATAAGGGGTCTAATCATTCTACAACACTGTGTGTGTGTGTCTGTCTCTGTCATGCTGTGTGTGTGTGTGTCTGTCTGTGTCATGCTGTGTGTGTGTGTCTGTGTCATGCTGTGTGTGTGTGTGTCTGTCTGTGTCATGCTGTGTGTGTGTGTGTGTCATGGTGTGTGTGTCTGTGTCGTGTGTGTGCGTCTGTGTCACGGTGTGTCTGTATCATGGTGTGTGTGTGTCTGTCTGTGTCATGGTGTGTGTGTGTGTCTGTCATGGTGTGTGTCTGTCATGGTGTGTGTGTGTGTCAGTCGTGGAGTCTGTGTGTTTTTAAAAATAGTGTTTTACTCACCTTTTTTTTTTCAACGTCGTACTGGTCTCTGCCTCTATGACTGAGATCATCAAGCTTGATGATCTCAGCCAATCGGCACTGACACAGGAAGCGCCTCTAGTGACCATCTGAGTGTCTATCACTAGGAAGCAATGTAAACACTGCCTTTTCTCTGAAAAGTCAGTGTTTACATTCAAAAGCCTGCAGGGACAGTGTAATGGTCACTTATTGACAATATGGATCACAACTGTAGATAACTGAAATTGTTTATTAAATTGTTATAATTGAAATAAAGTAAAATTTAAGTTGAGCTGTCTCTTTAATTCCTTGTCAGAAAATTAAGCAGCAGCAGGATTTGCAGAGAAGATTAGGTTGAGGCAATTATTAGTCTGAACAGAGATGAGATTCCAATGTAGAATTGTTAAATGGCAGCAGAACAATTAGTTAGGTTGAAGCAAAAGAAGGTAAGCAGAGATGCAGGATAACAATACTCCTGTTTAGGCAGATGAGATCTACTTAGCTTTGTAGGGGTGGTAATCCGGTTTGATGAGAGATGTTTCTCAGAGAGGATTAAAGTTGCTGCAGACAAAAGAGTATCCAAAGGCAAGTCCGTGGTCGAGGAGAGGAGAAGGCAGGAAAACGATAAACAGTCCGGGTCCGATACACAGTAGAGGTAAACACAGATACACTTAGCTTTGAAGTTTTCGCGGGAGGCTTTCAAATTGATCCAGCACTGATGTGTTGCCGCGGTCTCCCTTTGTATCCTGGGAGTGACCGCGTCAGAGGAGGGGGAGTGGCCGCGCTCCGTCTACCCGGAAGTCCCCGGAGTACGGATGCCGGAAGGTCTGACAGAACCCCCCCCATAAGAAGCAGCCACCGGATGCTGTCAACGAGGTCTGGAAGGGTAGCGAGCATGGAACGCGTTGATGAGTCGACGAGCATGCACCGCGGAGGACGACACCCAGGAATCCTCGTCAACTCCGTAGCCTTTCCACCGGATAAGATACTGTAAGGAACCACGATGGATTCGCGAATCCAGGATCCTCTGGACCTCGTACTCTTCCTCACCTTGTACAAGAAGGGGATCAGGAGTGGTAAGAGCATCCCTCAGAAAAGGGTCGGAGCGGTGTGGTTTAAGCAGAGACACATGGAAGACAGGATGAAGTTTCATGGTAGGTGGAAGTTTCAATCTGACCACGTTTTCGTTGATAAGAGACAATATACGAAAAGGGCCAAGGAAGAGAGAACTCAGTTTCTTTGAGGGACGGTTCGTGACAATGTTCTTGGAAGAGAGCCATACGAGATCACCAACGTTGTAAGCAGGGGAAGGTCGTCTGCCAGTATCGAAAAACTTTTTCTGAGCAGATGATGCATTTTTGAGGTTATCACGCAACTTGAGGAAGAGGGCAGACATGAAAGCGTTGTGGTTGGAGACGTATGGATTAGAAGAAGGGAGTCCCTGATCAGGAATCGAAGAGGGATGGAATCCGTAATTTGAAAAGAATGGAGTCATTTTACTGCTAGCGTGTACAGAGTTGTTATATGAGAATTCTGCCATTGGTAACCATGTGATCCAATCGTCTTGTAAGTGAGAGCAATAACACCTCAAGTACTGTTCAACACACTGGTTAACTCTCTCTGTTTGTCCGTTGGTTTGGGGATGATAGGCTGAAGACAATTTACGTTGAATACTGAGAGAGGAACACATCTCATTCCAGAACTTGGAGGTGAACTGTGTTCCCCTGTCTGAAATGATTTCCTCAGGAAGTCCATGGAGTTTCACTATGTTGTCGATGAATATTTTTGCAAGCTCAGATGAAGAGGGTAATTTCCTTAAAGGAATAAAATGAGACATTTTGGTGAAACGGTCTACCACTACTAGAATGGTGTTATGATGTTGCGAAGGAGGGAGTTCCACCAAGAAATCCATTGAAATGGACTGCCAAGGTCTTTCTGGGATCGGTAGGCTTAATAGTTGACCGAATGGTGGATGATGGTCAGATTTTGATCTCAGACAGGTTGGGCAGTTTTTGACATAAGATTCTATGGTTCTGTCCTGGCGAGGCCACCAGTAATATCTTTTAGACAGCTCCAGTGTTTTCCTTGTACCAGGATGACCAGCCAGAGGGGAATCATGTATTAAGGTGAGAATTTTATTCCTAAACAAGGGAGGAATGTATAACCTGTTTTTGAAGTAGTAGAGACCGTCCTTTTTTGATAGTTTCTTTTGTTTGGGAAGCTCAAGATCTTCTTCTTTAAGATGTTTAATATCATCTATTAATGACGAAATGATACCTATGATTTTAGGTGGGGGAGTTTCAATCACAGGAAGATCTTGTTGAATCCTGGACAGAGCATCTGCTTTTTTGTTTCTGGATCCAGGTCTGTAAATAATTTGAAAATTGAATCGGGCAAAGAAAAGATTCCATCTTACTTGTCTGGCAGAGAGAGTTTTGTTCGAATGAAGATATTCAAGGTTCCTGTGGTCAGTGTAAACAATTACAGGAGTGCGTGAGTCTTCAAGTATGTGTCGCCAGTTTTCGAATGCTGCTTTAATACTTAACAATTCTTTTTCTCCTATAGGATAATTTCGTTCAGCAGGAGACATAGATCGTGAGAAAAAAGCCACTGGATGGAGAGGATCTTGAGGCGATCGTTGCTGAGAAAGGACAGCCCCGATAGCTGCGTCAGAAGCATCTGTTTCCATGACGTAGAGAAAATCAGGATTAGGGAGTTGGAGAATGGGAGCACTTGTAAATCTCCGTTTTAATTCATCAAAGGCTGCTTGAGCCTCTTCGTTCCAAGCAAAGGAACGTTTACTGCTATTGAGCAGGTTAAGCGGATGAGCTACATTGGAGTAATTTTTAATGAATTTCCTGTAGAAGTTGGCAAATCCCAAAAAACGTTGTAAGTCCTTAATATTAGCAGGAGTAGACCAATTGACAATACAATCTATTTTTGAGGTATCCATACTTATGGAATGAGGGGAGATAACGTATCCCAAAAAAGTGATTTCATTGACTTCAAAAATACATTTTTCTGGTTTTGCATATAATTTGTGTGTTCTTAATCTGGATAATACCCATCTTACATGTTTTCTGTGTTCCTCAAGGTTGTTGGAGTAGATGAGAATATCATCTAAGTAGATGATGACACAAACATCTAGGAGATCTCTGAAGATATCGTTTATGAAATGCTGAAAGGTTGCAGGGGCGTTACAGAGCCCGAAGGGCATGACAAGATATTCGTAAAGGCCATATCGGGTCCTGAACGCCGTTTTCCATTCATCATTGGCCTTGATTCTAACAAGGTTATATGCCCCACGAAGGTCGAGTTTAGTGTAGATGGTAGCTGTTCTTAATCTTTCGATCAACTCATTGATCAAGGGAAGAGGGTAACGATTCTTGATAGTTATTTTATTTAATGACCTGTAGTCGATGATTGGGCGTATAGTCTGATCCTTGTTCCTTACGAAAAACATGCTGGAAGCGGCTGGTGAACAGGAAGGTCTAATGAACCCTTTACGGAGGTTCTCATCCAGGTATTCTTTGAGGGTTTTTAACTCTGATTCAGAGAGAGGGTAAATGTGTCCAAAAGGGATAGGAGCACCAGGAACAAGGTCAATCGGACAATCATAAGGTCGATGAGGAGGAAGTGTCTCCGCTTCCTTTTTACTGAATACATCGGCGAACTCAGAATAGATGGAAGGTATGGGGGTTTCTTTAGTAGCTTGTAGAATGGGGATGTGTTGTAGACATGTTCCCTTACAATATGCAGAGTTAAAGGTGAGAGAGAAAGGAGCCCATGTAATATATGGGTTGTGAGTCCGCAACCAGTCGATTCCTAATATAATTGGATAAAGAGGAGAATTTATAACATCAAAAACAAGAAATTCAGAATGGATATGATTGGTAGTAGTTCTTAAAGGGATAGTTTCAGAACGAATGGGCCCCGAGGATATTAAGGAGCCATCAATAACTCTGACAGAGACGGAATTACGTTTTTGAACACAAGGAATTTTATTTTTTGTAACAAAGGATGAGTCCAGGAAAACCCCATTAGCACCGGAATCGATAATGGCATCAGTGGTAATCCTTTCTTTGTCCCACTGTAATATGAGAGAAACAGAGGAGAGATGAGAGGTAGTTTTAGGAGGAAGTACACTCATTACATTCGTAGTAGAACCATGCTTACCGCCTCTAGGACGTTTCAATAGGGGACATTCTGGGACCACATGTTCTTGTGAAGCACAGTACATGCAGAGGTTCATTTGTCTTCTTCTGGTTCTCTCTTCTGGAGTAAGAGGACTTCTCAAAACCCCTATTTCCATAGGTTCTGTGGGAATTACAGGTTTCTCTGGTGCTCGTGAAGAAGTGAAGGGTTTTTTCCATAGGGAGCTAGTGAGTGACTTCTCAGCTTTTCTTTCCCTAAGTCGTCTGTCAATGCTGATTGACAATTGGATAAGAGTATTCAGTGTAGTAGGTAGTTCTGTCCTGGAGAGCTCATCCTTGACAGCTTCAGATAACCCAATACGGAACTGGTTACGTAGAGTTATGTCATTCCACTGAGTTTCTGGTGCCCATCGTTTGAATTCAGCAATATAATCTTCGACAGGCCTGTTTCTTTGCTGCAGTGTTCTAATGGTTAAGTCTGCAGTTGCTTGTTTATTAGGGTCCTCGTAAAGGAGAGACATGGCTTCGAAGAATTCATCCAGGGAATCCAATATGGGGTCATCATTCTCCAGGAAGGAATGAGCCCAGGCCATGGGTTCGCCTCTTAAAAATGAAATAACAGAACAAACCTTAGATCTTTCGGTGGGATATGATCTAGGTTTCAAGGCAATAAACAATTTGCAAGAATTGATAAATTCTCGGTATTGGGACCTGTCTCCAGAAAACTTTTCGGGGTTGGAAACAGCAGGATCACTAGCCGAGTGTGTAACGGTATGAGGAGTGTGTGTTTGTAAGTCCCTTACATAAGTAAGGATTCGTTCATTGGTGACCTGTAGGTCTTGCATGCCTTGAGTAAGCGTATCCACTCTTTGGTTCAATCTTGTGATTTCAGAAGTGAGATCTACTGGATCCATTAAGAGGGCTGGATCAATCTGTAATGGTCACTTATTGACAATATGGATCACAACTGTAGATAACTGAAATTGTTTATTAAATTGTTATAATTGAAATAAAGTAAAATTTAAGTTGAGCTGTCTCTTTAATTCCTTGTCAGAAAATTAAGCAGCAGCAGGATTTGCAGAGAAGATTAGGTTGAGGCAATTATTAGTCTGAACAGAGATGAGATTCCAATGTAGAATTGTTAAATGGCAGCAGAACAATTAGTTAGGTTGAAGCAAAAGAAGGTAAGCAGAGATGCAGGATAACAATACTCCTGTTTAGGCAGATGAGATCTACTTAGCTTTGTAGGGGTGGTAATCCGGTTTGATGAGAGATGTTTCTCAGAGAGGATTAAAGTTGCTGCAGACAAAAGAGTATCCAAAGGCAAGTCCGTGGTCGAGGAGAGGAGAAGGCAGGAAAACGATAAACAGTCCGGGTCCGATACACAGTAGAGGTAAACACAGATACACTTAGCTTTGAAGTTTTCGCGGGAGGCTTTCAAATTGATCCAGCACTGATGTGTTGCCGCGGTCTCCCTTTGTATCCTGGGAGTGACCGCGTCAGAGGAGGGGGAGTGGCCGCGCTCCGTCTACCCGGAAGTCCCCGGAGTACGGATGCCGGAAGGTCTGACAGACAGGCTATAGACACCAGAACCACTACATTAAGCTGTGTGTGTGTGCGCCTGCTAGTGAGCTTGCTTGCTTGCATGTGTGTGTGTGCCTGCTAGTGAGTGAGCTTGTGTTTTTATGTCAATGAGCTTATGCATATTAGTGAAATTGTTTGTCTATGAGGCTGTGTATCATTGAGTTTGTGTGTGTCAGTGAGATTGTCTGTGTCTGCATGTGAGTATGCTTACTGTATAATTAAATGTTTTACTCTGAAAGGACCAATATATTATATTAGAAAAAGCAATATATATTACTCAATCATCTGGGGTGGCAAGACATAGCCTTACATATTACATGCAACAATATATGGCGCAATGACTTATGGGGCTGGCATAGATTTTTTTTTCCAGGGCTGCTTTGTATCCCCAGTCCGGCCCTGAATGTTTGTAAGGTGGAATTTGCATGATTTTGAAATAGACTGAATATAAGGCATAAAGATGAGGCTAGAATCCAAGATAACACCATTTCAGCAAGCTTGGAAGGGCAGGCTGGTGCATGTACCATCAACTTGTGGAAGAAAATGCAACTGGTGGCAAGTTCTAGGACAGCCAGAGGGAGATCAAGGGAGGAAAGGTATACACATGATAGTGGGATCCAAGAGACTTATATTTCTTGTTTGCCAAGAGAGGCAGTATAAAGAGAAGACAAAAGGAGATCAAGGACAGAGCCTTGTGGGACTCCAACCAAGGCAGGACATGGAGAGGTGATTTTACCAGAAAAGGTGACATTGAGGGATTGTTGGGAGAGATAGGATGAGAACCACGAAAGGACAGTGTCATGAAGGAGAGCACGATGAACAGTGTCAAAGCTGGTGGAGAGGTGTGGAAGTATTAGTATGTAGTAGTGGTCTTTGGGTTTGGTACATTTAGATCATTAGTTATTCAGTCAGCAGTCTCTGAGCAGTCTCTGTAATATCTCAAAGTATAAAAAATAGCCAAGCTAATGTCACTCTGATGTACATATGCATAAGTTAAAACGATCCCCCTCCAATGTCCAATGACTTACAGCAACATCACCCAGCCTCTGAACAAAAAAGTAACTTAGAGATTAACAGGAGTCCTGAGCTACCTAAGTCACGTGTACCAGGAGTGTAAGTAGCCCATGGCACACAAGTGCCAATATTTTTGTATGTAACTGTTTGGGGCTCAGCCTAGTAGGAGGCCACAAAATCTTGGACCTCCTTCCAGTTTCATAGGCTTTTAAACTCTCCTCCAATGGTTGCCTTCTAACAAGCTCTCTGCTCTCTCTAGGTGTGGCTGAAAGAGACTTAGAGCTATGTTGCCTGCTGAATTCATTCACTGAGACCAGCAGACAGTAATATGGCCCACAGCAGCACTAGCCCCAAGACAGCAGAACAAGGCATGGCAAAGGAAGAAGGGGAATCTGAAGATCATAATAAAGAATTGGACTTGCTTGAGTGGAATCCAAGAGACAAGAAGCATGGACATTCTTGCCTACCCTTTTATAACCTCTGTAGCAATAACTCAGACTGTTTAACATGCCCAGCAAATTCTTATAGCGATTACATTCCTTGTCTCTAGCAAGATTTGCAGTCATGGTGCATGCCACACATAATGTGTCATGAGCATCCTAGATAGTGAGTGGGGAAGAGTATGGTTATGTGTGTGATGGGTGCCATGTTTTGGGTGCAGCATATGCTGTGGTTGCCTGGTGGATGGGCGATGGGTGCTGTGGACATAAAAGGGTATCTTGTATAGTTTCCCTGGGGTGAGAGAGAGCCACTGTGATAGTAATGCATGGGTGTAATTTTGTATATAAATTATCTACATCTAGATAAAAATTTCTCATGCTATGGATAAAATTTACCCACTCTGCCGTCAGCTGGGGGGATTGAAAACAGAGAAAGATATGTCTTTATAAAATATGTTTCAGTGCTTCAGTGGAGAAGAGTGTCCACTGTGTATGTTGCATTAAAGCAGAGTTAGATTCACATATACCACCTGCAGTGTGTAAAACATTCTCACTTTGAATTTTACCATGTTTATCGACCACTTTTTTGTTAGATACGAGCAAGTGTAGGGACAACCCCACCCCCAATAATCTAGTAGGGGCATGAAAGGAGTATAATCCCCCCAGTTCTCACATAGCTTTTAAAACAATGCCATATGAAGATACAATAATATTAGTGGAAATATTGAAATATATGACATATTTTTGTAATAAATAAATAAATAAATTTCTCTACCTTTATTGAATTATTGATTTTCTTTTTTTTTGTGTGAGAAAATGTACATTTATATGTTAAAAGGTTAGATAAGACAGCTTAAAGGGAAACTCCAGGTACCCAGACCACTTCAGCTAATTGAAGTGGTCTGGGTGCTGTGACCCTTTTGCACTTAGTGCTGCTGTTTACATTGTAGCTCTAAGTCTGCCCTCTGTGACTGTCCTCACGGACCTCCAGCGTCAGATTTTCCCCATAGGAAAGCATTATAATGCTTTCCTATGGGGAGGTCTAATGCGCACTCGGCCATTGCCGCGCATGTGCATTAGGTCCCCCGCCGCCGGCCGCGGAGCCTGACCAAGCGCCAAGGGACATCGGCGCTGAATTTAGGTAAGTGGCTGAGGGGGTTTTAACCCCTTCAGCGACATGGGACGGGGGGCGGGAGGGGAGCACTCCAGGATCGATTCTACAGTGCCAGAAAAACGGGTTCACATAGTGCTATTAGCTTCCACAGTGACAGTGTATCAGTTTACCTTTAATAAACTGCATGGTATGATGTCCACTCCTTGAAGGACGTTGGGTTTGTTCCTTCCTACTCTGATGCATAGGATACTCAATATTGCTTTAAAGGATCAATGTCTTTAAGGATAAGAACGTTTCTTTAGTTCAAAAACGTAGTTATTTACTACATAGAAGTATTTTCACGTTTTAATATTCGACTCTCAAAAAAAAAAAAAAACAACAACTATAAAACTATATATCAACTATAAAATCTAAAAATATTGTGCTGAGCCATATAAGCACAAGATAATCAGTACAAAGTGTTCAATTTTCTTCATTGAAATGGCTTCATTGCCCTTAAGAGTAAATTATAACCATAGTCATCTAACATTAAACGCCGTTCTCAAATGACATCAGCTATGTGGTGCATTAACACTCTGTTACCGATACAATTTAATCCACTGCTGATCATAATAGCCGTGTCTATATGTTGTGATGTGAACTTATTAAGAAGAAATAAAATGATTTTCTCTGTTGTGCTGCTTCCGCTGATTTTACACATATTTTGGTTTTAAACAAGGTCAAATTAAACAAGCTGCAGAATTCTAATTTAATATGTTTAAAAGGCAATGCCATCTATGCCATTAAAGACGTGAAACAGATATAACCAATATTAATACATGTAATTGTTATTTTTCACATTACGTGGTTCCAAGATAGGGATAAAAGTGTGACTTTTTTGCAAATAAAAAAAATACGTGCTATTAATTTAAAACCCGTTTCACACTAATTGGCAGGGACCTTGTTCTTTCTGAACAGCAAATTTGTCTACCAGTTCATTGATGCAACACAAATTTAATTTCATACCCGGTTCTAGTGTAGTGAGGGATCCTTGTTTTTATGTAATTGACATAACACTTACTGTAACCCGACTCCCTCTACAGGACTCTTGGTGAAAAACTGCATGTGTATGCAACCGTTCATTTTACCAACGATCATTATATGAATACAATTTATACAAACAAATGTAAAAAATAAAATTCTTGGCCTAATACCAGCTACATCGAGCCCTTAACTACAGTGAGAGAACCATATCTAGCCTCAGGGCATCCAGCTGCACCCGTCGATGCCTTTTTTTTGCCACCCTGCAAAAGAAAATCTGCAGCCGCTGGGAAGACATCCTCTCACTGCAGACTGGGGACCCCGGGAGTGGAGCACCTTTGACCTGATAGATTCACCACCGGCCACCTACACAAAGGAAGAAATGGGGTGCAGGTCTCAGAAACCGCTGCCTAATAACCCCACGACACAACGGGACATTAGCCAGATGCTGAAAACACCGGCACCAGGCTTATGCAATGTATGATTATATACTCTAACTAAGCCCCCATTAAGCCCCCATTATTTTTGCCTAGGTGAGGTGTTTTTAAATAAAACTACTTAATCCTGTGAAAGTTGAAATCGCTGTTTAGTGAATGAGCGAGTACGCTGAATCTCTGCATGTATGCATGTTCAGGTGAGTGCAACCTCTTGGTTTGATAGATAGATGGATAGATAGATAGATAGACCAACAAACACACTAACCTTCATATAAAGAAAAACATTAACATACAGTCATAGATGCACATTAACACATATAGATACACAAAGACACCTAATTATAAACAATCACAGACACATTATCATGCATGCACAAATATATACAATACTGATACTATACAAAGAGACACACAAATTAGCACGCATCCACAGACACATTGGTGGAGATTTATTAAAGTAAAAATTAATGTTATTCTGGTGCTAAATAAGTTTCAGTCACCATGGGAACCGATGGAATGTCTCTCAGCACCCAAAATAGCATCAATAAATCTTCCCCATAGTAACACACATATTAACACAACTCACATTGCAATATACCTTCCTGCCGTCTTACATACCTGCTTTCTGAGGAAGGAGGGAATCTAGCCCTGACCTATGATAAAGTATAATAAGATTAAGAGGCTATTTGTTCAGCGAAGCAAGCTTTTCATATCCTGCCCACCTTGGTGTCCAGTGTTCGGGGAGCAGTAGAGCAGCACAGTTTTCACTCCTGTATCTCGATGCAAGGGTAGCACAGGCTGTGGGTACTGAGAATTTATGTCACGTACAGTTACCTGCTTCCACTGACATATCTGTGCTTGGGGGCCCTGTGGGTGTGTGAGGTACTGTAAGGGACCAGGAACCAGACAGAGACAGAACTAGATGCAAAAACACCTTTATTAATAAATAACAAATAAATAACCAAAAGCAAAGTCCAGGAATCAAACAGGGGTATGTCACCAGAGCGGGTAGTCAGACGAGCCAGGATCAGGAGAACGGAGAGCAGCGGAGTCAGGAACAATGCCAAAGTCAGGAACCAGGAACAAACAGGAAACACAGGAACAAGGATACTTCCGGGGAACAGGAAACCACACAAGGGCAAGGAGGTTCTGGGCATCCATATGTCTGTGTGAGAGTCACTCTATCACAGCTCCTACATCTGAGGGGCCCCCCAAAATATGAGGTGCGGTGCCAAAGCTTGCTCACTCCACGTAAAGGGCAATCTTTGAGACCTACCATCAGATACAGTTAAGCATCGTAAGGACTGAGATTCAACTACAAGAGGGCTAAAGCTCGGACCTTTGACAAACTATAATAAGCAAGCTTCAAATACCAGAACCAGCAAACAAAAACGACCCCATGATGGAATATCACTTCAATATGTCACCGTTTACTGCCAAGAAAGCCCCCAGAGCCTCGCAAAAACCCTTTCAGTAATTCTTTTGAAAAATAATAGTGTGCTTTATTATTTCCTAACATTGCTAGGCCCTACAATATATCACCCCGTTCCACAGTGAAATCAAACGTACCCTATTTCATGATCACATGTGAGGGACTTTCAATTTTGAATTAAGCAATTATAAAGTTTTCATTAACCTGTAATCTATAAGATATTTTTTAAAGTTTTGTTTTGTGTGTGTATTTTTTTAGTAAAACATAATGGAAAATTAGATTTGTGCATAACGAAAAAAGTTGGTTAAACTGAATTGATTTGTCCAAAAAAATGTTTGTTTCAGCTCTGTGGCATCTCAGTTCGGACAAATTTCATCAATGTGATCATTTCAGGACAAACAATGTGGAAGAAACAAAATGGCATGAAAACACACCTATCATTGTACTGCAAAATATACACATAAATTGGGCCAACAGGGTAATTTTCGCTCCGTTTGGCTCACACATCAACTGAGAAAAAGTTTTTTAGAATCCATCTTTTTTTTAAATTTTTTTTTTGGTGAATCATAAAACAATGAAACGGCTTGTTCTTCCCTCGATTCGCGATTCGATCATACTTCAGATGACTTGCCGATCAGCCAAAAATCTGGCAAATCCCAGTTCATTTGAAACTGAATGCACACATCTATTTAATAGTCATGCATTAAAGTAATAAACTATAAATCAACCAAACATTAAACTTTTATGGATAGTAAAACCTAAACCATAAGATGAAAAAGAGAAGAATACAAAAGAACGAAAGGGAAGACGGAGTAACTACCAGATGGTATATATATGTGGCGAACTGAAAATCATAAAAAGAAGGATTATTACATGTATTTTACAGTCGACATGGAACAAAAGTAGCAGGTGTTTCTTTTTAAAAGGCTATCATTAATAAACACTATGTCACCATAGGACGTGACAGCCATGGATCATTAACGTAGATCATTAACGTTTCCTTTGAATTAAGGATCATCCTACTTTTGGGGCGACATAAAGTAAAGACCTATATTTATTAAAGTTAGGGATATCTGCCCAGTGCCCAATGCCACATAACCATTTTTTAGTGAAAGTGTGGAGCTTCTATATGTCATTGTATTCCATATCTATAGTACAAAGTTATCTAAATTTATATCGGCATATTCTAATGTAGAAAGCAAAACATTTCTGTAATATTAATCTTATTTATAACTCAAAAATCAACATTTCCTCCACATTTGCATCAGCAACTGTATATGTGATGTTTACAATGTATATTTGTGTCAATCGTTGATGGTTCAGAATGCTAAGATATTACGATAACATATGTATGTACTTCATTGATCAAAGTTCATTGTGTCTGTTACAGCCAGTTTATAAGCCATCTTTCCATATTATAATTATTGGCCATTATTAATTCTCTGTAATGTCATATAATACATCATTTTTAAGGTTTTTGAATGTTATTAATAAGCAATGTTTTAAGACATATTATGGGTATAGCTACTGACTCAATGCTAGGATTGAAACAATAGAGCGTATTTGGTGTAATAGTATAATACACTTTGTAAACTATTTTACATATTTTAGCATTGATTTAAAACACAGTTTTTTAAAATTAATTTTTCTTTTACTAATATAGGTTTTTGAAAGTGTTTTGTCTCATTTTACATATACGTTTTACACACTTTGGTTCTATTTCTTAATCTTGGGTTATTTCTAGCAATTTCGGAGTAGGTTCTACACTTCTACATGAGGTCACACACTGCATACACCATGTTTCTTTAACCCCTTAAGGACCAAACTTCTGGAATAAAAGGGAATCATGACATGTCACACATGTCATGTGTCCTTAAGGGGTTAAAATATGAATATGCATATTTAAAGGATTTAATTTTATATGTATATAGTTACAATGCTTTTGGCCTATATTGCAATTTTTGAACCACAATGGAACAACAATTCACTTATTTGTAAAAAATAAAATAAAAAAATAAAATAAAAATCTGACATTTTAGATGTTAAATATCAATTGGTAAGCAGTTTGTCAGTATAATCTTCTCTAATGTGTTGCTGATATAACATAACCTATTATATTAGCAGACGTCTTTAAGCCACTACTTATTGAAGTAGAATTAAGGGATGTCTTTGGAACTAAGTATAACTAAGAGGTTTATATATGAAGGAAATGTCAAGTGAAAAAGGAGTTTTGGTTGTAAAGAATCTGAAGTACTCTCTCTCTCTCTCTTAAGAGAGCTTCTGTAACGTGTAAGGGACATGCTTGATCTAAAAATAAAAGGATAATTGTCGTTATCTATTGAGTTACATCTTTGTCACTGTGTAAGACTGTAAGATGAGAACATTTCATATGTCGTCAAACAATAAAACCAAGAAAAAAACAATGTGTGAACATGGAAATAGACAAGCTTGCATTTCACTCAAATCCTAAATGTATTTAGAAGTTGTTCGACTTGTTTCATCATATGTTTGAAGCTTGGTAACGGGACAACCTGCATCATCTTGTGATCTTAGTCAACAAGCATATATATAAATTATTCTGGGTTTTCAGATATCTCAAATAAAATTAATTGATTGGGGTAAGTAGAAATGCACACAGTAAGCTATCGAAGCGTTCAATACACTCTTTACATTAATACACAACGTGCAATTCCCCATCCAGCTTCCTGTCTTGATCCTTTCACCCCAGTTTGACAGCCCCAGGAGTTGGGACTTATTTTGTCATTAAAACAAAACACAAAAATAAAAAAAATAACGTTGTTATATGCTAGGCTTATAAAACGAATACACTGATAACTTACTGAGCGTCCTCATTATCCACCGCATCGCAGACCTTCTGAGCCAGAGTCTTCATCCTGATACAGAAACATCGACAGTGATCAAGGACCAATAAAAACAGACTTAGAACCCAGATTGGAATATCGAGAGAATGAAGGGCTGTAGGGAATGGATTCTGCTGAGTTTCACGCAATGCCGTACTTTTACTTCAGGCAGTGACTGGCAATGAGTCTGATCTTCAAAAGATACCTTAAGTTTACTAATATTAGTCTCGAATTTCCCCAGCTGAAGATAATTATGCTCTGCTATGATTTTAAGAAGTTCACACACACGCGATTGGATATTTACTAATGGCAATTGATCTGTACCTGTGTGATTTAAGTACATACTCAGCTCTTCTGTTTTTAATTGGCTTCGAGGATTAGTTTCCATTTGGCTTACCTTAACCCCTTAAGGACCAAACTTCTGGAATAAAAGGGAATCATGACATGTCACACATGTCATATGTCCTCAAGGGGTTAAAACGGAGATACCTAGAGAGCACTCGCCCCCAATAATCTGCTCGAATCACACACAATGTGTGGCAAAAGTAATCCAGGAGCTGCTAAGCAGGGTCGTACTCATCCTCCTTCTTGGCGCTGTGCGCAGGACACACTTGATGACAAATTGTCCTCAGACACACATAGTGCTGCCATTATAACTGAGTTTAGTTAATTTCCTTGTTTCCTTTGTGGTAAAGTGAGTTGTCTTTCATAAACAGTTTTCTCTTCAGGTCAATGGAAGCCGCTTGCGTTCTGCCACCCGAGAAGTATCTTGGTGCTTATTGTTTACAAACATTCTGAAATGCCGTATAAACACCACTCTTAAAAATAACTTGACTACTAAGATAAACAGTAAATAAAAATGTTCTTGGTAAATATCGTTTGCACAAAATTAGCATGTTGAAAGTACGGCATAGTGTGTGTTTTTATGGCGTGATCAGTAAACATGCGAAAATAATTCTAACTTGTAAAAATATTTGCTATGTTTTGATATTTACTAACAATTCTTTTTTGATTAGTAAATTATTAGTAGTGGAAAAATTTTGCAATTGTACTTTATTAGTATCCTAATATCTGTCACAAGTAAGTTACATTGACTTTAATCATATTGTAAGATTTAAATATAAAATAAAAAAAAAATATTTTTTTAACTTTTTTTTAAGGTTTACCATTGTTGTGCGTTTTAGGGATGGGACAGGGAAGGTAGTGTTAGTTGTTTCATTCTTGAAGATCCAAGGCAGAAAACTGTGTTCTGTAATGTGTCAGCCCTCGCCTGGTACTCCAACAGTTAAGTTGACAAACATAACAGTAATGCACTTTACAGTTCAGCCACTGGAGGGAGACCTTGATTGCAATGTTTTGAAATCAAACTTGCTAAAACTACGAATGATTACCACTAACATGTATTAACAATTGTGATGTCCCGAACAGTTCGCCGGGAACCGTTTGCCGGCGAACATAGCGTGTTCGCGCAATGTTCGGTCCGCCCCCTATTCGTCATGGAGGTGGGAGGGTCTGGGAGGGAGGGTCTGCTGCTGATTGGCTGGAATGTGTCTGCTGACTGTGTGGTACAGGGTCAAAGTTTACTCAATGTTGACGAATAGGGGTCGGATGGAACATCGCGCGTGTTCGCGACCGCAAACACGCTATGTTCGCCAGCGAACGGTTCCCGGCGAACTGTTCAGGACATCACTAATTAACAATAATTATAATAATTACAAAACAGTAACTTGAATATCACAAAGGCTAAGAGTTTGACCACTGGCCTGAAGAATAGTGATATACTATTAACATTACATTAACATTATTTTTCCTATCTGTATATAGAAAGTGATACGGTGCAATTGCCAGTTCAAACTCCAAATACATGCATATTTTGTTGGAAACTATGTTACCTATTTTAAATACTCAAAACTGAAATATATGGAAGTATTTAGAAGATCATGTTATCATCCACCAAGCAGAAATAGTAATTCAACTAAATAAGATATGAAGAAACAGCTATGTCACTATGTAAAAATCATTTTATTATCATTTAAATATGTGTTGTGTAGTGCAATAGAATGCCTTTTTAAAACATAATATAGCTATGGTGGATTCGGGAAAGATACTGACGCTGTGCTTCACAAGACAATACAAAGGTTGAAGAGGTAAATGCCACAGCTCTATGCTATGTCACAAACAAGGCTTGGACAAGCCAGTGCAATTTATAAACCACTGTACTAGCATTTACAAATATAACAGAATACTATATATATACAAATAGTGTAAGCAAATTTAACAAGTTCCTCGCCACCTATTGCTACTGTATATCAAATTTGTCTTGTTGCAATCACTTGTATCATTATGCCTCGACCATTCATTAAACATGTGCATTTAACTTCTCCCAAATCGTGATTTGTCCAAATTTTGGGTGATCAGCGGTTCATCGGAAATCCCGTGCTCTAAAATGCAACACAGGCAGATTAGGAAGAACACCAAACGGACTAAATGTGCAAAACCGTTTTGTTTGATACATGATTCGGAAGAGGAAGAACATTTGGATCAGAAAGAATTGACAGATTGTAAGTGCATTTGAGAAGGGCCTTTTTCCCCATTTGTTCTTGTTCGTATTCTGTATGTGAATTACTTGTTGTCAAATATCCCCATTCTATTATTGTAAAGCACTGTGGAATATGTTGGGGATATAGAAATGTAAATTAAAACAATAATATTAATATTGGCAACTTTGTTTTTTTCACATCAATCTACACTCAATACCCCGTCATGACAAAGCAAAAAAATAATAATAATTTGATAACAGCAAATTTATTACAAAGAAAACAAAACTGAAATGTCACATTTACATATGTATTCCAACCCTTTGCTATGACACTGAATTAAGTTCAGATGCATCCAATTTCTCTGGTCATCTTTGAGATGTTATACACTTCGATGGGACTCCCCACAGATGGTTCCTATTCAACCTGACGGAGCTTGAGAGGTTCTGTAGAGATTTTGGCAGAAAGTATGCAAATCCAGTTGTGCAAAGTTTGTTGCGTCAAACTGAAAAATATTTTTTTAGTTAAAGGAACACTGTAGGATCAGGAACACAAACTTGTACTCCTGCCCTACAGTGTTTAATCCACCATTTAGGTGGCTTGCCTTCCCTTAGCCCCCTTGGAAAATATTAAAACTCACCTTATTTCCACTGCTGAGACTGGCCCCGCCACTGATCCGCCTTCTTGGTGACATCATCAGAATTTCCGCTTTTTAGCCAATTCAATGCTTTCCCACAGAGAAATTATGAGAACGTATATATGTACTTCATTACTCAAAGTTAATTGTGTCTGTTACAGCCAGTTTATAAGCCATCTTTCCATATTATAATTATTGGCCATTATTAATTCTCTGTAATGTCAGATAATACATCATTTTTAAGGTTTTTGAATGATATTAATAAGCAATGTTTTAAGACATATTATGGGTATAGATACTGACTCAGTGCTAGGATTGAAACAAAAGAGCGTATTAGCTGATATAGTGTATTACCGTATATACTCGAGTATAAGCCGAGTTTTTCAGCACATTTTTTGTGCTGAAAAACCGGAACTCGGCTTATACTCGAGTCAATAGTCTGTATTATGGCAATTTGCATTGCCATAATACAGACTGGGGGGAGAGGGGGCTGTCAGAGCTGTACTTACCTTTCCTGCAGCTCCTGTCAGCTCTCTCCTCCTCCGCGCCGTCTGTGCAGCTCCCTCTGTCAGCTCCCAGTGTAAATCTCGCGAGAGCCGCGGCGCGGAGGAGGACTATCTCCCCCCACTGAACTGCCAATGCCACTAGACCACCAGGGAAGGAGCCCCCCTCCCTGGCCAGCTAGCAAGCAGGGAGGGGGGACGAAAATAAGAATACAGATATTAATAATAATAATAAAAATTTAATAAAAGTATTAATAATAATAATAATAATGAAAACATATTAAAAAAAAATAAAAAAAATAATAATTAAAAAAAATAATATAACAAAAAAAAACAATTAGTATTAAAATAATAAAAAAATAATAAAAATGCCCACCCCCACCAAGGCTCTGCATCACACACTCAAACACTGCATTCATACACACTGCACTAATACACACACACCCATACTGCATTCATACACACACACTGCATTCATACACACACTGCATCACACACACACTGCACTCACACACTGCATTCATACACACACACTGCACTCATATACACACACAGCATTCATACACACTGCAGTAATATATATACACACTGCACTCATACACACACACACTGCACTCATACACACACACTGCATTCATACACACACACTTCATTCATACACACACACTGCATTCATACACACACTGCATTCATACACACTGCACTCATACACACTGCACTCATACACACTGCATTCATACACACTGCATTCATACACACACTGCATTCATACACACACACACTGCATTCATACACACACACTGCATTCATACACACACTGCAAATAAATATTAAATTAATATAATTTTTTTAGGATCTAATTTTATTTCGAGATTTACCAGTAGTTGCTGCATTTCCCACCCTAGTCTTATACTCGAGTCAATATGTTTTCCCAGTTTTTTGGGGTAAATTTAGGGGCCTCGGCTTATATTCGGGTCGAGTATATACGGTATATTGTTTTACATATTTTAGCACTGGATTGGCTGAAATCGGCAAGTAGCGAAACACTCCAAGAAATTGTGGAAAGCCTTCCAAGAATAGTGGAAACTGTTATATCTGCAAAGGGAGGACCAACTGCATATTAATGTCTATGTATTTAGGAGGCAAAGTCATAAAAGTCCATGCTGGTGTAATGGTTAGGTGTCCCAATACTTTTGTCCATATAGTGTACTTCTTGAAAGAACCCTGTGAATATTTTGGGAACTTTCTGTTTGATGCATCTTATTTGAAAGGACTCTAGGTGGAGCTAGTGAGTAAAACTACCATAACAAGTATATGACAGAGCACAGATTTAGTGTGAGAGTGACAAAATAAATAAAAAAATTATGTTGAATATTCAACTATTGGCAGCTGCCTGCCATTTTTGGAATGTGAGAATAGGCATACAGAGAAACAGAGAAATAAAAACAGTAAAAAAAAGTGAGAAGGAATGAGTGGTGCTAATAAAAGCTAAGTGCTGCTAGAAAAAACACCCAAGTGTATTGTCACTCAATTACACTTCAAATGTGATACATAAAGTTAAGATAAGGTGATCTGCGCACACAAATTATTTACCTTATAACATATCACTTGGAAATAACACAAATGTAGGATTTCCTATATGAAATAAGCATAAAAAAGTAATCTGTATAAAAAGTGGGCATTATTATATTGAAAATCAGAACACTCACAATTTTCAGACCCTATTAAAAGTTGGCTCTGAACTTATGCAGCATGTTATCTCCTCTAAGAGATTCAGAGTGAATTCCTCAATAGTGGAACTTCCAGAGGTTCAGTGCTGTTAACAACAGGAACTTCGAAATTCAAGGTGAGTATAGGTATAACAATTTTGGAACATCCCAAAAGTACCCCTAAAATATATGGAAACCCTGCTGATGTCACATCCCCCGATAGCCCTGATCTGAGTGACCATCATATCAAAAAGTCACTCAGATCGGTTTGGTAGTTTTTAATCGCCATCGCTGGGACGTTTTGACCGGCCTGCCACGAGGTCGAAGCCCTAAATAGTTTCAGGGAAATTGTGGCAATGGTCGGTCTCAGTTTGCGGGATTTTGTAGGAAAACCACATAAGTTATAGAAAATATTTTACTTGTAGAGTGCTCCCCTTGTTCAGTAGTTTATAACTCCCGAACGCCGTTCGTGTAGATGGTCGGGAACTTGAACCAGCGGCGGGTACATCTTTACCGGCGTTCGCAAGAATGCCTGGCCGAAATCAGTTCCAGGCACTCGATAACCAAATCCCGCTGCATGCGTTCGTGAGACAAGATTGCCGCCATCCATTGCCTCGACCACATGCGTTTAGTTGCACAAAATAGCGCCCACCCAGTGGAGCATTCTATTAATTATTTCCTCTGCGGTTTTCCTACTGGATACTTTAAGTACTAATGAGGTTCTGGGGTAGTACTCGTTTGGGAACCGAACCAGGTGGAAACAAACAAAATAAAACGAATATAGATCCAACAAAATAAGCCGAAACAAGTTATGGAGCTATTCCTTCACAAGGCCTTTCAGGGCTAAAGTGCACAATTCAAAAATCCACTTAGCTTCCTGAATACTTAATTTTATAGCTATATCCCCTCCTTTCCAGTGTACATTTACCTTCTCTATTGCACAAAATTCCAAATCTTTAGGGACTGGATTATGGTGCTCTAAAAAGTGTTTCGATACACTATGGCTAATGAATCCGTTTTTAATATTCCTTACGTGCTCACTAACCCTGATTGTAAATTATCTAGATGTTTTCCTATGTACTGATAACCACATATACATTTTAATAAATACATTACATTGTTGGAATGGCATGTAATTAATGATTTGACTTTATATTCTTTTTTGTGACAAATGAATCAAAATTCTTATTTTTTTGTGTGATTTACATGTATTTTTACATGCATTGCACATTCCACAATGTTAATTGGTTATTTGGAATTTTTTTTATCCACAAAACTTTTAGTTAAAATCTGTTTAAAATGTTTTGCACCTCTAAAAATAAATTTAGGTCTTGAACCAACATATTCTTGTATTTCATCTTCCTGTTTAAGAATATGCCAGGTTTTGTTAATATTCTTTTTAACGACATTTGCATTACTCGAGAAATTAAAAATCAGGGGATTTGGTCTTCATTATTCTCTATCTTTTTTTCTTTATGTTCACTTTTCTTATATTCTAAAAGAGGCGACCCATTCATAAGTGCAATTTCCTCAATATTTTGCTGTAAAACTACACGGTTATATCCCCTTTGTTCAAATAGTTTTTTTCAAAATACACGATTGGGAGATATAATCTGGCTGATTGATTAGAGCAGTTTCTGCGTATTCTTAAGACCCTTTGGTATATTGGATAGCCATGGGCGATGGTGACAGCTATTTATTTCAACATAACTGTTTACGTCAACTTCATATTTGTTTTTACTTTTCGTAGGAATAATCCCCCAATCATTAGAATTAAGAAAATTTTAAAAACTATCGAACAAATCACAAGGTCCCTTCCAGATAATAAAAATATTGTCTATATACCTTTTATATAGAACCGAGTTTGCGTCAAAATCATGTTCTTGGTAAATAAAAGTATTTTCCCAAAATTTCATAAATAAATTGGCATAGCTTGGCGCAAACTTGGTCACCATTGAGGTTCCCCTAGTTTGCAGAAAAAAATTATCCTCAAACCAAAAATAATTATTTTCTAAAATTAGTTTTATTCCTTCTAGAATAAAGTATTTTTTTGTGTTTCTCCATTTTTTGTGCATCTCCATATATCCTTTTTTATGCTCTATAATTGTGTAGAGGCTGGTTACATCACATGTTACTAAAAGGTAGTCATCTGTCCATTTAAAATCCTTTAAAGTATTCAATAAACTAATTGGATTTTGTAAATATGACGGACAGGTTTTGACTAATGATTGTAGGTGGAAGTCAATGTATTGTGATAAAGGGGTTAGGACCGAATTTATCCCTAATATAATTGGGGGGAAAAAACATAATTACTGGTTTATATTTTTCCCACAAGAACAACTCAGGGAAAATTGTCCTCTTAAATGGGGGACCCAATGACTGAAGTGTTATTTATCAAAATGGTGATATTTATTACATGAACAAATTAATATATAACAATCATAATACTGCACATGAAATACTGCACATAAAAGAGCACACTAAATATGCATTGCAGTGCGAAATGTGAATCAGAAATCACTGCAAATAAAAAGTAACTATTACAGTGTAATGCTGCAGTATATCCTGTGCTAATTATTAATGGAGACCAGGTCTATTACTGTCCAAGCAGTTAAAGAACCACTTTAACAGAAAAAACTAAAATAGGAGAGGAACAGCGCTACAGTACTGATCACAGGGGAAAATAGAGCTGCACACCTGAGGGCAGAGGCGTAGCGTGGGGGGTGCAGGGGGGGCCGGCCGCACCGGGCGCAACATCTGGGGGGGGCGCGGACTGGCCCACCGGGACACCGGGAAATTTCCCGGTGGGCCGGCACACTAGGGGGCCGGTGCGCGGCCGCCTAGTGTGCACCAGCCCCGGCAGCAATTACAGGGTGACCGACAGGAGGGGAAGCGCTCCCCTCCTGCCGGTCACAGAATGTAGCATGGCTGAGCAGGCAGACCGGGTAGGGGAGCTTCTGATCCCCTACCCGGTCTGACAGGAACCTGCAAGCGAGAACGCTCCTCCCGCGAGCAGGCAGGTTGGAGCATTGCCGTGCGTTACCATGGCAACGCTCCGACCTGCCTGCTGTCCTCGCGGGAGGAGAGTGAAGTCAGCCTGCAGCCAGAGGAGCTGCAGGCTGAACAGCACGCGCCACCACTGGACCACCAGGGATTGAAAAGTTCCCCCTCTCCCCTGGGCCCTGACCAAAGGTAAGGGGGAGGGGAGTAATACAAAAGTTACTTTTAAAAAAAAAATATAAATATATCAATGCTTTAACCCCCCCCTCCCATACACACACTACACTCCTCCCGCTCACCAACAGCACCCTCCCACACACAGAACCCCCCCACACACAGAACCCCCCCACACACACAGAACCCCCCCCACACACACACAGAAACCCACACACACACAGAACCCCCCCACACACACAGAATTCCTCCACGCACACAACCCCTTCATGCACATAGAACCCCCCCACACACAGAACCCCTTCACACACACAGAACCCCTTCACACACACAGAACCCCTTCACGCACACAGAACCCCTCCACACACAAACAGAACCCCTCCACACACAAACAGAACCCCTCCACACATAAACAGAACCCCTCCATGCACACAGCACCCCTCCACACATAAACAGCACCCCTCCACACACACAGAACCCCTTTGCACACAAACCCCTCCACGCACACAAAACCCCTCCACACACACAGAACCCCTTCGCACACAAAACCCCTCCACGCACAAAACCCCTCCACACATAAACAGCACCCCTTCACACATAAACAGCACCCCTCCACAGATAAACAGCACCCCTCCACACACACAGAACCCATGCACACAGAACCCCCCCACGCACACAGAACCCCCCCACGCACACAGAACCCCCCCATGCACACAGAACCCCCATGCACACAGAATTCCTCCACGCACACAACCCCTTCACGCACATAGAACCCCCCCACACACAGAACCCCTTCACACACACAGAACCCCTTCACGCACACAGAACCCCTTCACGCACACAGAACCCCTCCACACATAAACAGAACCCCTCCATGCACACAGAACCCCTACACACATAAACAGAACCCCTCCATGCACACAGAACCCCTCCACACATAAACAGCACCCCTCCACACACACAGAACCCCTTCGCACACAAAACCCCTCCACGCACACAAAACCCCTCCACACATAAACAGCACCCCTCCACACACACAGAACCCGTCCACGCACACAGAACACCCCCCATGCACACAGAACCCCCCAAGCACACAGAACCCCCCACGCACACAGAACCCCCACACGCACACAGAACCCCCACACGCACACAGATCCCCTCCACGCACACAGAACCCCTTCACGCACACAGAACCCCCCCACGCACACAGAACCCCCCGCACACAGAACCCCCCCCCGCACACAGAACCCCCCCGCACACAGAACCCCCCGCACGCAGAACCCCCCCCACGCACACAGAATTCCTCCACGCACACAACCCCTTCATGCACATAGAACCCCCCCACACACAGAACCCCTTCACACACACAGAACCCCTTCACACACGCAGAACCCCTTCACGCACACAGAACCCCTCCACACACAAACAGAACCCCTCCACACACAAACAGAACCCCTCAAAACATAAACAGAGCCCCTCCACACAAAAACAAAACCCCTCCACACATAAACAGAACCCCTCCATGCACACAGCACCCCTCCACACATAAACAGCACCCCTCCACACATAAACAGCACCCCTCCACACACACAGAACCCCTTTGCACACAAAACCCCTCCACGCACACAAAACCCCTCCACAGACACAGAACCCCTTCGCACACAAAACCCCTCCACGCACAAAACCCCTCCACACATAAACAGCACCCCTCCACACATAAACAGCACCCCTCCACAGATAAACAGCACCCCTCCACACACACAGAACCCATGCACACAGAACCCCCCCATGCACACAGAACCCCCCCACGCATACAGAACCCCCCATGCACACAGAACCTCCCATGCACACAGAATTCCTCCACGCACACAACCCCTTCACGCACATAGAACCCCCCCACACACAGAACCCCTTCACACACACAGAACCCCTTCACGCACACAGAACCCCTTCACGCACACAGAACCCCTCCACACATAAACAGAACCCCTCCATGCACACAGAACCCCTACACACATAAACAGAACCCCTCCATGCACACAGAACCCCTCCACACATAAACAGCACCCCTCCACACACACAGAACCCCTTCGCACACAAAACCCCTCCACGCACACAAAACCCCTCCACACATAAACAGCACCCCTCCACACACACAGAACCCGTCCACGCACACAGAACACCCCCCATGCACACAGAACCCCCCAAGCACACAGAACCCCCCACGCACACAGAACCCCCACACGCACACAGAACCCCCACACGCACACAGATCCCCTCCACGCACACAGAACCCCTTCACGCACACAGAACCCCCCCACGCACACAGAACCCCCCGCACACAGAACCCCCCCCGCACACAGAACCCCCCCGCACACAGAACCCCCCGCACGCAGAACCCCCCCCACGCACACAGAATTCCTCCACGCACACAACCCCTTCATGCACATAGAACCCCCCCACACACAGAACCCCTTCACACACACAGAACCCCTTCACACACGCAGAACCCCTTCACGCACACAGAACCCCTCCACACACAAACAGAACCCCTCCACACACAAACAGAACCCCTCAAAACATAAACAGAGCCCCTCCACACAAAAACAAAACCCCTCCACACATAAACAGAACCCCTCCATGCACACAGCACCCCTCCACACATAAACAGCACCCCTCCACACATAAACAGCACCCCTCCACACACACAGAACCCCTTTGCACACAAAACCCCTCCACGCACACAAAACCCCTCCACAGACACAGAACCCCTTCGCACACAAAACCCCTCCACGCACAAAACCCCTCCACACATAAACAGCACCCCTCCACACATAAACAGCACCCCTCCACAGATAAACAGCACCCCTCCACACACACAGAACCCATGCACACAGAACCCCCCCATGCACACAGAACCCCCCCACGCATACAGAACCCCCCATGCACACAGAACCTCCCATGCACACAGAATTCCTCCACGCACACAACCCCTTCACGCACATAGAACCCCCCCACACACAGAACCCCTTCACACACACAGAACCCCTTCACGCACACAGAACCCCTTCACGCACACAGAACCCCTCCACACATAAACAGAACCCCTCCACACATAAACAGAACCCCTCCATGTACACAGATCCCCTACACACATAAACAGAACCCCTCCATGCACACAGAACCCCTCCACACATAAACAGCACCCCTCCACACACACAGAACCCCTTCGCACACAAAACCCCTCCACGCACACAAAACCCCTCCACACATAAACAGCACCCCTCCACACACACAGAACCCGTCCACGCACACAGAACACCCCCCACGCACACAGAACCCCCCAAGCACACAGAACCCCCCACGCACACAAAACCCCCACACGCACACAGATCCCCTCCACGCACACAGAACCCCTTCAAGCACACAAAACCCCCCCCACGCACACAGAACCCCCACACGCACACAGATCCCCCACACGCACACAGATCCCCCCACGCACACAGCACCCCTCCACGGCACTCTCTCCACGCACAAACGGCACTCTCTCCACGCACAAACGGCACTCTCTCCATGCACTATGCTAAAATCCACGGGTTAGGGGGTGCAAATTACTTGCCTTGCCTCGGGTGCTGACAACCCACGCTACGCCACTGCCTGAGGGGAAGGGTAACCCTCAAACCCTTCAAAGAATGGAGAGAACAAGATACAACAAATACAGGGTGCGCTAAGTAGGACAATGAGAGATAATAAACAAAAATCAGCAATAATATAAAGAGTCTCTTAAAGTACAGCGAAGACCTGGAGTGTATATTCTTCAGTCCTTGCTTTGAATCAGTTTAAAGAGCTATGCCCAGCTCTAGGTAAAACAGCATGCAGTGGTATTTAATACTCCCCACATGTAGGATATAACTGGACACTTGGAGGTGTATCCTCAAGACTTCTTACAGCATTCCAGATAAGCGTCAGCATATAAAATACATAAAAGGGGGAAAAACCCAATGGTGCAATAACGTAGATTAACTGCAACTACAGACAACACTGAGGTCCTAAGAGTGCCAACTTACAATTGGGAGAGCTATAACCAGCTCTGAGTAAAACAGCATACAATGGTATTAAAACTCCCCACATGTAGGGTATCCTTCTAGTGATGCTTGCAGTGCCGGTCTTATGAAATAAAATCACAAGAGAGGGCCGATAGTGTTTACCGTATAAAAAACAGCAGTAAAAGGTAAAATGAAACATACTTACAGTGTTCAGAGCAGTCACACTGCTCTATGAACCAGGTGTAGGTGGAATAATCCCCACCAGGGATTTCTTTTGTAGTACTGGATCTTAAAAATAACAAAAAATCAGCCAGGATAAAACAGCAACAAATAAAAGTAAGTGTGCAAAATACTTTTATTGGATTCTTATAAAAATACAACGCGTTTCGCCAAAAACAGGCTTTATCAAGTGTGATAAAGTCTGTTTTGGGCGAAACGCGTTGTGTTTTTATAAGAATTGGGCGATTGCTGCAGATTCACTTGGGGAGACCGAATTCCGTATTTGGCTCTAGTAAATATGAGAATTGCCAATGCGGTCAGAATTCTGACATTTTCACAGAATTTTGCCCATCCTAACCAAATTCAGTGTTTAGTGATTAACGCTGCAAATGTTCTTGTAGTAGTTTTGGCACAAGGATGCCTGCTTTATGTCTAACTGTTTACAAGATGCTTTCAAACTGAGGTTTCCCCCAAATCCAAATCCCACCCTCTCTGCATGATTGATGTCAGAATGGGCCAGTTTACTTACTTATTATCCATCCAAAATATTTTTATGGAATTATCATTCATATTGTAAACATTTGGGTTTAATTTCTTAATAAACTTAAGCCCCTCCAGCATGGTGAAATGGCAGCCGACTCTTTTGGTGTCCTTGCTGCTGAATTGGGAAAATGTAGTGGTTATGATGCATAGATGTTAATTTAATCTAGAATTACTGTTTATTCTACTATGTTTAGATAAGAGGCAGTCTTGGTCCGAGATGATTATTTTCATCCCCGCGAGCCCAGTTGTGGTCTTTCGTTTCCCCCACACTACATCTAATACCTACTCCAGTGATTGCTGACCAATTCTTGGGACACTACAATGGACAGATCCTATATTAACAGAGCACTAATAATAATAATAATAATAATAATAAATAATACTGGACCTTTGATGGTCGCTGGCAATTGCCATTAGTTTCCTTTTCAATAATCCCTTGGAAGAAACATACATGGTCTTTAGACAGATCTTATAACCCATGTTTTCTAATAGTTTCACATGTACAATGCATAGATGATGGCTATACCTTACTCTTCTTAAAGGGACACTCCAAGCATTATAACCACAACAGCACGCTGAAGGGTATTTCCTTAGTGTATGGAGTCAAACCGTTTAGGGGCTACCGACTCTCAGTGTGTCAGAGATGAGGTATGGACGGTGGACCACAGGTACTCTACTAAACAATTGCATCACCAGGGCACTGCTGGCACCATAACCACTACAGCACACAGTAAAAGCTGAGTATTCCTTTAATGACAGATACCCTTAATTCTGCCCCTTTTCCCATCCCATGTAATTAGTAGTATAAACAACTCTTTGCATCTCTATTCCATGCCCAGCACTATCTGTTGCCCTGTTCCGTTCCTTTCTTTTATTATGTTGTACTTCCCTTTTTGCAGACTGCTCCTCGGATTGTGCAGTACTTTTATTTTCAATGGTTCTCTTTGACTTTACAACCAGTATATTCTATGGCAACTTGGCAGCTTCAGAGCCTGCTTATATTCTCTCTCTCTCGCCTTTATTACTTGGCTGGGCTTTCCTCCCTCCTCCCTTCTATGGGTAATTTGAGGATAAAGTCTCAGCTACATCTCCAACTATTTCTTGCATATTGGTGAAAATCAGGAATTAATATAAACAATGAAAATATGAGTGGGTGTAATTTCAAAGGCTATTTTATTATTATTATTTTATTACAAGCTGAACAAAAATAGGTAGTTGGCTATCATTTTAAGATACAAATGTATGACAGCACATATTTCGCTGTCTGTACCCTCAAAGAATCAAACATACATCTCATTGAATTTATTTTGTGTTTTTTCTTTTTTTTATTGGTACCAATAGCCCTTTGTCAGATAAGTCGGGGAGATCTGGAGAAGGGTTTGCAGGGCAAGTTACTAAAGTGAGAATTCAAAGTGAATTGTAAATTTGAATTGAAATCCAAATCTCGAATTCCACTTTTTACATTTTGAGATTCTTGTTTTGCAATTTGGCGCCCTTAGTGTAATGATATTCTTATCATTACGAGTTCCCACAGTCTTGCCAAGGAAAAAAATAAAAAGCACGCAGTGAATGAAGACTTACAAGCTTATTTACTAAAATGAGAATTTTAAATTTAAGGTCAGACCAGCCGAAACTTAAAGCATAGCTGATTTCCTTCCAATTTGGCTAGTTTGACCTTAAATTTAAAATCTTGAATTCTCCAATTCTCACTTTAGTTGAGATTTTCTGTTAGAGAGTCAGCATAAACTATATTTATCAAAGCAAAACAGATTCTATTCGGGGATAGAGTTATAAATGCTGTAAACATTCTAATAGGTTTCCAAGGAGATGGCTCTAAATTTTGATTTTGTCCCAGAGTATCTGGTACTTGTTTGAACTTGACAAAATGAACTTATATAGTGCAGGAAGAATAGCTGAAGGTATATTTGCAACTTACACCTCAAATTCGTATTCTAACAGTCTAGGACTTGTACGTGAAAATGTGGGGCAAAGTGCAGTTCTATGTGCTTCCTTTTTGAACCTATCGTCAAAACCCCCGTTAAGCAATGCATATAGCAATGTTCAAGTCAAATGACGCTCTCCAGGGAACGCTGGAAAACATTATACAGGTGCTGAATGCAGAGGTACTGCCAAATTCCAGAAACAACACAGTATAAAATACACAAGAAACCACTCATATGTTTGAATTCACAGCTACTTTATTCTAACATGTCAGGAATACATCACGGGCAGTCCTCTGTGGAATAAAGTGGCAATGAATGCAAACAGGTGTGCTGGAATCTAACTAAGGAAGGCGATTGATTGACACTTTGTCTTAATAAATTAGGGTTGGCCCAGTAACGACAAAGTTTTATGCAAAAGTTGGGCAATGGGCACCCATGGCCAAATAACATATTTTGTTGATTTTGTAAGCAAAAAAAAAAAAAATAACAACCTCTGCAGTGAATGTAAACGTGCTATTATGGTTCTGTGGATTTTAAAGGGAAATACTCCAGTGTTATAAACTAAAAACTTGTCGTAATGCTGGAGTGCTTAAAAATCTATTTAGATTGTTGGGTTTCCCAGAGTACCCCAAAAATGAGGTCACTTAGCTCTAATCCAGTGGCAAGTGGGCTTTCTTGATCGAGCTCTGCTCCACGTCAGGGAGATCATTATTAGTGATCTCCCAGAAGCTTTTGGACTCAGGGCACCTGCAATACTTCTCAAAAGAAGAGCAACTTACCAGTTTTATGGAGTTTGGAGTGTAAGGAAAGCAATCTGTAAATGTGACGTTTGCACAGGTTTTAGCACTGTCTAAGTTGAGCAGCTAGCATTGGAGACTTGTCCATAGGGGCACTTTGGACAGTGCCCCACCAGCTTTTACGTGGTGAAAAAAATATTTGCAATAGTTTAGAAACACCGTTTCTTTAAATCTGCAATAGGTTCCGGTTCTGCAGGGTACCTCCCCTCTCATTAGAAACTGTTTGGAGAAGTGGTTTCCACTGTCTGAAAAATCATTAAGATATAGGTGTTAGATTGAACTGCTCATTGACTACCCAGCAAAGAAAAGCAAAACTCCATTTTCATTATAGAGAACATGCAGGAAGGTTTATCTTGTACTGGAATAGTTGTACACCATTCTACTGTGCGACGTTGTACACTGTTCTACTGTGCGACGTCACCCTTTTTCTATTTTCTATAATTAATTAAACATATTTATTGCCAGATATAAGCAGCAAATTGTGTCTTATATATTTTTTAAAATCACATTTTAAAAACTCTATATTTGTGATACCTTAGTGATAAAGGACATGTTTTTGTCAAACATATATAGAAGCCTGTAATCGTGAATGAAAATTATTTGTAATTTAAGAATTCCATAATTTTAGTTAATTCCTTTGAATAATTCATGAGTTGCATGAGAAATGTAATATGTTGGAAAGTTCAGTAATGCATATTACCTTCATATTTTTAATTAAATATTTGTTTTACTCTTTTTTTTTTTTTTCAAATGTGCCAATGATTTTTGAGGTAACTGTTTGTACTCTAGATTTTATTGGCAATATGGTTCTGTAATTAGCTAGACAGTTTACATCTGAATATTTCAATAGTAAATGGAAAAGGCACATAATATTATTGGCAAGGACAAACTAATCTCTGGAGTAAAAATATCACCGCAGATGTGTACATATATATTTATTTTTCATGGCCTGAATGATTCAAACATGAGTAGGATATCTTTCTACACCAAGGTTTATTTCTGGGAAATTTTGTTAAAACAAATATGTATATACAATAAAATATATTTGAGATCCTTTGCTAAATCAAGTTATATTCCTTTTAGTATTGTGGCATTCTACATAAACATGAAGCCTTTTGGTTTAGTGGGTCCCCACACATTTTTGCGTATAATTTGCATATAATTTAATACGTTTTTTTTTTTAACACTTTTTTTCTCCTTTTTTTAAAGAATTGACGTTGCTTTCTGAACAATAGTTTTTTAATTGTCTTGTTTCTGTTTAACAGTGATTCATATATGAGTGCATTTGTTTGATTTTAAGTTTGGCCCAACTAGGCATTTTTTCCTTTAGTTTGATGGTTAGTAGAATTTCAGGCACCAAACTTAGTTTAACTATGTCAACTAGATTTCCTCCTAAATGTTATTTACAGTGTGATATTTAATAAATAAACACTTTTTCGCTTTTAACCCCTTAAGGACTGAGCCAAATGTACACGTTTTGATCAAAATAAAACGTAAACAAAACTTGGAATTTGACTACGTCTGTTCAACCGTAATTCACCTCTTTCATATTAAGTGCACCCACACTTGTTATATATCATTTTATTCAGCAGAAATAGGGCTTTCATTTAACATCAAATATTTAGTTATGAAACATAATTTAACATGAATAAAATATAAAAAAAGTGAGAAATTAAGATTTTGTTTTTTATTTATTTAGTTCTGCATGACATTTTAACTGTGAAAGTCATAATACTGTTTGTTATACTGCAATAAAATACACATATTTGTATTCAACAATGTCTCACGTGTAAAACAGTATCCCCTATGTACAGGTTATATAGTGTTTTGGGAAGTTACAGGGTCAAATCTAGCATGTTAAATTTTTCAGTTTGTTAACATTGAAATTCGCCAGGTTGGTTACATTGCCTTTGAGACCGTATGGTAGCCCAGGAATGAGAATTACCCGCATGCCATTTGCAATAGTAGACAACCCAAGGTATTGCAAATAGGGTATGTTAAATATTTTTTAGAAGCCACTTAGTCACAAACACTGGGCAAAGTTAGTGTTAATATTTGTTTGTGTGTGAAAAATGAAAAAAACTAATTTAACGCCAATTGTGGCTAGTGTTTTTCCTGCGGAAAGGAGCAGGCATTTGTCAAAGTTCAGCGGTGTTCGGGAGTTTCAGTGTCTGACACCCAAACACCGCTGCCTGCATTCTCACGGACAAGATGGCCACCAACACAGTCCCCACGTTTTCATGCATACAAACGGCGGTCACTCAGCAGCACAATTAGAACACACGATGATTGATGTGTCAGGAAAGGTGAACAGGGGTTAACAAGCACATAGGTGGTCCGCAGTTCGTGAATTTGTTCGGTTCCTGAACAGTACAAATAAATCCCACGAACCAAGTCTTTTCCATGGCCCATAGTCAGTGGGCAGGAGGCTTGCCTCCACACTCCTCCAGGAGCCCGTGGCGAACGTCCAGGCAAAGGGGCATTTATCACATGCAGCTCTCTGCTTGCAGTGATAACTCTGGATTTATTATAATTAAATTGCGGGAGCTCGGGAGACTAGCTACCTACTTAGGGTTTGTGCAAACAAAAGTTAGACCTAGATGGGCAAAATTAACATTACAAAGCAGGAAGTGCTGTTTCTGAGCCAAAGGAAGTTGGTTTATAGCTATCGTGATTTTCACAAATGGGTGTGTAACAGAACCGCTGGCACCCTGACCGGGTACCTTCCGTTGATGGATGCTCCTAGTGCTTCCCGAGGACTCCAAGCACTCCGCCAGACACCATAACCACTGTAGACTCCCATGAACCGCCGCAGCTTGGTTGGGGTCTCGCCGTCTCCACCCACTCTGGACCCAAGACCAGGGTCCAGCTTCCAGTAGGTCAACCTCTCCGAATTCCAGAAAGCAGGAACAGGACCAAGCTCTTAGCAGAGCTTAGTGATTATACTCTGGGGAGTATAGTGATTATAGCAATCCCCAGAGGGTAGTTCTCCAATCCCCCAAACATGAGCCAAAGCTTCAAGATGATCTGAACTTTTAATGACCACACACTGGCTTTTATGAAAGTCCCCATGCAAGGGGACATCCCACAGGGTGGGACACAGTACAACCAATCATTTACAGGAAAACCGTAAAACACACCCAGCACAAACATACAATCCCTCCCCTCTGCCTGTGATATAATTACTGAACACAATGGGTTAATGTAATTTATCACAGACAGGAAAAATACACTTTTTATACATATGTCAGGATCGGGACAGGGATCCAACACGCAGAGTACAAACAGTAGCCAGATACGTATACCGGACCTTAGAATGGCCGGACTAACGTAAGTAGTACAGTAGAGAATGGTCAAAGGCAAGCCGAGGTCGAGGGTAACAGAAGACAGGTAAGCGAGAGACAAGCCGAATCAAGGGTAACAGAGATAAGCAGAGTAGAGCAAACAAGCCGGGTCAAAACCAAAAGGGATAACTAGAAAACACGAGCACTGAGTGACTAGAACAAGCTAGAACCACGACAGGGCAATGAGCTAACGAAAGAAGCACTGTTAAATGCCCTGTTCAGATAAGTAGACACACCTCCGACGAGTCCTGATTGGTCCTGAACCAATTGAGTGACAGGTCGTTCCGGTTTGACGTCCTGACGTCGACTTCCGGGCGTCATGCTATAAAAGGGAGTCACTCCCTCGCGGCCGGCTTTGCATGACCGGATGGACCGCGAGGAAGAGGGAAAACAGGCCGTCCGGATGGATGAACGACTAAGTCTCTACCTCTCTCGGAGGTAGAGACCTCAGGTACCCTGACAGTACCCCCCCTCTCAGATACGCCCACCGGGCGGAAGGAACCAGGACGAGAAGGGAAGCGAGAGTGAAATGCCCTGCGGAGACGGGGAGCATGAACATCCTCCTGAGGTACCCAACTTCTCTCCTCAGGACCATATCCTCTCCAATCGACCAGATATTGTACTTTCCCCCGGGAGATTCGAGAATCGACGATGGAATTGACCTCATACTCCTCCTGACCCTCCACCTGAACAGAGCGAGGAGGGGCGATCGTGAAGGAGAATCTGTTACATACTAGTGGTTTCAGCAACGAAACATGAAACGAGTTAGGAATGCGTAAGGTAGTAGGCAAAGCTAGACGATACGCAACTGGGTTAATTTGAGTCAACACCCTGTAAGGTCCAATATACCGAGGAGCGAACTTCATGGAAGGCACTTTTAACCGAATGTTTCTAGTACTTAACCATACTCTATCGCCTGGAACAAACACCGGTGCTGCCCTTCTACGTTTGTCAGCATGTTTTTTAACCAGCATAGAATTGTGCAGAAGAATTTGTCGAGTCTGGTCCCACAACTTCCTTAAATTGGCAACATGAACATCAACCGACGGTACCCCTTGGGAAGAAGCCTCAGAAGGCAGAATGGAAGGATGAAAGCCATAATTCATGAAGAAGGGGCTAGAATGCGTAGAATCACAAACGAGATTGTTGTGTGCAAACTCTGCCCAAGGAATCAGACCAACCCAATCGTCCTGGTGTTCAGAAACGAAACAACGTAAATATTGTTCAACCTTTTGGTTGGTGCGTTCAGCAGCTCCATTGGACTGAGGATGGTAGGCAGAAGAGAAATTCAATTTGATGCCTAGTTGAAAGCAGAAGGATTTCCAAAAACGGGAAACAAATTGGGAACCTCTGTCAGATACAATTTGGGAAGGTATCCCATGTAAACGGAAGATCTCCCTAGCGAATATCTCTGCTAATTCGGGCGAAGATGGGAGTTTAGGTAAGGGGATGAAGTGAGCCATCTTAGTAAATCTGTCCACCACAGTGAGGATAACAGTCTGCTTTTTAGAGATAGGCAAATCAACAATGAAGTCCATAGCTAAACATGACCATGGCTTTTCAGGAACCTCTAAAGGGTGCAGAAATCCGCATGGAAGCGAATGAGGTTGCTTAGTCTTGGTACAAATCTCACACGCCCCGATGAATTCTTTAATATCTTTCCGTAGATCAGGCCACCAGAAATCTTTAGAGATCAAAGCATACGTCTTGCGAATGCCAGGATGCCCAGCCACCTTGCTGTTGTGGAAACAGCGTAACACTTCTAGTTGGAGAGTACCGGGAACGAAGTGTCGATCCCCAGGGGTCTGTTTGGGCGCAAGATGCTGTAATTTCATGATCTCAGCAAGCAACGGAGAGTGAATCCTGAGACTCGTGTTAGCGATGATGTTACCCTTAGGAACTATCGAGGAAAGGACTGGCTCAGTTATAGTGAACGGTTCATATTGACGAGACAAAGCATCAGCTTTAGAGTTCTTAGAACCAGGTCTATAAGTAAGTACATAATTAAAGTGAGTAAGGAACAAGGACCAACGAGCTTGCCTGGCGGACAGGCGCTTAGCCTCCCCAATGTAAGACAAGTTCTTATGATCCGTTAAAATAGTAACAGGGTGTAATGTCCCTTCTAGTAAATGTCTCCACTCCTTTAAAGCCTTAATGACCGCTAACAGTTCCCTATCACCGATGTCATATCTGCTTTCAGGGCCAGATCATTTCTTAGAGAAGAACCCACAAGGGTGTAACGGTTTGTCCACCCCTAACCTTTGAGACAGAACAGCGCCAACTCCCGTCTCAGAGGCATCGACCTCGAGTAAGAACGGCAGAGTCGTATCAGGATGGACTAGAATGGGAGCAGAAGCAAAAAGTTCTTTGAGAGTCTTGAAAGCAACAAGAGCCTCCGTAGACCAGGTCTTAGTATCAGCCCCTTGTTTGGTCATATTGGTAATAGGCGAAATGATAGAAGAGTATCCCTTAATGAAGCGCCTATAATAGTTGGAAAACCCAATAAACCTCTGAATAGCCTTGAGTCCTTTAGGCAACGGCCAATCTAAAATAGATTGGAGTTTGTCAGGATCCATCTTAAAGCCTTCCCCAGAAATCACGTAACCAAGAAAGTCTATCTGAGACTGGTCAAAGCTGCATTTCTCCAATTTACAGTATAGACCGTGTTGCAGAAGTTTGAGTAGTACCTTTCTGACTTGTCTATGGTGAGTCTCAATCTCCCTAGAGTGTATCAGTATGTCGTCCAGGTAGACAATAACACAATCATGTTGAAACTCCCTAAGTACCTCATTAATCAAATCCTGAAATACTGCAGGAGCATTGCAAAGTCCAAATGGCATAACTGTGTATTCATAGTGGCCATACCGAGTATTGAACGCCGTCATCCACTCGTGTCCATGCTGGATTCTCACCAAATTATATGCCCCTCTGAGATCTAATTTGGTGAAGATTTTGGAGCCCTTAAGACGATCAAACAACTCGGTAATCAATGGAATAGGATAGGCATTTCTGATAGTTATTTTATTCAAACCTCGGTAATCAATACAAGGCCTCAGCGTGCCATCCTTCTTTTTAACGAAAAAAAACCCAGCCCCGGCAGGAGAAGAAGACCTCCTAATGAATCCTTTTTCTAAATTCTCACGAATATATTCCTCTAGAACAGAGTTCTCCTGAACAGATAAAGGATATACATTACCCCTCGGGGGCATAGTACCAGGTAGAAGCTTAATTTTACAATCAAATGACCTGTGTGGAGGTAATGAATCGGCATTCTTCTTGTCGAATACTGCCCTTAAGTCTTGGTACAGGGACGGTATCTGTTTCTCTGTGGACTGGGTAGAACTACCTGGTGTGTTAATATTAGCCAATGGAGAAACCTTGCGTAAACACCTCTCCTGGCAGCTCTGGCCCCACGAGAGTATCTCCCCTAATTCCCAATCGATAATAGGGTTATGTCTCTTCAACCATGGATACCCCAGAACTATGGGAACAGAAGGGGATGAAATGAGCATAAGAGATACATTTTCCACGTGTAGGATCCCAACATTTAAGTTAATGGGTATGGTCTCACGAAAGATAACGGGGTCCAGTAATGGTCTACCATCTATGGCCTCAACGGCCAAGGGTGTCTCCCTTAACTGGGATGGGATATTGTGTTTAGTGGCAAAGGCTTGGTCGATAAAATTCTCAGCAGCTCCGGAATCTATCAAAGCCATAGCCTCTATTACTTCCTTCTCCCAAGTTAAGGAAACTGGTAGCAGAAGCCTGTGATCTTTATAATTAGGAGTAGAGGACAAAATAGAAACACCCAAGGCCTGTCCTCTAGAGAAACTTAGGTGCGAGCGTTTCCCGGGCGGTTAGGGCAGTTCGAGAGTAAATGACCTCTGGCTCCACAATACATACATAACCCCTCCCTTCTCCTGTACTGTCTCTCCTCCTCAGAGAGACGGGTATAGCCTATCTGCATAGGTTCAGGAAGCAATGAGACCGTGGAGTCAGGACTTAGAAATGCGGGAGCTAACTTAAAGGAAGGTCTCCGGTTCCTCTCTCGAGTGTTCTGTCTCTCTCTTAAACGTTCATCTATACGAGAAATGAACGAAATTAAATCCTCTAAATTTTCAGGAAGTTCTCTAGTAGCAACCTCATCAAGGATTACATCTGATAGCCCATTCAAAAATACATCCATATACGCCTGCTCATTCCACTTGACTTCTGACGCCAGAGACCTGAACTCTAGTGCATAATCCACAAGTGTTCGGTTCTCCTGTCTCAGGCGTAACAGTAATCTGGCTGCATTAACCTTTCTACCTGGAGGGTCAAAAGTTCTTCTAAAAGCAGCTACAAATGCGTTATAATTGTATACTAACGGGTTATCGTTCTCCCATAGTGGGTTGGCCCATCTCAGAGCCTTCTCAATGAGTAAGGTGATAATAAATCCCACCTTTGCCCTATCCGTAGGATAGGAGCGAGGTTGCAATTCAAAGTGGATACTAATTTGGTTTAAAAAACCACGACACTTCTCAGGGGCACCACCATAACGTACTGGTGGGGTAATGCGAGAAGAAGCACCTACAGTGGCTACCTCTAGGCCTGAACTTACAGGAGAGATAGGGGTAGTACGTAACTCCTCTGGTGGATTATTGGCACGAGATAATAACGCCTGTAGCGCTAGCGCCATCTGATCCATTCTGTGATTCATGGCTTCAAACCTAGGATCAGGAGAACCAAGCTGACTGTTTGTACTTGCAGGATCCATTGGCCCTGTCGTAATGTCAGGATCGGGACAGGGATCCAACACACAGAGTACAAACAGTAGACAGATACGTATACCGGACCTTAGAATGGCCGGACTAACGTAAGTAGTACAGTAGAGAATGGTCAAAGGCAAGCCAAGGTCGAGGGTAACAGAAGACAGGTAAGCGAGAGACAAGCTGAATCAAGGGTAACAGAGATAAGCAGAGTAGAGCAAACAAGCCGGGTCAAAACCAAAAGGGATAACTAGAAAACACGAGCACTGAGTGACTAGAACAAGCTAGAACCACGACAGGGCAATGAGCTAACGAAAGAAGCACTGTTAAATGCCCTGTTCAGATAAGTAGACACACCTCCGACGAGTCCTGATTGGTCCTGAACCAATTGAGTGACAGGTCGTTCCGGTTTGACGTCCTGACGTCGACTTCCGGGCGTCATGCTATAAAAGGGAGTCACTCCCTCGCGGCCGGCTTTGCATGACCGGATGGACCGCGAGGAAGAGGGAAAACAGGCCGTCCGGATGGATGAACGACTAAGTCTCTACCTCTCTCGGAGGTAGAGACCTCAGGTACCCTGACAACATACACTGTAACTTTAAAAATATGCATAACCTAAAATCAGACAAATCCCTCCAGTACATAAAAAATTGGCTGGGAGTCCTTTATGACCAACCGCAAGCACATTTTCCTGCCCAAAACAGTTCGAATTGCCCAACGGGCAGCTGAAAATTCAGTGTAGGAGAAGGTAAGGGTCAGCGGTGTTCGGTGAAATGTGTAGCCGATTTCAGTTCCATGAATTTGGCTACACACACTGCTGACCTCGTTCGAATGAACAAAGATGGCCGTCGCCACGTGTTCATTTTCATGAACTGCGGCCACCCAGCAGTCGGCAATTTACCTACAGCACACTTCCACTTCTGGGTGGTCCGCCTGTGTGGTACTTGGTTCAGTAAGCCCCATTTACTGAACCAAGTGGAAAATAGCAATTAACAAAATATTTTAACTAAGTCTGGGGACACTGGGGACACCGTCTTAAAGGGGCATTGTCACACAAAGTCTCAATATGTCCCCAGACGGTTCGTAAAGGTCCAGCATGGTCCAATACAAGTCCATAAGCCACAATGCAGTTCTTAAAGGGCCAGCAGCGGCACAATATAAATCCATTAGCCCAAATAATGCTTGTAAAGGGCCATACAACCCAGGGCCATAGTCATGAGGCAGGAGGCTGGCAATCAGGCTCCTCCAACAGCCAGGGGAAAAGGGCAGCTTGTCACCTAACCATCCAGTGACAAAAGGTGTTTTGTCACAGGGTGCAGTTCTAATGTACTTTCGGCTTGCAGAGTGAGTGCCGGGTAATCTCCACACCATCAACTTGTTCAAAGTTATTACAGTGCTACAGTGCTTACAGTGATCCTGTAAATACATTTTAAAAAGTTACATATTTTTTTAAAGAGTTCTTAAAACAATATATATGAATATCCAAAATTACAGATGTAATGATTACCACCCCACAAAATTCAACAAAACAAACATCAAACCCTATAATTTGCTTCTATCCTATTACTAACAAGCAAACCAATGTTCTTCTCGCACTGTTAATGAGGTGTCATTTTAACAGCTTTCTTCACCTTCTCTAACTCAAAATACTCTTGACATGTTTAATGATCTATACTCTTGCTAATCTTCTCTGATCTTCTCACCTCTCAGCCCTGCTTGCACAGGATTGTGTCATCTAACTTATTACCCATCACACTGTAAGGATATTGTACACAAAATGCCAAATGTAAGTAATTACATTTAGTACTTATGCTGTGATACCTTATTTGCCATTTATTCCTAGGGTGAAGTACACCAAGAAGTTTTGTAATTGTTCTTGTATACATAATATTTCTGAAACATATACATATAAATTTATAATCTGGTGCTTCACTGGGATCATCATTAATATTCATATTTATATGGGTGCAACGCATTTATTAGAATTTATAACAATTTATACAGTGGGTTTATTTACAAACAGGACACTGACAGACAAAAATGTTGGCAGATTTGTGAAATGTTTCTGGGGGTTCATGAGCGCATCTGTTGCTGCATCATTGTGTACCGTGGTCGTTGTTGTCGCCCAGGAGTGATGGGAGTGAGCGCAGGACTTATCTTTTTGTATTTTTTTGGGAGGTTGCAGAAGGTAAATTATCTGTAATAGTTTATTTTGATGGAGAGCAGGATAGAGGTTCTAGGTTCGAAATATAGAGATAGGCAGCCAGCGGATTCAGGACTCCCAGGTTTGGCAGCAATATTACACTTGAAATCGCATTATATGTACATATTATGACTGTGTACAGGGCCCATCTTGAGTGGGTGCACAGCGCCGAGGCAACAGGTAGCTGAGGCAGAAGGAGGCAGGGCGCCTAGGGGAGCAGCCAATGGGGGAACTACAGGGGTCACAAGTGCTACCGGGCCCCTGTATTCTGCCTGTCACAGGAGGCCCAGGAAGTGGCTAGCTGTCCAAATAAGGGCCCGTGAGGCAGGAGATTATTCGCTAAGACAGAGCAAGTATCTTCTTACTTGGACGTCAGGTGTTCTTACTAGGACCCAACGGAGTGGGTGTGTGCAAGAATGTGTAAATGTGTGTGTGTCGGTCCGTGAGTGTGTCTGCAGTGTGTGTGTGTGTGTGCATGTGTTTGTATCTATCAGTGTGTTTGTCTGTCAATATGTGTGTCTGTCAGTGAGTTAGTCTGTCAGTATGTGTGTTTCCAATCTATGAGTGTTTGTCTGTCATTGACTGTGTGTCAGTGTGTCTGTCAGTGAGTGTATGTGTGCCTGTCAGTGAGTGTGTCTGTTAGTCTGTCAGTGAAAGTGTGTGTCTCTCAGCGATAATGTGGGATGGTCAGTGAGTGCATGTCTGATTACAAAAAGGAGTGAGGCTAATAGAAGGAGAGGTGAAGTCATTGCCATAGAAGCATGGATGTCTGGACTGGACATGTGTTAAGGGGAGAAGTTAGTAAGGTGACCACACCCACCAGGGGGCGCCAAAATAAAAGTCAGTACCCAGGCGCCTGTGACCCTATGATCAGCCCTGACTGTACATGTGTACAATATGTAAATATGGTACTTTACTTGGCAAGCTGGCTAGGAAAATGTTTGTGTATGATATTGCAGCAGCCATGAAACTGTGACCAGTTCTGCAGAAAATTAAGTTATTATTTTTTGCACTATCTATGTATAGTTTTGCGTGTTGGTTATCAAGTCAATACAACTTGCTATTTATTCAATACACACGCTTCTTCTAAAGCATATCAGAATATTCTAACATGTTTTGTAGTAGGTTTCCATTACATTATGAATCTAATAATATATTTAATTCTACATAAATGTGACATGTATAGCTTAGCAGGTCTTAAAATGCAGCCAATAAGTCTTGTAAAAAAGCATCTTGATATTTCATTCATCTTGTCGTGACAGGGCTAAAATTTTCTACTGATCTAATGAATGGCATGATTTTAAAACTGTGCCAATCACATCTTAGAAAAGTAGAGAAAATAGATGACTTGCTGAGTTTCTTCTTTTGAACCTATCCAACTTACATAGTTACATAGCTGAAAAGAGACTTGCGTCCATCAAGTTCAGCCTTCCTCACATATGCTTTTGCTGTTGATCCAAACTTGATTCTAGTCTTACCTATGTGACAATATAATTATGCAATAACAACAATTTAACTGTAGTAACAGAATTGATCCGGAGAGTGGTACATAGGGGTAAGTGGGGCAGCAATAAAAATAAAAATTATCGAATTGAATCATGTACAAATTTGGAGTATTTTTAAAATCTATCCCATTCTCTGTGTATAGACCTCCAAGACATGCTTAGTCTGCTCTAGGATCCAGACCACTCTAGAAGACAGGCCAGCATGCTACTGGGCTACTGGGTAATAGCTTTAAGAGGTGTAATCAGATCTCTTTCAAGTGGTTATTTCACAAAAAGGTGCTTCATTCTTGGGTATGACCTATGTTGGGACAGGGGGTAAGTACATGAGGTTTAAAGGGCAGAGCTGAACAAGTCAGAGAGCAGAGTCAAATTCCCGTGTAGAGTCCTGCACCAGTCCACCAGTCACTCACCACAAATTATGTGTCTTCTATAACACCACAAATTAGGTGTTAACCAGAGGCTCAGTGATGTTGGATATCTGGGCACTGGTACGAAATTGTGAACTGTTGGTGGCTTTTGTGATATTATTCCTGGTTATGATTTCCCTTACACTGAATGTCCAACAAATGTGGCCACTAAACACTATACAGAATGTGCTATAACTGCAATGGCCCACCATCCCTTTGTAATTTAGGCCCGGGTTGTTGTCACAGAGAGGTGGGGGACATGTACTTGCCAAATAGGGTGGGAGATGGTTTGCAGGTAGATGAGTAAGAAGATAATGGCCGGGTCTCATCCCCCCCTGTCTCTTATGGTAAACCAGGTTGAACGTGTCCCCACCGAGCTAAAAGCCAGCTGGTGGGGAGCATTATGGTCGGGTCCCCACCGAGCTAAAAGCCGGCTGGTGAGGAACCCAAAAGGGAAGAGGAATTTATTATGCCGAGGGGGGAAGTGAGAGCCCTTGGGAAGGGGTGAGTTAGATTGGCAAGGACGTTTTGATTACATTAAGGGCATACTGTATGACATTATGCACCATTATTTATATGTTAAGTTATGATCGTTTTTATTATGTACATAATAATATGTTTTATACGTATTGGATGCATTATACAGTATTTGGAAGTTTTTAATAAATGCTGTGGCCTGTTATATCCAAAGATTTAGTGTCTGTCATTATTTGGGGAGTTCATAGTTGGCTTAAGGGGGATATCTCATCCAATGCCCACTACGTACAAACATGGTCTGTTCATTGGTATGGAAATCTTCACTTAATTATGTTTAATTAAGTAAAGAATGGCCTGTCTTTCTAACTAAGGTGAGCCCGAGTGTGAGTGTGCCACTGTGCTACAATGTATCATCAAATTCTAACTTCATCTATTCTGTGTACGACATGGAAGAATCAATTACTCATGTCACTGATAACCAACCAATAAAATACATGTCTTATTATTTCAAAAGCCAATTATCCCTCCCATTTCTCACCTGATCCAGTCTAATTATGCAGAATCCATCGTACTTTCTTAATTTCTTTTTTGTTGTTTTTGTTTTTTTTAATCCAAAAGCCTTATCTAATCTAAGGCTACCAATATCCCTTCTAAATTGCTTTCATTAATAAATCAGGAATAGCCAGGATTTATCTTGTAATCTATGTTAAATTCTTGGTGTTAAGGTTAACTAGGTGCTACAAACATCTTTGTCAACTCTAAGTTGAAGAATATGTTGGGTCAGTGGCAGAAGCAATTACCTGAAAGCCCGCAGGGCTGTTTACATTATGAATAACACCAATTAAATGGAGCAGGTATTGGCATTGTGCAATTCACAGCAGGTGAGAGACAGGTCCAGTTATTCTAATCCACTTCGAAAGATGGGAACCAAGCCTACAGTTTGATGAGTAGAGTGTTCAGAAATAGTGCTGTCAGAAAAAAAAATTTCATCTTCATCTTGTTTTATTGGTGGCAATAAATGGAACGAGCAGCTTTCTATTTTTCTCAGTAGAGATATATTCAGCGAGCTAACGTGCCATAAGCTGTCCAATTCTTACACACAATATCTTTGGGCAACACACAGCTCTGCACACACAAATCTTCCGGTAGTCTGTTGTATAACAAGCCGGAACATTTGCTTGTGATTTTCACGACATGAAGACAAAATGAGGTATTGAATGAATTCCACAGAGAACTGTCAATGAAAGGTCATAACATCCAAAAAACAATAGAATTAAATTAACTACAAGTCGAATAAATAAATGATAACTGAAATAAGAACAAAAAATAAAAAAAGACAAGTAATACGAGTTTAAGTGGAACAAAGTATGCAAAAGTAAAGGACATAAAAATGAATGTATATTTTATTACTTAATGATTTAATTTTAATATCTTATCTTATGGTTTCCATTGAATTCAATAAAATATTATTTTCCAAAAATAAATGTACACCTTGCACTGTCCTATTCATCAGCCAATATGTAGACTGCATTTTATCCTTATTTGACACCAGTATGGTTTTGTGAGCTGTCATTTGCCATGAACCTTTTTGCAGCTTCTATATTTGAAGATTAGAACTGAATGCTGATATATACATTTTTTCAAGAAATTTTAGTGTGACAATATCTTACGGGGTTGGGTGAATGCAGCCATGGTAACTGCATTGCCTGACTGTTAAACTTTTTCCTCTGTTTTGAGATACGCACAGTATGTAGGAGAGAAATCTGCCCGAAGGCCATGTCTTTGGCAGGCTTTGGTGGAAACAGGAGCCTTTTTTTTTTTTTTTTAACCAAAGACATTCTATGAGCTCTTTACAGGAACATTTCCCCTGGAATTTCTGATGATTGCCCAACATGGGCCCATTTAACACAGTGCATGCAGTTTATTGTATTAAGAAAACCATTGGTCTAGAGCAGTGGTTCCTAACCCAGTCCTCAAGTACCCCCTAACAGTCCAGGATTTAAGGATTACTCAATTTTGTCTAAGGTATTTTTGGGGAAAAAACAAAAAACACTTTAGACACAACAGGGTAATCCCTAAATCCGGGACTGGAAGGGGGTACTTGAGGACTGGGTTGGGAACCCCTGGTCTAGAGCACTACGTCTTGACCACAATCCATGGAAGCCTGACACTCATATACACAAAAAAAGGATGTTTTAACCAATATTAACAAGTTGCAATGTTTAACTTGTCTTCTTTCACATTACAATATAGCGTTCCTTAATATGAAGAAATTATAAAATAACAAATAATCGAGAATCTCCAGTCTTATAAGAATGACCCTATATCACAATTAAAGTTCCTTGGCAGAGCTGTAATCATTGTTGATGTTTGTATTATTAGGATTGCAATGTTTTGCTGATAATTTCAAAATAATTCACTTGCTATAGGTGTGGATTGTCATTAGCTTTGTCATGTAATGTTTCTGCTTCCCGCTGCAAGAGTCAAATAATCAAGATGCTCAGCTGCAGGAGATAATTTCTTAGTGGTAGCAGCAGCAACAAACATCTGGCTCTTTGGCAAAACCAGCATGTAACTGTGCTGATAACGATGGAGTCACATCTGCCCGTTCCTTTCACGGATACGTTAACGAGAGCTGCATCTGATGTCCTGACCTTTCAGACACTGGACGACCTTGACTTTTGTTTGCCTCTGTTCAGAAATATATCAGAAGAAGGGAGTTTTTATAGTCTATTTATATAAAGGGAAACATTATCCAGAGTCCTTTACAAACAGTAAGTATCGAAGCAATGTTGAAAAACCGTGAAGAAGGAAAGTGAAGTAGAGTTTCAGAGCTAATTAACAACCTCCTCAGGCCCCTTGCCACCCTTCTTATCAGTCTCATCTGCCCTCATATCAGAACCTTTGTAACCATTCATTTTAGCCACAAGCGGAAGTTTTGGCAAGGGTGCAAGTACAAACAAGTGCGCTTTTTACACACAAAACACAGAGATCTTAGCGTGGATGGTGCTGATTATGTAATATATAGGTTTGACAAATGGAGACTGCTGGAGTTGCAAGTTGTGACTTCAGATATCTCTGCATCCTAAATCAGTATGAGCTGCACCTCCTGATGGAACATTCACAATGATCTGTGCATACCTAAAATATACAAACTTTTCCCCATGGCTCTTCTGCCTTATATGCAGGGCCAGATTTCTTATAAGGCCTTGAGGTGGCATCATTGGTGGAGAGGACAAAGATCACCTTCACCGACCAGTCCATTCTCATGTTGAGGCAACCGGCCACTGTAGCAGTGTGTGCAGGGGCCAGCTCATGTGAGAATGAGACAACAAAGCTGCTTGTTCTCCTTCCAAGAGGGCTGCTAATCCGCTGCACCAATCAGAGAAGAGTGGGTGGGGTCAGTGTCAGTGTATCTGCATGGGCCAGTGTGTCTGAATGAGTCAATGTATGTGTGTCTGCATGTGTCAGTGTGTGTGTCTGCATAGGTTAGTGTGAGTATGTCAGCATGGGTCAGTGTGTGTCTGCATGGGTCACTCTGTGTCTGCATTGATCAGAGTGTGTCTGCATGGATCACTGTGTTTCTGCATGGATCAGTGTGTGTCAGCATGGGTCACTGTGTTTCTGCATGGGCCAGTGTGAGTGTGTCTGCATGGGTCAGTGTGTGTGTCTGCATTGGTCAGTGTATGTCTCCATGGGTCACTGTGTTTCTGCATGGATCACTGCGTTTCTGCATGGATCAGTGTGTGTCTGCATGGGTCACTGTGTTTCTGCATGGGTCAGTGAGTGTGTGTGTGCATTGGTTATCACAAAGGCCAAAGTTTTCATTGAAAAATCGATACTTTTAAATTGTGGGAGACTATCACACAAGTGTATATATGTTGTCATGTAATGCTTGCAAAGCATCAAGGGGGACGTAGTCCACATAGTCTAATCTGTGCCGAAGGTTCTCTTCTACTGCCAGCCAACCAAATGAAGAGACAATTAACAAGATAAAGTGAGGCAGCTTGAATAAAGTCTTAGGATTAGATGACCAACTGCAATCAAGTGACGGAATTTCAGGCCAGTGCAGCTGGTACGGCGTGTGCACTAGGGCCTACACGCCGAGTGTCCATCTGGTAGCCCATGCAATTAGGGACACCCGATAAGCATTTGTGATCAGATGCCTGATTGTGCGCTGTGGCTCCTCTGATATCGGCAGCCTGGGAGGAAGTGAAAGCCTGTCACTTCACCCCAGATAATAAACACTGAGCCACACAGGAAGTTAAGAGAGGAGGAGGGGTGAACCATGAGAGCTAGTCCATGACTTACAACAGCCTCAGCTAGCTGATCCAACTGGACCCCAGGGAAGAATTATTATTTTTTTTACCAGCATGTGTGTCTGTATGTGCATTATTGTGTGTATCTGTGTATCTGTATGTGTGTTAATGTTTGTATCTGTATCAGTGTATTTGCATGTGTATCGGTGTATGTATCTGTGTACCTGTATGTATGTTGGTGTTTTTTTGTGTGTCTGTGTATCTGTATGTGTCTCAGCATTTGAATCCTTATAAAGCATTCAAACATCAACACTTCATACAAACACTATTCTGTATTAAAACACAAACATGAAATAAAAACACACCCCTGCATTAAAAAACAAACACTGTACACAAAAGCACACCCGCATTCAAATGCCAAACACTACATACAAAAAGACCCTTACTTTCAAAAACAAATACAACACACAAGTACACCACTGCATACATAACAACAGTACATAACACACACAACTGCATTCACATGTTAACACTACACACAAAAACACCCCTACATTCATTTACACATACTCCATACAAAAAAAAGTTACATCCAAACACACAAACACTGCTCAGTGGTAAATACAACCCTGCAATACAAAAATGCATTGTGGGACTTGTACAACAGATGGAGCTCTACTTTTTTGGCCAGCCATGCAAAAAGGGGGCCCAAAATAATTCTTGCACAGTGTCCTCTCTGCTTCGGTTCCACCACTGCTGCAATCCTTTATATTATAATCCAGGGTAGCAGCTCCCGCAATGAAATTCAAACATCTCTAGACAACCAAGGGGTCATAGTGTCACCATAGGAGAGCCACATCATGGCTGGCACTGTTTAAAGGTCCAGTAGTGGTCAGAGTACAAGAGGACCGAAGGACTCACAGCTGTGGCAGTCAACGACACAAGGCTTGGTGCAGACACTGAATGGGGGCAAGAAGGTTGAATACCCGAGGGTCACGATAATTATGAGAGTCAAAGGCAATAAAAAGGAAGCTGCAGGTTTGTTATAACAGGGAGTTTGGGTTATTTCCATTTAGTATTTAAGATCCTGGTGTCAAAGCTCTATGTTTACAAATACTTTTTGTAAGTCGTTCTTTCTTGCTCTGTGCATTAGAAAAAAAAACGTCTTCAGTGTGCAGCATCTATAAATAGAAGCTGGAGTGTTCTAATAACATTACCATGCGTCACACCGTCTTCAAACTCCTCTCCTCTGCTGCAGTGCTATCAAGTGGTGTCTGAGACACATTTCCTCATGTGGACTGTAAGACTCTGTACCTGAACACACAGTGATGAACAAACATTCAGTCCGTTATAAAGTTTGTAAAGGAAGATTTTTTTTTTATATAATCGTGTTATCAAAATATATTTTTTTCCTTTTTATTAAAATTGCACACCAGTTGTTTGTTTTTTAAATGTCTGCTGCATGTGTGCACATACATACATACACACACACACACACACACACGTGTCTGTGTCTCACATGTATCTGGAAATCTGTAGTCCAGATGTGACCTGGAAGTCTTTTTTATGGCTCATGGAAATATTTCTGGATGAGCTGCCTGAACATTGTCTTCTTCCTCTTTCTATCAGGGAGTTAAAGGGACACTGTACTGTTAGGAAAAATCCACTACCACTATAGTCTTAAATGGACACTCTAAATGAAGTTGTTATGGTGCCAAGAGGTCCCTGGAGACACTTTGACCTCGAAGGGTTAAACCGTTCTAAAATAGTTTAACCTTAAAATTGCCTCCAGCGTGAGATGTCCACTGCCCCCCCCCCAGGTGACATCCGGTTTAAACATTTTCAGATTCTGGAAGCGCTGAGTGCTGCCGGGCAGAGGAGCTGCTGATTGGCTGAGAGCGTCTGGTGACACTCTCAGCCAATCATTAACTACCCATTCACCATACTGGCTTGGAAAAGGTATGTTTCTTTCCAAGCCAAGTGGGGAGTCACTGCTTGGTTGAGAATGTCAGCCAATCAGTGTCTCCCTTGCCCATAGAGAATACTTGCATGTAATGATTCCCTATGACTGACAGTGATGGCACTGTGCATGAATGCGTGACATCACAATAAACTAGGGTTATGCAAACTAGTTGTGTTTGGTTGCTTGTGCGATTGCACGTGTGTATAGGAGACTGTGTTGTAGTTTGTGGCGTGTAGCTAGGGGCTGTAGTGTGTGTGTGTTCATAGCGCCTGTCGAGAGTGTGGGACTAGGTGGTGCTGTGTTCGCATGTGAGGGCTGTACTGTGTGTATCTAGTGGATGCAGGGGGTTGCATGGTGTGTATCTAGGAGCTTTAGTGTTTGTATGCATATAGGGATTGAAGTGCACATGTGTGTGTATAGGTGCAGCAATGAATGTATGTATAGGGGGTGTAGAGTGTGTGTGTATAGGGGTATAAAATGTGTATTTATAGGGAAAAGAGTACTGTGTATATATGTGTGTGTGAATACATAAGGGTGCGGTGTGTGAGGGGTAGAGAGTGTGTGAATGCAAGGAGTGCAGTATATGTTTAGGGGTATAGAATTTGTGTACTGTGTGTATATAAGTGGGTGTAGTGTGTGTAGATGTAGGGGGTGTAATGTGTGTATATAAGGAGGTGTTCTGTGTGTATATAAAAGGGTGCACTGGTGTATATAAGGGGGTGTAGTGAGTGTATATAAGGGGGTGTAGTGGGTATATAAAAGCAGGGCCGGACTGGCCCACCGGGATACTGGGAAATTTCCCGGTGGGCCGTCGTCACCTGGGGCCGGGGTGACCTGCGGCAGCATGGAGAGCTTGGATGGCGGCCGCAGGGGAAGCTCTTCATGCGGCCGCTGGGGTAGCAGGCTGTTCTGTCTCTGCTCCCCCTCCCTCGCGCGCTAGAAAGAGACCGGGGCCGGAATATGATGTCATATTCCGGCCCTGGTCTCATTAAGCTGCACGCGAGGGAGGGGGAGCAGAGACAGAACAGCCTGCTCCCCCAGCGGCCGCATGAAGAGCTTCCCCTGCGGCCGCCAGCACAGCTATCAGTCTGCCCACCCACAGGTACCAAAACGTATGTATGTCAGTGGGAGTGTGTGTGTCTGTCTGTCATGGTGTGTCTGTCATGGTGTGTGTCTTTCTGTGTCATGGTGTGTGTGTGTGTCTGTCTGTGTCATGCTGTGTGTCTGTCTGGGTCATGGTGTGTGTGTGTGTGTCTGTCTGTGTCATGCTGTGTGTCTGTCTGTGTCATGGTGTGTGTGTCTGTCTGGGTCATGGTGTGTGTGTCTGTCTGTCTGTGTCGTGTGTGTTTCTGTGTCATGGTGTGTGTGTCATGCTGTGTGTGTCTGTCTGTGTCATGCTGTGTGTCTGTCTGTTTCATGGTGTGTGTGTGTGTGTGTCTGTCTGTGTCATGCTGTGTGTGTCTGTCTGGGTCATGGTGTGTGTGTGTCTGTCTGTGTCATGCTCTGTGTGTCTGTCTGGGTCATGGTGTGTGTGTGTGTGTCTGTCTGTGTCGTGTGTGTGTCTGTGTCACAGTGTGTCTGTATCATGGTGTGTGTGTGTCTGTCATGGTGTGTGTGTGTGTGTGTGTGTGTCTGTCATGGTGTGTGTGTGTCTGTCGTGGTGTGTGTCTGTTGTGGTGTGTGTGTGTGTGTCAGTCGTGGTGTCTGTGTGTGTTTTTAAAAATAGTGTTTTACTCACCTTTATTTTTTTCCAACGTCGTGCTGGTCTCTGCCTCTATGACTGAGATCATCAAGCTTGATGATCTCAGCCAATCTGCACTGACACAGGGGGCGCCTCTAGTGACCGTCTGAGTGTCTGTCACTAGAGGTGTCACTAGGAAGCAATGTAAACACTGCCTTTTCTCTGAAAAGTCAGTGTTTACATTCAAAAGTCAGTGTTTACATAGCCTGCAGGGACAGGCTATAGACACCAGAACCACTACATTAAGCTGTGTGTGCGCCTGCTAGTGAGTGAGCTTGCTTGCATCTGTGTGTGTGCCTGCTAGTGAGTGAGCTTGTGTTTTTATGCCAATGAGCTTATGTATATTAGTGAAATTGTTTGTCTATGAGGCTGTGTATCAATAAGTGTAAGTGAGATTGTCTGTGTCTGCATGTGAGTATGCTTACTGTATAATTAAATGTTTTACTCTGAAAGGACCAATACTTTATATTGGAAAAAGCAATATATATATATATATATATATATAACTCAATCATCTGGGGTGGCAAGACATAGCCCTACATATTACATGCGACAATATATGGCGCAATGACTTATGGGGCTGGCATAGATTTTTTTTTCCAGGGCTGCTTTTTATCCCCAGTCCGGCCCTGTATATAAGGTGGTGTACTGTGTGCATATAAAGGGGTGTAGTGGGTGTATATATGGGGGTTTACTGTGTGTATATAAGGGGGTGTAGTGGATGTATATAAGGGGTGTAGTGGGTGTATATAAGGGGGTGTAGTTGGTGTATATAAGGGGGTAGGATAGTGGCTTCATTAATTAATTTATATATGTATAACATTAAGTCGTCCCCCCCTTATTACTTTGCAGGGGATAGGGAGCATTCAGATCCCTGGTGGTTCAGTGAGAGGGGGTACGCCGCAAGCTAATCCAGGGTGGTCCCGTGGTCTGGTTATTTGGTCTGTATCTCCACAGGGTAGAGACCATGTCTCTGCCTCTTGTAAGCGCCAGAATTTCAGAGCATTGCCACGGGTTACCATGACAACGCTCTGTTAATTTCAGAGGTCGCGAGAAGATAGAGGCACGTACGGAGCGTGTCCAGATCAACTCTTCCACTCCAGCCCGCAAATCACTCCTCCGACCCCTAAAGGGACCGGTCCCTGAAAGGGCCGGTGCTGCTCTGCATGGGCCGGCAGGGGAGATCCCCTGATCTCCCCTCCAAGCCTCGGGCCGTGGACATATTCACGGCCCACCGGGCATTTGCCCGGTTTGCCCGATGGCCAGTCCGGGCCTGACCCATACCCTTATTCCCATGTGAAATTTGGAACATTAAAAGTTGTGTTCTGAAAAGATATAACGTTTGCGCATGTCTAATTGAACAGGTGAAACTAATTGTCCACATCTAATTTGGTGTGGCATCCCTTTTCCTGTACAACTGAATACAGAATGCTCTTTTATGTGTAAAGCATAATTACAAAGATTAGTTACATGTGTGAACAGCAATACAGTTGTACAATGGCAGACATGCTGACAGACCCACTGACAGACATACTGACACACATAGACGGACAGGCATACTGACACACACACACAGACAGATATACTGACACACACACATACAGAGACATTTACACTGAGAGACACATGCTGACAGACACACACTGACAGACATATTGACACACACACTGACAGACATACTGAGACACTGACAGGCATATTGACAGACACATACTGACAGACATACTGACACACACACAGACACACATACTGACACACAGACAGACATAATGACACACAGAGACATACAAACTGTCAGACACATACACTGACAAACATACTGACAGAAACACATACACTGACACGCGTACAGACACGTACAATGACAGACATACTGATGCACACACAGACACACACAATGACAGACATACTGACACACAGACACATATGCTTACAGGCATACTGACAGATACACACACTGACAGACATACTGAGAGACAACCAAACACACCAACAGATATACTAATACACAGACAGGCAGACATACTGAAACACACACAGACACATACATTTACAGACATACAGACACTCACGCTTACAGACATACTAATACACACAGGCATACTGGCACATACAGACAGACATACTGACACAAATGCTAAATTTACGTTTTTAAACCCACCCTCCAGTTTCCTACCTTTTGCTGAAGGGTGGCGTCTGAGGCTGTTGGGAGTTAGGGTCTTGCTCTCCAACCCCCTCCTCACTGCCTCCTCCTCCCGTATGGCTCTCTGTTCTCTCTTTGGAATGACAGCTGCCCTTGCTGACACATGCCCACCGGGTGGGCCCTAATTACATGGGCCACCCAATGGGCCTCCTTAGTGTGTGGGCCCCGGCTGCACCAGCTCATGGAGGATAAAAAGATCTTGTTGAGAGCTGTGGGGACCATGGGGCAGCTACCTTGGGCCCCCCAACAGTAACTATTAACAATGGACAGTACAAATGTATATAGTTACATAGTTACATAGCAGAAAAGAGACTTGGGTCCATCAAGTTTAGCCTTCCTGACATATATTATTATCATTTTATTATTTATATAGTGCCAGCAAATTCCATAGCGCTGTACAATGGGTGGACAGAGGGGTTGAGGGCCCTGCTCAATGAGCTTACATGCTAGAGGAAAAAAATCCTTCTTGACCCCAAAATGTCAGTCAGATATCTCCTTAGATCAAGCAGCTATCACCCCACTAATTAGAAATTGAATCCCTGTATGTTAGGTTTTTGCAAGTATTTATCCAATTTCTGTTTAAACATCTGTATGGACTCTGATAAAACCAACTTTTCTTTGCCTTAGACTAAATCTCCTTTCTTCCAGCCTAAATTCATGACCTTGTACAATCGCATGACATTGGGTGGGATACAGAATAAAGAAATAAGGAGTGGGAGGCCAAAGGGCCCAGTGAACATTTTTCATTGTTTAACATCTTTTGCCAGTAGTTTTGCACATTTTGCACGTTTTACATTTTACATTTTACCCGTTTTAGGTTTTGCGTTTGAGGTTGTCCCTCGTGATGTTGAAATTGTCCATTATAGTACCCTGCTTGCGATGTACCCAACATATACACAAAACAAACAATAAAACAAAACAAAACAAATTAAAAATATGGAAACATGAACTTATTTACAGTGTTTGGCAAGTACTATGGATTGTTGCTGCAGCAGTGTGTGCCCCGTCTGGGCTGCTCGTTAGGGGCTGCCTGTATGTGTGCTATTTGTTCATGCTAATGCGTGGTGTGGTTTGACATGGGCTCTTCCCTGACAGGAGGGAGGTGGGCTCTATACTTTTGCCACAAATCATATATCTGTACGTTTGTGGTCACATGAGGTGTAGCAAATCTTTTGTAAGCCACATTAGTGGATATCAGACTTAGCACCTCTTCAGATCTGACCTCCAGTTCCTGGCAATTATCGTTTGTGCTGCTATAATTATTAGAAACGTTAATTTGCGGACAGGTTTCAGTTGGTTGAGAGGCAAAATGTGTAGTAAGTAGGACTCTGCCGCTAGCGGCACTTGTGTCCCTGTGCTTTTGTTGATTATTTCTTCCACTTTACCCCAGAATGGCCTGATCCGTGGAAATGTCCACCATATATGAAACATGTCCCTGGGTGTCTCCTGACGTCTCCAGCAGGTGTTGCTGGTTGATTGGTACATTTTGGACAGCTTACTGGGTGTCAGGTACCAGCGGTACAGTATTTTCTTCGCTATTTCAAGTTGTGAGGCGCACAGTGAGGAGCTCCTATGAGCTGTAAATGCTCTGGTCCATTCCAGGGGTGTCAGTTCCCTCCCTAGGTCTTTGTGCCATTCTTTCTGGAATCCCCATAGCTGTGCCTGTGGTTCCCCTATAATAGAGTTGTAGCAGGTTTTTTTTTGCTGTTGTGGGCTGATGCATTTGCTCTCAAAGCGTGACATGAGCCCTGTCCCTTGGTCCCCTATGTATAGCCCTGTTTATGAATAGATTTCCAGATAATGGTTTGTACTGGCCCCGAATATATTTGTATAATGTTATCATATCCTCTCTGAGGCGCCGTATTTACAAACTAAAGCGATTTACATTTTTTAACCTTTCTTCGTAACTAAAGTGCTCCATTCCTTTGATCAATTTTTGTAGCTCATCTCTACTCTTTTTCTAGTGCCATGATATCCTTCTTTAGAACAGGTGCCCAAAATTGCACAGCATATTCAAGGTGTGGTCTTACCAGCGATTTATAAAGAGGCAAAATTATATTTTCATCCCGAGAATTTATACCCCTATTTATACATGACAAAACCTTACTGGCCTTAGCAACTGCAGATTGACATTACATATTGCTGCCTAATTTGTTGTCTATAACAATTCTCAAATCCTTCTTGTTTGGTTATCTCTAATTCACTACCATTTAGGGTGTAAGTTGCTTGTGCATTCTTTACCCCCGAAGTGCATAACTTTGCATTTTTCTACATAAAATTTCACCTGCCATTTTAGTGCCCAGTCCCCCAATCTAGTTACATCCCTCTGCACCAAAGCAATATCCTGCTCACATTTTATTACTTTATAAAGTTTTGTGTAATCTGCAAACACTGATACATGGCTTTCAATGCCCATTTCAAGATCATTTATAAATATGTTAAATAGAATTGGTCCCCAAACAGAACCCTGAGGGACACCACTTACCACTTTTGTCCAGCTTGTAAATTTACCATTAATGACAACTCGTTGTACTCTATCCTTAAGCTGATGTTCTACCCAAGAACAAGAATATTCATCTAGACCAATTTCTTTTAGTTTGAAGACTAACCTATTGTGAGGAACCGTATCAAATGCCTTGGAAAAATCCAAGTAGATCACATCCACTACAACACTCTGATCTATACTTCTCCTTACTTCTTCGTAGAATGCAATTATATTAGTTTGACATGACATATGTTTCATAAAACCATGCTGATTGTTGCTAATAACAAAGTTCTTCCCAATGAATTCCTGAATATTATCCCTTAATAGCCCTTCAAACACTTTCCCAGTCACAGATGTTAAGCTCACAGGTCTATAAGTAGAAAATTCCAAAGCAGTACGTCCAGTTAGCGTTCCTGAGCTAAGCCAGGCAATGCAGGGTTTAGCTCATTGGCTAAGAGCGTCAACTGATATTCTATGTTACATAACAGTAATTAATGCAATGGTAAGAATGAGAATGATGGAGAGGCTGTTCATTTGTATTTTCTAAACATTCACATGTTTTATGTCACTTAACATGCATTCTACAAGTTTAAGTAGAAAAAATATTTTAAGCACTCAAGTGGTCCTGTGTGAGTCTCTGCTACTTGTGTCCTTTCCTTTTCTGGAGTCTGTATTGGAGTCATTGAAAGAATCAGAAAAACTAGAAGAACAATAGAATTCTAAGAATGAGATAACACATACTGTATTAGAATTACATTGACTATTCTTTCTGACCTTAAAGGTAAAAAATAGAATTTTAACAATGTCGAAAGGTATTGCTGTTCTTTCATGCATGTCTGAATTTTGTAAGCAGACAAGAATTTAAAACTGACACTTATCAAGCGATGTGTGAAGTTACAAGAGAAATAATGAGTTGGTCTTCTACTCAATCCTATTTCAATTTGCAAATCAAATTTTAATGCATCTTCTTCACATGTCTGCCTGTTTATCTCTCTAACTGTAAAATTTTTGATAAGAACCAGTGGGTAAAAAAAAAAAAAATACTACGTACCTCCTGATTACATACCTCCCACCTCTTTTATAACTGGCATGATTTTCGACCATTAACTCTACTTCTATGAAACAGTGATAAAAAAATAATAAACACTACCCTCCAACAGACTATTTCTCCAATCTCCACCAATGCCAGTAATTATACGTTCCATTATTACAGATAAACATTAAAACGCACATGCATGACAGCATGCTCCAAAGCACGCAACAGCACATGACAGAGCCCTGTTCACATCACGGTACCAAGGTGGAAAACTAGCTAGGCTTTTAAAATGTGTATATTTTATCCTAAAATGACAAATCCATTGTTAATTCTGCAGTTTGTGGCTTAGCAAATAATCTTCCCAATTTAGGCAACGTGACTTTAGGATATTGTACGGGTAAATCTGCTACTTACTGTTTATTTGCATTGTGGGCTTTTGAATGAATTTTATCCAGTGGCATTTATTTTAAATTGTGTTAAATTAAAGGGACACTTAATTGAGTGATTCCTCTGTAAAGAGCCTGTCCCTGCAGCCTCAGCAATGCAAACACAGCCATGAGGGGTCCTTTCTGGTGCAGTCTTCTGGTGCAACTCTCTGAGTTACTGAGTTATTTTCAATAAACCAATCAGAGTGTTGTTATGAGTCAAATTACACAGCGTGGGCAAATTCTCTGAAACTGATATGTTTACATCTGAAGGGTTAAAACCTGGGGTACCTGGCACCCAGACCACTTCATTAAGCTGAAGTGGTCTGGGTGACTATAATGTCCCTTTAGGCTTTTGTTTTTATTAATTTTTATTGTACACAGGTGGGGGTGGGGGAGGTGAGATGCATATAACTAAAACCGGGTTTGCATTGCTAATGCTATTGTGCTACTTTAATGAATATGTGGACAGCATATGTTTACAAATATTTGTTCAAAGAGCATCTAAAATTTTAGTACCGGCTTGTGATCCCAATTCGTTCCTCTAACTTCATAAATTTCTTGTGGCTTCAAAAAACAAACAAAAAACCCTTCTTACAGGCCACCGTTAGTGATGTCCCGAACAGTTCACCGGGAACCGTTCGCCGGCGAACATAGCGTGTTCGCGGTCGCGAACACGCGCGATGTTCGGTCCGCCCCCTATTCGTCATCATTGAGTAAACTTTGACCCTGTACCTCACAGTCAGCAGACACATTCCAGCCAATCAGCAGCAGACCCTCCCTCCCAGACCCTCCCACCTCCATGACGAATAGGGGGCGGACCGAACATTGCGCGTGTTCGCGACTGCGAACACGCTATGTTCGCCGGCGAACGGTTCGGGACATCACTAGCCACCGTTCATTCTTTCTGAAGACATTTCTCACACTAAAAAACTTTCCTATTTCGGTTGTGAATGAGTTAATCCCTTATTTAGTTTATTAACTAGTAATCAGTCATTTGTGGTTACATGAAAAATGCCAAGTTAGAAAAACACACTTACTCTGCCAAGTTGTAGATCTGTTGTATTTTATCCTAACCCTTGCAAGCCTGTTTTTTTAAACTAACCCCCCAACATTCTGTTTAGTGAACACACCCCAAAATATTTTGCCCACCTTTCCGCGTGGATTTTGCAAATATCAGTCTGCGATGCCAGCTTTTCGCATTGGATAATCATACTTTTTAATGTTTAAATCTGCTGAGCCAAGAGAGGCCGGATTTAGCTGTCTTCTGCTTAGTGGATGTTGGCAGTGTCCCATCTTCAGTAAACAACAGACTGATTCGAGTTCTAACAGTGGTTATAGCTACAAAACTTTTTTTTTTCCAATTTCAAAGTGGCCAGGCTGCTGAAAGGACTGTCACTGGCATTGATAAGAATTGATGGTACTTTACAGAACGGCTGTAAAAATCTGGATTGGCTAATGACAGAAATAACAGGATGATTCTTGAATGAAGAACCCTATTGTGCTACTAGCTATTCAGCAGGCACTTTTATTTTGATATTCTAGAGAACATGCTCATATTGAATTGTGTTTTTTTATGTATTAGATAATTGTGATCTGGAGACACTTGTGTCAAAACGCAGCAACATCTGCGGCAGTGTGTACATTGAAACAATGCGATCATACTCCCAGGAGTATTAATTAGGAATTATTATATTCTTTTCTTAAACATGGATTTAATGTAATTCTGTAGTTTAAATTTAGATATTCAGAAAGTGAACCCATCCAAAACATAGCATACTTTATCCACAGTATATACGTATGTAAACCAAGTGTTGGAGAATTTCACTTTGTTATTTATATACCGTAACTGTATTGTTGATCAGCTTGGAAATGAGGTATTAGATTCAATTTATAAAAAAAAAAAAAAGTACATTTTTAAAGAGCAAGTATCTACTATTTATAATAACTTGTCATTCCAATGTGATACATCTCAGTGTACCCCCTAAACCAGTTTCTGGGCAAATGATAAATCCCCAGATGTTGTAGAACTAAAACTGCTATAGATCTTTCCTAGCCTTCAGAATGGCACGGGTTCCTACCAATTTCTATTGAAATCTGCACATTTTGTAAAATGTAAAATAAATAAAAGCTCACTCTTCACACATAAAGCCCTTCAACAAGCAATGTCTAATGAATAGATATTTTGCTCAGAAGGATGGACTTCACTTTTAAACAGGCCCTTTAAGGGTGGTCCAAATGGTATTAATATTTAGACATTGGACTGTTTGAGTGATCTGAGAAAGCTTCAGGGACTGCGAAATGCGTCATCATGCTCAAGTACAACATATGCACATGTCAGGACACCTCACTCTATAACCCCACTACAAGTAATCCGGATACGCTTCCAGGCCAGATACCGACACTAAAGATTAACTCGACCAAAGTCGAGGACTGGAATCTGCTTCAAGTTATCCATCACTTCTGTATATATTGAATGGAGTACCACCAAACCTATTGGAAGCCTTTACAGTTTGCGCAGTCATAACCTGCTCTGTACTTGTGAGTGCATTGAAAGATGTATTTATTCCTATAACTGTTTTTTTTTTATTTTACACTATGCATGTTTCTTTTTATCTTTTTTTTCACGTGCAATATTATAGAGACCTCTGCTTACGTAAGTGCTTAACACAAAACTTGTTTATTCATTTATAATTTACTGAAAGGCACAGCACACCTTATATGGGTAATCCATATTATTTACTGAGTGTTTTAGTTTATCACACTCACTAGGTTGCTGCTACTGAAAATAATACACGGCACCATTTTTCACTTGCTATTGTTTTTATTATAAAATAAAGCATGGCTCAGCTCATCTCTCTCTCTGTCAGTTATGTTACTGTACCAATGAGGCAAATTTAGGAATGCTCATCTTCAAGACCCTTCCCTGCCCTCTGTATCATGCAAAATAATTGGTAGGTAATCCTCTGATGAAGAACGCAACAATAAAATGATTGCTTGGCCTTCTTAAAAAACTGCGGTTCCAATCAGGTATTCACAAATGTGGATTAGGGTGTAATTCTCCTGAAGTCAGCATTTGAAACCAGCAAGATATACTCTGCCGCTGGGCATTTTTAGCAGTACGGTAAATAATCTTGAAAAAATTCTTATTATAAATGATCATAGCAGGCGTACATGGCTGGATAAAAAGTGGAGAACATTGCTCTATGTAGCAGCAGATATGTTACCTACAAAAATGAAATCAGACACAGAGCTGTGAAAGGAAAAAAGCATGTTGCTAAGTTGCTCCATATCTTCTGCAGCTTCTTGCATTGGTTATGGTGCGAGGACTTTATCAGTGTTATTCAATAAAATGAAAATCGTCATCAATTTAAAGTAAATTCCACATTTTAGGCCAAATCAGCTTAACTAAAAACTTAGCTGAAATGGAGAATTTTTCCACTTTAGCCGTCTTGTTTTACAATGTGAAATTCACTTTTCATTTACTTTAACTAGCAGAGTTATTCACTAAAGTGAATACAAAATTAATTTAAAAATGGAGTCCGAACAATCAAAATAAATCTCCTAATTAGGTATATTTCCAGTCCAGCTATTTTAGCCAAAATTTTGAAATTCTCTACATATTCCCAGGAAATTACACTTCAGCGAATAACCCTGTACATTTCACACCTCCTTTTGCCAATTTTGATAAAATCTATGGTGTTGCCAAATCACATTTAAAAAAACAAAAACCAGGTCATTTTAGAATAAGAAAATTCTACAAGTCAGCCATGTTTTCAGTTTGGCTATTCTAGCGTAAAATATGAGATGGATTTTGCATTCGTTATAAATGCCCAACAATTGACCCTTCAGCGAATAACCCCAAGCAATGAGTTAACCACTTATCTAAAAAAAGGTCCAAGCCACCCTAAATCCAGCTCACCACATTTCATGCTTAATAAATAAGCCCCGTACGACATATACACAAACAAAAAATATAATATAAATATATTTTTTTTTAATCCTTCATTTGTATAATTTTACAGCTGACTTTGCAGATAGCAGGGCTAATAGAACGTTTGTTCTCTTGTTGAGAATTTTGCGGATCGCACAATTCCGCATTCTAAAAATGGTATAAAAAAGGTATCATGACTGATAGGGTAACCTACGAGTCTGCAGCCAGCATTACGGAGGCAAACAAGCCCTATATAAATGAGAGGCAGTTCTTTCACAGCGGATTAGGGGCACCCTCCTGGCGCACTGCCCACTCCCTGTGTAGTGTTAAACAGAAATGACTGCAGTGAAAAATTTCCCTTCACCGTTAACTTATTTACAAAGTCTATGTTTTCAGTATACATTTTTTTTTTCTAAACAAACACAAACATTTTGCTTATTTTTGGCACCAGACCTATAAACGACACATGGCACTTTAACTCATAAACAATTTTTATTTCTCAAGAAACAAAGACAGTTTAGATTTTGAATAATAGAACTGAGGTAATCATACACACCACAACAAAGAAACCAATCTGCCGCCTTTTTTTTTTCTGAGTGACAGAGTGAAAGCGGCAGAAACAGCTGCTGGCCAAGAACTGCAGACCTCTCTCCTCACAGCGAGGGTCCTGCTGTGAGTCTCAGAAACAAGCATTTAAAGCCTGCCAGACAGAAGGTGTGGCCATAGCAGCCCCACTCTGATACACAGTGTAACAGCACTGCTTTGTGTATTGCACAGGAGATCACCAGAGTTCAAAGGACTGAATCCCAGAGATACAATATTCAGGGCTGCCAGCAGGGGGAGGAGAGGAGCCTGTCATGGGACGAGAAATGGATGAGCCTCCTGTCCTGTGCACTGATGGCATATCTTTGTATATTGCATGGCATAGATTCAATGAGCTTACATGGAGCTTTATTTACTAAACAGTGCTTCGATAATAAGCTCTCATGGCATCGGAGAGTGTCATACTACCAACACAAGTCATTATATAAACGTGCATGTTTCTTAGATTTGTCCAGGAATGCTGGTGTAAAATTATAGATTATTATAGTATATTGTATTATTAGTTTTTTTTGTTGGACTAATAGAATTATGGAATTTAAAGCTTTCAGGAGATCTCTCAACAGCTTGGTAAAAAGAGGAAAGCTTGTCATTCCAAAATGTCATTAGTCCAATAAAAAGGATTTGCTGGGCAAAAGATAGATCCCCTGATGTTGTAAAACCACCACTTTAAAATGGCAAAGAATCACAAAAGTCACAATTGAAAATTTTCACAATTTCAATTTTAAACGATTGTAAAGCTATTGAGTAAAGCAGGGACCTAAATTTCAAGTTTTATGCTAGCTGCAGAATTAAAATGTACATGCCCAGGCCAGCAAATCCCCCAGTTAAGTGACTGCATGGATTTCACAGGACAGCAGCAAGCAAAACCGCACTCAGCCCAAATAAACCGCGTAAAAAACAACAATTCCTCATATGTGGATGCAGGATACCTTGTGCAGTTACATGTGAGTTCCATAGTTTTTGCCGCTATGTCAGTGACATAGAAGAACATTCCAGGAACATAAAATAGGATTTATCACGAAACACTTTAAAAGTAACCGCTTGGTAAGCTGGAACAAGGGAAAAAGTTGGACTTAAGGACCCAGAGCTCCTTACTAATTATGAAAGCTTGCTGCTACCCTGTCCACAGGCTTACACTCACATATTGGTGGCAACAGGCACTGGGGTTTCAGTGAGCATAGTAAGATGCGTACTAAACTCAGAAGGTCTCATGCCAGTACACCACTACTGTTCCAAATGCACAAGAAAAGTCGACTCCTTTATGCTCAAAATCATATAAATAATCCACAGAAGTTTTGGGATCCTGTTTTGTGGAGCGATGAAACAAAACTAGAACTTTTCAGCCCAATGGATCAGCGGTATGTCTGGAGGAAAAAGAATGAAGCATATGCTGAAAATAACACTCTGCCTACAGTTAAGCATGGTGGTGGCTCGGTGATGCTCGGGGGCTGCTTTGCATCCTCTGTCACTGGAAACCTGCAGTGGGTGGAAGACAAGATGGATACAATGAAGTATCAGGAAATCTTAGGAGAAAACATCATGCCATGTGTGAAAAATCTAAACCTTGGGCGTCACTGGACCTTCCAACAAGACAATGTTTCCAAGCATAAATCAAATTCCATCAAGGCTTGGTTGCAGAAGAAGTCCACAGAAAATCCCTGGTGGGATTTGAAGACGGCGGTTGCAGCACGCAAACCAAAGAATATTACTGAAGTGGAGGCCATTGCGATCATGAGCAATGGGCTAAGATTCCTAGGGAATGCTGTCAGAAGCTGGTGTCTTGCTATGCATCTCGTTTGCTGCAGGTCATAATAGCAAAAGGGTGCTCTGATAAGTAGTGATGTCGCGAACATAAAATTATCCGTTTGCGAACGGCGAACTTCCACAAATGTTCACGAACGGGCGAACCCGGCGAACCGCCATAGACTTCAATAGGCAGGCGAATTTTAAAACCCACAGGGACTCTTTCTGGCCACAATAGTGATGGAAAAGTTGTTTCAAGGGGATTAACACCTGGACTGTGGCATGCCGGAGGGGGATCCATGGCAAAACTCCCATGGAAAATTACATAGTTGATGCAGAGTCTGGTTTTAATCCATAAAGGGCATAAATCACCTAACATTCCTAAATTGTTTGGAATAACGTGCTTTAAAACATCAGGTATGATGTTGTATCGATCAGGTAGGGTAAGGGTTACGCCCGCTTCACAGTGACAGACCAAACTGCCCATTTAACGCACCGCAAACAACCGCAAGCAGTCCATTTGCACAACCGCAAACTCCCCATTTGCACAAGGTTGGATACCAAGCTAGCCATGTCCTGTTCCTTGTCCTCACTGATGTCATTGAAGGTCTCTTCCTCCACCCAGCCACGTACAACACCAAGGGTCCCCGAAAGGTGACAACAAGCCACCTGTATTTTTTTTTTTAAATGTACACTACTGTTACACCAGATATAAGTTGCACTGGTGTGACACTGTGCCCTGGCAGGCCCTGAAACGTACACGTGTGAAGGAAACTGACTGCTATTATTTCACAGTCAAATTTCTAGTTTTTTGTTAATGTACACTACTGTTACACCAGATATGAGTTGCACTGGTGTGACACTGTGCCCCGGCAGGCCCTGAAACGCACACGTGTGAAGGAAACTGACTGCTATTATATTACAGTCAAAAACTTTTTTTTTTTTTTAAATGCAAGCTATTGTGCCCCCAAAACGTTTGTGTGTGGGGGTGCTGGAATGACGTGGGCCAATGGGAGCCTGAATCAACTTTTGGCTCCCACTGCCCCTTTAAGAGCGAGCTCGTGACTCGAGCCGTGCTCCTAGTGCAAGGCGGGCCACGTGACTGATCACTGCGGTCAGTGCACGCGGCTAAGTCAGAAGAGGAGATCAAGCCGCATGTGGCTCGTGTGGAGGCAGGAGTGATCCAGCCACGCGCGGGTCAAGCTTAGGAGTCAGGTCGGTCCCAGGATAAGGTAAATACAGCCACAACCACTTATCCCAATTACACACCTTTCCTAACGTCCTATCCCATTAAAAGAATATTACCGCGTATTTAATAAAACAGATAGACCCCCTACTTCATCCAGGTTACCGATCGATGGTTCGATATTCTGAGCCCTCTCTGATTTACTGTACCCGACTATTCGATATTCCCACAAATTTTATATAGCATTTTATGTTTGTTTGAGACCACCTTAAAAATATTGGATATCGCTAAAAATCATGATCACTATATACTTTCTCTACAAACCTCTAAAACGAACCAAACTACTCATCCATCCACTATACCACTTTATCCCACCTAGAACTAGTGCCCAGTTAAAATACATGACTCTTACTTACCCACACTCAGTCATGCCACACACATTTCACCACTACTCTCACTGAATCCCTCTGACTATGGCTAAATTCATCTTCTACATCAGAACACTACTCCTAAGATTGGGTTGTATCCATGTCTCGGGTCTTTCATTTAGAATAGGGGCAGCTTCGGTCTCCTTCAACACTGACACTCCAGTGCATATTATTAAAAGATTGGGCAGATGGAAATCCTCAGTCTACAACCGATATATTCCTCATCCCGAGAAAGAAATGAGGAAAGCTTTTAAAAATTTGGCTTTGTAAATTTGATGCATAAGTGTGTTTTTCTTTAATACCTTTTCACCCTCTTTGCATGAACCCGATTTACATATATTACTAATATGCTTCTGAACATATATATTATATTATTCACTCACTCACTCTCTGGGCCGGCCTAAGACATCATGCTGCCTAGGTCCAACGATAAATGACTATGGGGGATAATGTATAATAAACACAGGTTACTGGCTATGGGGGGGGATAATGTATAATAAACACAGGTTACTGGCTATAGGAGGGATAATGTATAATAAACACAGGTTACTGGCTATGGGGGGATAATATATAAAAACACAGGTTACTGGCTATGGGAGGGATAATGTATAATAAACACAGGTTACTGGCTATGGGGGGATAATGTATAATAAACACAGGTTACTGACTATGGGGGGATAATGTATAATAAACACAGGTTACTGGCTATGGAGGGATAATGTATAATAAACACAGGTTACTGGCTATGTGTCAGGATCGGGACAGGGATCCAACACGCAGAGTACAAAGAGTGGAAAGGTACGTATACCGGGCCTTAGAATGGCCGGACTAACGTACCGAGAGTAAAGAATAGTCAGAGACAAGCCGAGGTCGAGGGAACGAGAAGACAGATAAGCGAGAGACAAGCCGGGTCAAGGGATAACAGAGAAGCAGGGTAGTACAACGAGCCGAGTCAAAACCAATAGAGCAAACTAGAATACCAGAGCACTGAGTGACTAGACAAGCTAGAACCACGACAGGGCAATGAGCTGAAGTAAGGAGTAAGCTTAAATACCCTGGCTCTGGATGGAAATCACGCCTCTGACAAGTACCGATTGGATATCGGACACTTGAGTGGCAGATTGCTCGTGATAGCGTCATGACGTCACGTATTGAGCGTCCTGCTAGAAAAGGACGTGGATTCCTCGCGGCCGGTGTTTAAGTGACTGGATGAACCGCGAGGAACGGAGGAAACAGCTCGCCTGGACGGATAAACCACCAAGTCTCTACCTCCCTTAGAGGTAGAGGCCTCAGGTACCCTGACAGTACCCCCCCTCTCAGATACGCCCACCGGGCGGAATGAACCGGGGCGAGATGGGAAGCGGAGGTGAAATGCTCTGCGAAGGCGAGAAGCATGGACGTCCTCCTGAGGTACCCAACTCCTCTCCTCAGGACCATATCCCCTCCAGTTGACCAGATATTGCAATTTTCCCCTTGAAATTCTGGAGTCAATGATGGAGCTGACCTCGTATTCCTCCCGACCCTCCACCTGAACAGGACGAGGCGAGGGGACCTTAGAGGAGAATTTGTTGCAAATGAGGGGTTTCAACAAGGAGACATGAAAAGAGTTAGGAATGCGTAAGGCAGATGGCAGAGCAAGGCGATACGCAACCGGATTGATACGAGTGAGAACCCTGTAAGGACCTATGTAGCGAGGAGCAAATTTCATAGATGGAACTTTTAGGCGAATATTCTTAGTACTCAACCATACCCTATCCCCAGGAACAAAAACAGGAGCCGCTCTTCTATGTTTGTCAGCGTGTTTCTTGAACAGCGAGGAACTATGTAATAGAATTTGCCGAGTCTGATCCCATAATTTCTTCAGGTTGGCGACATGATCATCAACCGACGGTATCCCCTGAGAAGAGGAAACCGAAGGAAAAATCGAAGGATGAAAGCCATAGTTCATGAAGAAAGGGCTAGAGCGAGTTGAATCGCAAACAAGGTTATTGTGTGCGAACTCCGCCCAAGGAATCAGACCGACCCAATCGTCCTGGTGTTCGGAAACAAAGCAACGCAGATACTGTTCGATCTTTTGATTAGTACGTTCAGCAGCTCCGTTAGACTGAGGGTGATAGGCAGAGGAGAAGTTCAATTTGATGCCCATTTGAGAACAAAAGGATCTCCAGAAACGTGAGACAAATTGAGAACCTCTATCAGAAACAATCTCTGAAGGAATCCCATGTAGGCGAAAAACCTCTCTCGCAAAAATCTCCGCCAATTCAGGAGAAGTCGGAAGTTTAGGTAATGGCACGAAATGGGCCATCTTAGTAAATCTATCCACCACCGTGAGAATAACAGTCTGTCTCTTGGAAGCAGGCAAATCAACGATAAAGTCTATGGACAAACAGGACCAAGGTTTCTCAGGAATGTCCAAGGGGTGTAACAGGCCACATGGAGATGCATGAGGTAGTTTAGTCTTGGCACAAGTCTCACAAGCTGCGACGAACTCCTCAATATCTTTTCGAAGTGAAGGCCACCAGAAATCCTTGGATATCAGAGAGTATGTCTTGCGAATACCAGGATGACCAGCTATTTTACTTTCATGAAAACATTGTAAGAGCTCCAGTTGAAGTTCAGGAGGAACAAAGTTTCTTCCCTCAGGAGTGTTTCCGGGAGCTAGATGTTGTGATTTCAAGATCTGGTCAAGTAGCGGAGAATGAATTTTGAGACTGGTATTAGCAATAATATTGCATTTGGGTACAATGGAGGACAAAAGTGGTTCAACTGAAGCAGAGGGTTCATATTGGCGAGATAGCGCATCGGCTTTAGAATTCTTTGACCCAGGTCTGTAAGTCAGAACGTAATTGAAATGGGTAAGAAACAACGACCAACGAGCCTGCCTGGAGGACAGACGCTTGGCCTCTCCGATATAGGACAAGTTTTTGTGGTCTGTCAGAATGGTAACAGGATGTAATGTACCTTCCAATAAATGTCTCCATTCTTTCAAAGCCTTGATGACCGCTAGTAATTCTCTGTCACCAATGTCATACCTGCTTTCAGTACCGGTCAATTTTTTAGAGAAAAATCCACATGGATGTAATGGTTTATCAACACCCAACCTTTGAGATAGAACAGCACCTAAACCAGTCTCTGATGCGTCTACCTCAAGCAAAAAAGGCAGAGAAGTGTCAGGGTGAACTAAAATTGGAGCGGAAGCGAAAAGCTCCTTGAGAGTCTTGAACGCAAGAAGAGCTTCAGTAGTCCAATTCTTAGTATCAGCCCCCTGTTTGGTCATGTTAGTGATAGGTGCAATAATGGAAGAATAGCCCTTAATAAAGCGCCTATAATAATTGGAAAAACCAATAAATCTCTGTATGGCTTTAAGACCTGTGGGTAAAGGCCACTCTAGAATGGATTGGAGCTTATCCGGATCCATCTTAAATCCCTCCCCAGAGATCACATAGCCGAGAAAGGTTACCTGGGTTTGATCAAAGCTACATTTCTCCAACTTGCAGTACAAGCCATGCTGGAGAAGCTTGTGCAAAACCCTCCTGACTTGCTTGTGATGAATCTCAATCTCACTAGAATGAATGAGTATATCATCTAGGTATACAATGACGCAATCTTGCTGAAATTCCCTAAGAACCTCATTTATCAGATCCTGGAACACAGCTGGCGCATTGCATAACCCAAAAGGCATAACAGTATATTCATAGTGACCATATCGAGTATTGAATGCCGTCATCCACTCATGTCCCTGCTGGATTCTCACCAAGTTATATGCCCCTCTGAGGTCTAACTTGGTGAAAATTGTAGAGCCCTTCAAACGATCGAAGAGTTCGGTGATCAAGGGAATCGGGTAGGCATTTTTAATGGTTATCTTATTCAAGCCTCGATAATCAATACAAGGTCTCAAAGAACCATCTTTCTTTTTAACAAAAAAAAATCCAGCCCCGGCAGGGGAGGAGGACCTCCTGATGAATCCCTTGTCTAAATTCTCGTGAATATATTCCTCTAGGACTGAGTTCTCCTTTATAGATAATGGGTATACATGACCTCTGGGAGGCATGGTACCAGGGAGTAGGTTAATTTTGCAATCAAAGGACCTGTGTGGGGGTAAGGTATCGGCTTTCTTTTTGTCAAATACTGCCTTTAAATCTAGATACTGAGGTGGAATTTGTGTCTCTGTAGGATTGTCAGAGGTATTCGATGTATTAGTTAATCCAAGGGGTAAGACCTTCCGCAAGCATTTTTCTTGACAATTCTCTCCCCACGAAACTATCTCCCCTGATTCCCAATTAATAATAGGGTTGTGTCTCCTCAGCCAGGAGTACCCCAGGATTATGGGAATAGACGGAGAAGAAATGAGCATTAAGGATATATCCTCTTTATGCAGGATGCCAACAGTCAAGTTAATCGGTATGGTCTCATGGAAAATAACAGGCTCAAGTAACGGTCTACCATCGATGGCCTCGACAGCCAGAGGTGTCTCTTTTAACTGGGATGGAATAGCATGCTTGGCAGCAAAACCCTGATCTATAAAGCTCTCAGCAGCTCCAGAATCGATTAGTGCCATAGTCTTAACTACTCCCTTCTCCCACTTTAAAGAAACGGGTAACACAAGCCTGAGCTCCTTGTAGTTGTGAATAGAGGACAAAGTAGAAACACCCAAGGCCTGTCCTCTAGAGGAACTTAGGTGCGAGCGTTTCCCGAACGATTGGGACAATTTAGGCGTAAATGACCCCTGACTCCACAATACATACATAAACCCTCCCTTCTCCTGTACTGTCTCTCCTTCTCAGTGAGATGAGTACTGCCTATCTGCATAGGTTCAGGAATACGTAAGTCTTCGAACTCAGAGATTTGAAAGGTAGGCGCTAGTTTAAAGGAGGGTCTACGGGTCCTATCTCGAGTGTTCTGCCTCTCTCTTAAGCGTTCATCAATACGAGATATAAAAGAAATTAAATCCTCCAAATTTTCAGGAAGTTCTCTAGTAGCGACCTCGTCAAGAATTACATCTGATAACCCATTCAGAAACACATCTATATAAGCCTGTTCGTTCCACTTAACTTCTGCCGCCAAGGATCTGAACTCTAGTGCATAATCCACAAGTGTTCGATTCTCCTGTTTAAGGCGCAACATTAATCTAGCTGCATTGACCTTTCTGCCAGGAGGGTCAAAAGTTCTTCTAAACGCAGCTACAAAGGCATTATAATTATAGACTAGTGGATTATCATTCTCCCATAAAGGATTGGCCCATCTCAAAGCTTTTTCAATGAGTAGAGTAATAATAAATCCAACCTTTGCTCTATCTGTAGGATAAGAGCGGGGTTGTAATTCGAAATGGATGCTAATCTGGTTTAGAAAGCCACGACACTTCTCCGGTGACCCGCCATAACGTACTGGTGGGGTAATACGGGAAGAAGCACCTACCGTGGCTACCTCTAGACCTGAGACTGCAGGAGAGATAGAAGGAGTACGTGTCTCCTCAGGTGGATTACTAGCACGAGACAAAAGTGCCTGTAGTGCCAAAGCCATCTGATCCATCCTATGTTCCATGGCGTCAAACCTGGGATCCGAAGAACCAAGCTGACTGTTTGTACCTGCAGGATCCATTGGCCCTGTCATAATGTCAGGATCGGGACAGGGATCCAACACGCAGAGTACAAAGAGTGGAAAGGTACGTATACCGGGCCTTAGAATGGCCGGACTAACGTACCGAGAGTAAAGAATAGTCAGAGACAAGCCGAGGTCGAGGGAACGAGAAGACAGATAAGCGAGAGACAAGCCGGGTCAAGGGATAACAGAGAAGCAGGGTAGTACAACGAGCCGAGTCAAAACCAATAGAGCAAACTAGAATACCAGATCACTGAGTGACTAGACAAGCTAGAACCACGACAGGGCAATGAGCTGAAGTAAGGAGTAAGCTTAAATACCCTGGCTCTGGATGGAAATCACGCCTCTGACAAGTACCGATTGGATATCGGACACTTGAGTGGCAGATTGCTCGTGATAGCGTCATGACGTCACGTATTGAGCGTCCTGCTAGAAAAGGACGTGGATTCCTCGCGGCCGGTGTTTAAGTGACTGGATGAACCGCGAGGAACGGAGGAAACAGCTCGCCTGGACGGATAAACCACCAAGTCTCTACCTCCCTTAGAGGTAGAGGCCTCAGGTACCCTGACACTATGGGAGTATAATGTATAATAAGCACAGGTTACTGGCTATGGGAGGATAATGTATAATAAACACAGGTTACTGGCTATGGGAGGATAATGTATAATAAACACAGGTTACTGGCTATGGGGGGATAATGTATAATAAGCACAGGTTACTGGCTATGGAAGGATAATGTATAATAAACACAGGTTACTGGCTATGGGAGGGATAATGTATAATAAACACAGGTTACTGGCTATGGGGGGATAATGTATAATAAACACAGGTTGCTGGTTGTGGGGGATAATGTATAATAAACACAGGTTACTGGCTATGGAGGAGATAATGTATAATAAGCACAGGTTACTGGCGATTGGGGGGATAATGTATAATAAACACAGGTTACTGGCTATGGGAGGATAATAAATAATAAACACAGGTTACTGGCTATGGGAGGATAATGTATAATAAACACAGGTTACTGGCTATGGGGAGGAAAATGTACAATAAACACAGGTTACTGGCTATGGGAGGATAATGTATAATAAACACAGGTTACTGGCTATGGGGGATAATGTATAATAAACACAGGTTACTGGCTATGGGGGGATAATGTATAATAAACACAGGTTACTGGCTATGGAGGATAATGTATAATAAACAAAAAAAAAATACAAAAAAAAAAGAATGCAGCTTCAGAATTAATCTAAATTGTATGCTGTCTAGGAGGAGGGAGTGTCTGGGAGGGAGGGTCTGCTGCTGATTGGCTGGAATGTGTCTGCTGACTGTGAGGTACAGGGTAAAAGTTTACTCAATGATGATGAATAGGGGCGGGACCGAACATTGCATATGCTCGCCATCCGTGGCGAACGCGAACAAGCTATGTTCTCCAGGAACTATTCGCCAGCGAACCGTTCGGGACATCACTGCTGATAAGTTCTAAAGATGCTTGCCATGAAAGGGCTGAATAGTTTTGAGACTGGAGAAATCATTATAAGTTGTATTTTCAGTTGGATTTGGGGAAACCACTTGAAGCATGCATTGTTTTGAGCTATTTCAGTTGCTTGTTTGATTTGCAACAGCTGAAAATCTGTAAATTTTGATAATAAACCTGATTTTCAATAGGAGTTCAGTCATTTTGATTACAACTGTGATGAAGATGACAACTGTGATGAAGATGGCCATTCATCCATTTACAAACATGATATCCGACCATTGGAAGTCTCCACAAAGGCTGTCATATTAACTACAACCCTTGCACCTCAATACAATACAATCTAGTGGAATTTCTAGATCGGCATCAGGGTAAGGCTTCAGGGTAAGGCTCAATGATGTACATGGGGAGTGAAGGCTAGCCCATCTGGTCCGATCACATAGAAGAGCTACTGTAACTCCAATTGCTGTAAAAAGTAATGCAGACCATGATAGAAAGGTGTCAGAACATACAGTGCATCGTAGGTTGCTGAATATAGGGCTGCATAGCCGCAGACTGGTCAGAATGCACATGTTGAGCCATATTCACTGTCAAAAGTGCGCGTCAGAACTGGACCATAGAGCAATGAAAGAAGGTTGGCTGGTTTGATGAATCACATTTTCTTTTAGGTCAGGTGGATGGCAGATACATGTGTGTTTTCACCTGGGGAAGAAATTACAGCACAATGCACTATGGGAAGAATGCAAGTTGTCAGAGGCAGTGTTATGCTCTGTGTAATGTTCTGCTGGGAAACCTTGGGCCCTGTTATACATGTGGATGTTACCCATACCACCTAACTAGAGATTGTTCACTGATGGCAATGCTTTCAGTAGGATAATGCACCCTGCATCACTGCAAAAAATATTCAGGAATGGTTTGGCCTCCAAATTCCCCAGATCTTAATTCAATTGAGCATTTGTGGGATGTGCTGGAACAACAAATCTGATCCATGGAGTCCCCACCTCGCAGCTTGCAGGACTTAAAATATCTGCTGCTAATGTCTTGGTGCTAAATACCACAGGGCACTTTCTAAGGTCTTGTGGAGTCTATGTCTTGTATCAGAGCTGTTTTGGAAACTCCATGCATCTACAGCACTCTAGACTGCTGAAGTATTTTATGTGAGTATGTCCTCTTTATTTTACAAAGAGTACAGATTTCAATCCAAATTGATTCCACTGCCCAAATGCAAAAAAAAAAAAAAAGAAACATTGTTTAGTAGATATACCCATCATTTTCATGTGGGGGGGGGGGGGGGGGGCACATAAAAATAGCTTGCAAAAGATGCAGATCTCTTGACTAAGCCTTCCCAAGCCTTCCCCTTCTTTCCAAGCCTGGACATTCGGTGGCTGTCCAAGCAAAGACTTCTCAATGCAGCTCAATGAGAAGTCTTTGCAAGGTAGGTGCTCAGAGCAATTGCTACCTCTTGAGTTAAAGGGACACTCCAGGCACCCAGATCACTTCTGCTCATGGAGTGGTCTGGGTGCCAACTCCCACTACCGTTAACCCTACAAGTGTAATTATTGCAGTTTTTTATAAACTGCAATAATTACCTTGCAGGGTTAACTCCACTTCTAGTGGCTGTCTACTAGACAGCCACTAGAGGGCACTTCCGTGTCTCTAGCGTCGCTCAATTCCCCATAGCAAAGCATTGAAAGGCATTTTCAATGCTTTCCAATGGGGAGCTCTAATGCGCATTCCCGGCATTGCAGTGCATGCAAATTAGGTCTCCCCGGCCGGCGGGCGGGATCAGTCTCGCCCACCGGCCGACGTAATGCAGAGGAGGAGCAGCGGCGGAGGAAGAAGAAGCAACGTGGGGCATGTTGCTTCCTCTGGTAAGTGACTGAAGGGGTTTTCACCCCTTCAGCAACCGGGGATTGGGAGGTGGGAGGGGACCTGCAGTGCCAGGAAAACGGATTGTTTTCCTGGCACTGGAGTTTCCCTTTAAGCTCCACTGAGCTAATCAAAGCAGGAAGTAACAGGGCCTGTGTCTCCTTGAAAGCCAGGGGGGTGCAATCAGGTTAACATATAGAAGTGTCAATTTCTATTGATAACTGCTTTTTTAAAAAATTTAAATAAAAAGAGCACACATTCCTTACACATAAAACTTTTCAGCAAGCTAAAATGCTTTAGGGATCTGTAGTGGCCCTTTAACCTTGTTACACCATTTGGCTGCCACTCATGCAATAAGTCCTGTTACTTCCTGGTTTGGTTAGCTCAGTGGAGCTAAATAGGAGGCAGCATTTGCCCAGAGCACCTGTCTTGCAAAGACATCTTATTCAGCTGCATTGGGAGGTCTGAGATTGGACAGACACAGAAAGTCTCGTCAGGGTAATAGGGACAGGGCTTGCAAAGGCTTCAGAGAACTGCAGCTTTTACAAGCAGATTTTAAATATACCCGACAAGAAAATGCATAATTAAATGCATGCATTATACAGAACACTGGTGAAACCTCACTAGGATGATTGTACGCAGTACTGGAGACCGTATCTTCAGAAGGATAGTGATACCTTAGAGAGAGTTCAGAGAAGGGCTACTAAACTGGTTCATGGATTGCAAGATAAAACTTACCAGGAAAGGTTAAAGGATCTTAAAATGTATAGCTTGGAGGAAAGACGAGACGGGGGGATATGATAGAAACCTTTAAATACATAAAGGGAATCAACACAGTAAAGGAGGAGACTATATTTAAAAGAAAAACTACCACAACAAGAGGACATAGTCTTAAATTAGAGGGGCAAAGGTTTAAAAATAATATCAGGAAGTATTACTTTACTGAGAGGGTAGTGGATGCATGGAATAGCCTTCCAGCTGAAGTGGTAGAGGTTAACACACTAAAGGAGTTTAAGCATGCGTGGGATAGGCATAAGGCTATCCTAATTATAAGATAAGGCCAGGGACTAATGAAAGTATTTAGAAAATTGGGCAGACTAGATAGGCCGAATGGTTCTTATCTGCCGTCGCATTCTATGTTTCTATATCCACTACAACAAAAATTTCCTTTGAAACCCAAATTATTGTTGTGCAACAGATCCAGATCTATCTGTCCTCTTCTTATATTATTTAACTGTACCAAGGGTGTTTGGCTCACTTCTTGATAAATCATCCTCGTTAGTGGAAAAAAGATCACATGAAAAGTCATGAGATCTGCAGTATTCTAGGAAAACGAGAGATGCTCAAAATCAGCCTGTGCCATGGTATGGATGCTAATTTTTAGTAAATAACCTTGCAAATCTGTATCTGCGTGATATATTTGGCCGTCATATGGTTTAATATAATATGTAAAGACTTTAGGTTATATTCGCTGGATTACTTGGGTGCTAATGTACTACTCATTATCAGTGAACGCAATCAGGGCTGCCATCAGAAATTTTGGGGCCCCTGACAAAGCACAAGGTCTGGGCCCCCCCTCCCCCGCCCCCTCCCTCCCGGGCCCGCCCACGCCCTACCTAGTCTGCTGACAATGATGCGGGACTGAATGTGGTGTGTATAGTGGAAGTGAATTAGAATGTGTGTAATGGATGTAGTGTTTGTGTGTATTAGATACTGTTTGTGCAGTGAATGCAGAGTGTGTGTTTGTGTAGCGGATGCAGTGTGTATAGTGAACGCAGAGTGTGTTTGAGTAGTGGATGTAGTGTGTGTACAGTGATGTAGTGTGTGTTTGTGTAGTGGATGTAGTGTTTGTATGTACTAGATGAAATGTGTTTAGTGGATGCAGTGTCTGTAGTGGATGTAGTGTGTGTATTAGACGCAGTGTCTGTGTATAGTGAATGCAGAGTGTTTCAATTTGTGGTGGATGTAGTGTGTGTACTGTGAATACAGGATGTTTGTGTAGTGGATGCTGTGTGTACAGTTAATGCAGAGTGTGTGTCAGTATAGTGAATCCAGAGTGTGTGCATAGTTTAGTGAATGCAGAGTGTGTGTTAGTGTGTAATGAATGCAGAGTGTGTGTTAGTGTGTAGTGAATGCAGTGTGTCAGTGTAATGAATGTAGTGTGTGTGTTAGTGCAGTGAATGCAGAGTGTGTGTAAATGTGTAGTGAATGCAGAGTGTGTGTTAATGTGTAGTGAATGCAGAGTGTGTGTTAATGTGTAGGGAATGCAGAGTGTGTGTTAATGTGTAGGGAATGCAGAGTGTGTGTTAATGTGTAGGGAATGCAGAGTGTGTGTTAATGTGTAGTGAATGCAGAGAATGTGTTAGTGTGTAGCGGATGCAGAGTGTGTGTTAGTGTAGTAAATGCACTGTGTTAATGTGTAGTGAATGCAGAGGGTGTGTTAGTGTGTAGCGGATGCAGAGTGTGTGTTAGTGTAGTGAATGCAGAGTGTTAATGTGTAGTGAATGCAGAGAGTGTTTGAGTAGTGGATGTAGTGTGTGTACAGTGATGTAGTGTGTGTTTGTGTAGTGAATGTAGTGTTTGTATGTACTAGATGAAATGTGTTTAGTGGATGTAGTGGATGTAGTGTGTGTATTAGACACAGTGTCTGTGTATAGTGAATGCAGAGTGTTTCAATTTGTGGTGGATGTAGTGTGTGTACTGTGAATACAGGATGTTTGTGTAGTGGATGCTGTGTGCACAGTTGATGCAGAGTGTATGTTAGTGTAGTGAATGCAGAGTGTGTGCATAGTTTAGTGAATGCAGAGTGTGTGTTAGTGTGTAATAAATGCAGAGTGTGTGTTAGGGTGTAGTGAATGCAGAGTGTGTCATTGTAATGAATGTAGTGTGTGTGTAAATTTGTAGTGAATGCAGAGTGTGTGTTAATGTGTAGTGAATGCAGAGAGTGTGTTAATGTGTAGTGAATGCAGAGAGTGTGTTAATGTGTAGTGAATGCAGAGAGTGTGTTAGTGTAGTGAATGCAGAAAGTGTGTTAGTGTAGTGAATGCAGAGAGTGTGTTAATGTGTAGTGAATACAGAGAGTGTGTTAGTGTGTAGCGGATGCAGAGTGTTAATGTGTAGTGAATGCAGAGAGAGTGTTAGTGTGTAGCGGATGCAGAGTGTGTGTTAGTGTAGTGAATGCAGAGTGTGTTAATGTGTAGCGAATGCAGAGAGTGTGTTAGTGTAGTGAATGCAGAAAGTGTGTTAGTGTAGTGAATGCAGAGAGTGTGTTAATGTGTAGTGAATGCAGAGAGTGTGTTAGTGTGTAGCGGATGCAGAGTGTGTGTTAGTGTAGTGAATGCAGAGAGTGTGTTAGTGTGTAGCGGATGCAGAGTGTGTGTTAGTGTAGTGAATGCAGAGTGTTAATGTGTAGTGAATGCAGAGAGTGTGTTAGTGTGTAGCGGATGCAGAGTGTGTGTTAGTGTAGTGAATGCAGAGTGTGTTAATGTGTAGTGTATGCAGAGTGCATGTTGTATTAGTGAATGCAGTGTGTGTATTGTATTAGTGTATGCAGTGTGTATGTTGTGTTAGTGTATGCAGTATGTATGTTGTGTTAGTGTATGCAGTGTGTGTGTTAGTGTATGCAGTGTGTGTTGTATTAGTGTATGCAGTGTGTGTTGTGTCAGTGTATGCAGAGTGTGTTGTGTCAGTGTATGCAGAGTGTGTTGTGTTGGTGTATGCAGAGTGTGTTGGTGTATGCAGAGTGTGTTGTGTTGGTGTATGCATAGTGTGTTGTGTTGGTGTATGCAGAGTGTGTTGGTGTATGCAGAGTGTGTTGTGTTGGTGTATGCATAGTGTGTTGTGTTGGTGTATGCATAGTGTTTTGTGTCAGTGTATGCATAGTGTTTTGTGTCAGTGTATGCAGAGTGTGTGTTGTGTTAGTGTATGCAGTGTGTGTTGTGTTAGTGTATGCAGAATGTGTTGTGTCAGTGTATGCAGAGTGTGTGTGTTGTGTTAGTGTATGTAGTGTGTGTGTGTTGTGTTATTGTATATAGTGTGTGTGTGTGTGTTGTGTCAGTGTATGCAGTGTGTGTGCTGTGTCAGTGTATGTAGTGTGTGTGTGTTGTGTCAGTGTATGCAGTGTGTGTGTGTTGTGTCAGTGTATGCAATGTGTGTGTGTGTGTGTTGTGTCAGTGTATGCAATGTGTGTGTGTTGTGTCAGTGTATGTAGTGTGTATGTGCTGTGTCAGTGTATGTAGTGTGTGTGTGTGTGTTGTGTCAGTGTATGCAGTGTGTGTGCTGTGTCAGTGTATGTAGTGTGTGTGTGTGTGTTGTCAGTGTATGCAGTGTGTGTGTGTTGTGTCAGTGTATGCAGTGTGTCAGTGTATGCAGTGTGTGTGTGTGTGTGTTGTGTCAGTGTATGCAGTGTGTGTGTGTTGTGTCAGTGTATGCAGTGTTTGTGTGTGTTGTGTCAGTGTATGCAGTGTGTGTGTGTTGTGTCAGTGTATGTAGTGTGTGTGTTTGTGTTGTGTCAGTGTATGCAGTGTGTGTGTGTGTGTGTTGTGTCAGTGTATGCAGTGTGTGTGTGTGTGTGTGTTGTGTCAGTGTATGCAGTGTGTGTGTGTTGTGTCAGTGTATGCAGTATGTGTGTGTGTTGTGTCAGTGTATGCAGTGTGTGTGTGTGTGTGTGTTGTGTCAGTGTATGCAGTGTGTGTGTGTGTGTTGTGTCAGTGTATGCAGTGTGTGTGTGTGTGTGTGTGTTGTGTCAGTGTATGCAGTGTGTGTGTGTGTGTGTTGTGTCAGTGTATGCAGTGTGTGTGTGTGTGTGTGTGTGTTGTGTCAGTGTATGCAGTGTGTGTGTGTGTGTTGTGTCAGTGTATGCAGTGTGTGTGTGTGTGTTGTGTCAGTGTATGCAGTGTGTGTGTGTGTGTTGTGTCAGTGTATGCAGTGTGTGTGTGTTGTGTCAGTGTATGCAGTGTTTGTGTGTGTTGTGTCAGTGTATGCAGTGTGTGTGTGTTGTGTCAGTGTATGTAGTGTGTGTGTTTGTGTTGTGTCAGTGTATGCAGTGTGTGTGTGTGTGTGTGTGTGTGTTGTGTCAGTGTATGCAGTGTGTGTGTGTGTGTGTGTGTTGTGTCAGTGTATGCAGTGTGTGTGTGTTGTGTCAGTGTATGCAGTATGTGTGTGTGTTGTGTCAGTGTATGCAGTGTGTGTGTGTGTGTGTGTTGTGTCAGTGTATGCAGTGTGTGTGTGTGTTGTGTCAGTGTATGCAGTGTGTGTGTGTGTGTGTTGTGTCAGTGTATGCAGTGTGTGTGTGTGTGTTGTGTCAGTGTATGCAGTGTGTGTGTGTGTGTGTTGTGTCAGTGTATGCAGTGTGTGTGTGTGTTGTGTCAGTGTATGCAGTGTGTGTGTGTGTGTGTGTGTGTGTGTTGTGTCAGTGTATGCAGTGTGTGTGTGTGTGTGTGTGTTGTGTCAGTGTATGCAGTGTGTGTGTGTAAATGTGCTGGGGTGTGGGGGAGGGGGGGGGGCATTTTAACATAATAAAAAAAAAAAATTAATTGTTTCTCCCCCCTCCCTGCTTACCTGTGTCTAGGGAGGGGGGAGATTCCATCCCTGGTGGTCCGGTGGCATGGTGGGGCCCCCCGGCTTCCCAGTTACCGCAGAGGGGGCCCAGGCAGCACACAGCCTCTTCTCTTCTCTCCTCCAATAACTCTCGCGAGACCCGCGGAGCGTTGCCATGGCAACCGGGTCTCGAGAGAGTTATTAGCAGAAACGAGAAGAAGAGAAGCTGTGTGCTGCCTGGGCCCCCTCTGCGGTAACTGGGAAGCCGGGGGCCCGGGGCTGCACACATAGATAGCGATATTCGCTATCTATGTGTGCAGAGAGGGAAAGTGGGGCCCAGGACTGCCAGAGCAGTCTGGGCCCCCCAGGGCCGCCGGGCCCGTGACAACTGTCACGGTTGTCACCCCCTGATGGCGGCCCTGAACGCAATTTAAATCTGACAAGAGCAAAAAATAGTATGGCATGCCTCTCTGCACGCCCCTTATCATATGGGTTAAATACATATAACAAAAAAATGATGTTTTTTCATTGTATTTTAGTTTTGATGATTGGGACTAAATTGTTTGACATATATGCTCAAATTTAGATAAGGGACTTTTTTTTCTTGGAAAAGTGGTGGACTTACTGTGATATGTACATGTCCCTTTTTTGTCATATTACTTTATTTCATTCAAAGGGACACTATAGTCACCAAAACAACTTTAGCTTAATGAAGCAGTTTTGGTGTATAGATCATGCCCTTGCAGTCTCAATGCTCAATTATCTGCCATTTAGGAGTTAAATCACTTTGTTCAGGCTTCCCCAAACTCCGGCCCTCCAGATGTTGCTGAACTACAACTCCCATGATTCTCAGCCTATCTATTTAATTTGTAGAATCATGGGAGTTGTAGTTCAGCAACATTTGGAGGGCCGGAGTTTGGGGAAACCTGACTTTGTTTCTGTAGCCCTAGTCACACCTCCCTGCATGTGACTTATACAGTCTTCCTAAACACTTCCTGTAAAAAGTCATCTAAAGTTTACACTTCCTTTATTGCAAATTCTGTTTTAGTTAGAATTTCATACCTCCTGCTCTGTTAATAGCTTGCTAGACCCTGCAGGAGCCTACTGTGTGTGAATAAAGCTCAATATGAAGAGCAGGAGATAAAAACTTTTACAGTAAGTTACATCTGATTGAAAATGAAACCATTCTTCTTTCATGCAAACTGTGTCAGTCACAGACAGGGGAGGTGTGGCTAGCGCTGCATCAACAGAAACAAAAGTGATTTATCTCCTAAATGGCAGTGAATTGAGCAGTGAGGCTGCAGGGGCATGTTCTAAGCACCAAAACTGCTTCATTAAGCTAATGGTGTTTTGGTGACTTTAGTGTCCCTTTAAGCGAAAGATGTGCGCATCATTTAAAATCCTTAGTTATTCATTTTTGTTTTCTCTATTTGGATGCCTTCATGCAACATTTTTCATTTTTATTTTATTCTTGAATCTGGGTAATTTATATACCTGTGGGGGCATATATGGGTCTGACATATTTTGCCCATGTTGATATTCCAGGATGTTGGTGCTAAATTGGAATGCATGTATGTTCCACATTGTGATTCATGTGTCCTTCATGTTGGAGACACTTTGTTTGTTTTCTATGCTTCTCATCCATGCTTTGAAGAGCATTGGCTTTAATTATGCAAAGTTGGAATGCATATGGGTTCTAGGCATGTGCATGGGGAAAATTTTCGGTTCGGTTCGGCATTCCGAAATTCGGAATTTTCACAATTCGGGACTTCGGCAATTCGGCACTTCAACACTTCGGAACTTCGGCAACTTCGGAACTTCGGCAACTTCAGCACTTCGGTAGTTCAACACTTTGGAAATTCAGCAAATTCGGAACTTCTGCACTTGAGCACTTCGACACTTCGGAACTTCGGAATTTCAGGACTTTGGCACTTCTATTGCAGCCGCTTAGTAGATAACGCCCTAATTCCCACGGTATTAGGGAGTTATCTACCAAAAGGCTGAAAGACCTAAATTGGTCTTTCAGACAAATTTACTAATACTAAGTAAAAATGACTTGGTATTGGTAAATTTTGCCCTTACTCGCTATACTGCGTGTAGGGGCATGTCTAGTAAACAGTGAGCAGCCTGTGGCTGCTCACTGTTTTAAAAAATAAATTAAAAAAATAGCCCCCCCACACCGGGTGGGGACCCGAAAGTAAAACGATGGGGGGACCTATTGTCCTCCCCCCCGGCCCCCACCCCTGAGCGGTGGGTGGGGGCCCTAAAAACTAATAAGGGGGAGACCTAATTTCCTCCCCCCTGGCCCCCACCCCTGATCGGCGGGTGGGGGGCCCTAAATTGGTATAAGGGGGGACCTAATGTCCTTCCCCCTGGCCCCCACCCCTGAGCAGTGGGTGGGGGCCCTAAATAGTAATAGGGGGGACCTAATGTCCTCCCCCCTGGCACCCACCCCTGAGCGGCAGGTGGGGGCCCTAAATCCTAAAAGGGGGGGACCTAAGGTCCTCCCCCTGGCCCCCACCCCTGAGTGGCGGGTGGGAGCCCTAAATACTAATAAAGGGGGGGACCTAATGTCCTCCCCCCTGGCCCCCACCCCTGAGCGGCGGGTGGGGGCCGTAAATACCAATAGGGGAGGACCTATTGTCCTCCCCACGGCCCCCACCCCTGAGCGGCGGGTGGGGGCCCTAAAAAAAAATATCCCCCCCCAGGTGACTAAGGGTTCCCAAACCCCTAGTCACCCACTTCCCCCCCCCCAAAAAAAATGATCCCCCCTACCTACCCCACTCACCCTAAAAATAATGAGGGGGGGACATTCAACTAAGAACCTGTAAAGAAAAAAAATAACTTACCATTCAATGTTTTCTTTCTTCTAAAATCTTATTTTTTCAGCCTCAAAAAAGGCCAAATAAAAAAACATAATAACCGACGCAATAAAAAAAGAAAAAAAACGAGCGCCCCCCAAAAATAATCCTTCTTCAACAATGGAGGGCTCCGCGCAGACTGAGCTCTGCAGGGCGGGGAAGGCTTATAAAGCCTTGCCCCGCCCTGCAATTAGGCTCAGAGCACTCTAATTGGTGGGTAGTGTTGTCGCGAACCCGAAATTTTCGGTTCGCTAACGGAGAACGCGAACTTCCGCAAATGTTCGCGAACCGCCATTGACTTCAATGGGCAGGCGAATTTTAAAAACAACAGGGACTCTTTCTGGCCACAATAGTGATGGAAAAGTTGTTTCAAGGGGACTAACACCTGGACTGTGGCATGCCAGAGGGGGATCCATGGCAAAACTCCCATGGAAAATTGCACAGTTGATGCAGAGTCTGCTTTTAATCCATAAAGGGCAGAAATCACCTAACATTGACACCTGTCCTCAAAGCCCAGCCCTGATACACACTGACACAGAGCAGAATAGAGACTGTTCCCCCTATATCGGGTCACTTGGCAGATATGGATTGACACCTGTCCTAATGATCCCTGATACACACTGACACAGAGCAGAATAGGGACTGTTCCTCCTACATAGGGTCACTTGGCAGATATGGATTGACACCTGTCCTCAAAACCCCTGATACACACTGACACAGAGCAGAATAGGGACTGTTCCCCCTACATAGGGTCACTTGGCAGATATGGATTGACACCTATCCTAATGATCCCTGATACACACTGACACAGAGCAGAATAGAGACTGTTCCCCCTACATAGGGTCACTTGGCAGATATGGATTGACACCTGTCCTCAAAACCCCTGATACACACTGACACAGAGCAGAATAGAGACTGTTCCCCCTACATAGGGTCACTTGGCAGATATGGATTGACACCTATCCTAATGATCCCTGATACACACTGACACAGAGCAGAATAGGGACTGTTCCTCCTACATAGGGTCACTTGGCAGATATGGATTGACACCTGTCCTCAAAACCCCTGATACACACTGACACAGAGCAGAATAGGGACTGTTCCCCCTACATAGGGTCACTTGGCAGATATGGATTGACACCTGTCCTCAAAACCCCTGATACACACTGACACAGAGCAGAATAGAGACTGTTCCCTGTCCACAGAGACCATGATACACACTGACACAGAGCAGAATAGAGACTGTTCACCGTCCACAGAGACCATGATACACACTGACACAGAGCAGAATAGGGACTGTTACCCCTACATAGGGTCACTTGGCAGATATGGATTGACACCTGTCCTCAAAACCCCTGATACACACTGACACAGAGCAGAATAGAGACTGTTCCCTGTCCACAGAGACCATGATACACACTGACACAGAGCAGAATAGAGACTGTTCACCGTCCACAGAGACCATGATACACACTGACACAGAGCAGAATAGAGACTGTTCCCTGTCCACAGACACCATGATACACACTGACACAGAGTGTCCGCGTGAAATAGGGCCGTGAGTAATGACGTCACGGGTAGCCTGCCCATAGTATCGCATAGGGTGGAAGAGCTGATAGGACATCTGAAACGTATTGGGATGGAGATGCTTAATTGTTCTCCAAAATGCTTGACACCACCCCATAGTGAATCTCTGCAAACTTTAATACCATCAGAGGAGGAAGAATGTGGCAGCCCACTGGGATTATTCGAAAAATTTCAAATTGATGATTTTCCAGACCCTGGGGTTGACATTAGTCCAGATTTACATCTTGTGACCCATGAGGATGTTCCAGGCACTACTTGTGAAATAAAGACAGATAATAAAGTGAATGATCCTTCTCCTTGGGACTTGCACCCTGTCGTTGAAGGTGGAGTAGGCAATGGCAAGAGCATGCTGTGGGTAGTCAGTGCAAACACTCTCTTCCCGGTGAATAATGAGGAGACTAACTATGATGACGTTATTTGCGTTGAAAGTAATGATGCCAGAGATCTTTTGAAGCCATATGGAAGGAACGAATTGGTTAAAAGAAAGGCAAGAGACCACCTGCATATAGACAAGAATACGCATAAGAGAAAGAAGAGAACAGGTGAAAGAGAAGCTGCAGACTGCCTATCTGCAAATAGTTGAGTTATGTCCTGAAGATGTCCGTGTTACCACAGTGCAGACTCTGTTTGATACACTACTGAGGAGAGTCAGAGAAACCCCAGATCTTCACGTATTGGATGAGTCGGTGCGTGGAGTTGCAGAGAAAGTAGAACAAGAAATATTTAAACTTTTCCTGTGTACTGACAGCAGATATACATAGGGTCACTTGGCAGATATGGATTGACACCTGTCCTCAAAACCCCTGATACACACTGACACAGAGCAGAATAGAGACTGTTCCCTGTCCACAGAGACACAGAGCAGAATAGGGACTGTTACCCCTACATAGGGTCACTTGGCAGATATGGATTGACAAATCCCTGACAAACAGCTACCACATGCAAGGAAGGCAGCAGGGGCGCAAATGACCCACTCCTGACGCGGGAAGGTAGTGACGACAAATAACAATACAGGACTCTTTAGAGGCCCTGTAATTGTAATCAGTCCACTTGAAATCCTTTAACTTTGATCAATTGGAGGGAAGTCTGGTGCAGAGCCACTGACCCATGCGCAGGGCCAGCCTTAGGCCTTTGGGCGCCCTGTGCAAGAAATCTTCACCCTGTCACACCCATGTGCAAGAAATCTTCACCCTGTCATAGGGTCACTTGGCAGATATGGATTGACAAATCCCTGACAAACAGCTACCACATGCAAGGAAGGCAGCAGGGGCGCAAATGACCCACTCCCGACGCGGGAAGGTAGTGACGACAAATAACAATACAGGACTCTTTAGAGGCCCTGTAATTGTAATCAGTCCACTTGAAATCCTTTAACTTTGATCAATTGGAGGGAAGTCTGGTGCAGAGCCACTGACCCACGCGCAGGGCCAGCCTTAGGCCTTTGGGCGCCCTGTGCAAGAAATCTTCACCCTGTCACACCCATGTGCAAGAAATCTTCACCCTGTCACACACACACACACAGGCAGACAGCCATACACACGCATACACACAACTGCGACTGACTAGGTTTGTCACCTCCTCAAAAGGACGCATGAGCCTACAGGCATTGCGCATGAGTTTCCAGTAACGTGGCAAAAAAATTCCCAGCTCCCCAGAGGCTGTCCTAGCACCCCGGTCATACAAATATTCATTAACAGCTTTTTCTTGTTGGAGCAGGCGGTCGAACATTAGGAGTGTTGAATTCCAACGTGTAGGGCTGTCGCAAATCAAGCGCCTCACTGGCATGTTGTTTCGCCGCTGGATATCGGCAAAGTGAGCCATGGCCGTGTAGGAACGCCTGAAATGGCCACACACCTTCCTGGCCTGCTTCAGGACGTCCTGTAAGCCTGTGTACTTATGCACAAAGCGTTGTACGATCAGATTACACACATGTGCCATGCACGGCACATGTGTCAACTTGCCCAACTTCAATGCCGCTATCAAATTTTTTCCGTTGTCACACACCACTTTGCCGATATCCAGTTGCTGCGGAGTCAGCCACTTTTCCACCTGTGCGTTCAGGGCGGACAGGAGTGCTTGTCCGGTGTGACTCTCTGCTTTCAAGCAAGTCAAACCCAAGACGGCGTGACACTGCCGTATCCGGGATGTGGAATAGTACCTGGGGAGCTGGGGGGGTGCCGTTGATGTGGAGCAAGAAGCAGCGGCACAAGAGGACTCAGCCGAGGAGGTTATGGAAGAGGATGGAGTAGGAGGAGTAGAGGAGGTGGCAGCAGGACTGCCTGCAATTCGTGGCGGTGTCACCAACTCCTCTGCAATGCCACGCATTCCTTGCTTGTCAGCCGTCAGCAGGTTTACCCAATGCGCAGTGTAGGTGATATACCTGCCCTGACCATGCTTTGCAGACCAGGTATCAGTGGTCAGATGGACCCTTGCCCCAACACTGTGTGCCAGACATGCCATGACTTCCTTTTGCACAATCGAGTACAAGTTGGGGATTGCCTTTTGTGAAAAGAAATTCCGGCCGGGTACCTTCCACTGCGGTGTCCCAATAGCTACAAATTTTTTGAACGCCTCAGACTCAACCAGATTGTATGGTAAAAGCTGGCGGGCTAATAGTTCGGACAAGCCAGCTGTCAGACGCTGGGCAAGGGGGTGACTTGGTGACATTGGCTTCTTAAGCTCAAACATGTCCTTGACAGAAACACATGACTGTGGGCAGATGAGCGGGAACTGCTCAAGGCGGGAGACGGAGTGGCGGATGGTTGAGAGGGGGCAAGAAGGACAGCAGTGGTTGACGTGGCTGAAGATGCTGGACCAGGAGGAGGATGGCGGCTTAGAGTAGGCGTGCTGCTTGTACTCATGTGTTGATCCCATAGGCGTTTGTGATGTGAGATCATGTGCCTACGCAAAGCAGTTGTACCTAGGTGGGTGTTGGACCTCCCACGACTCAGTTTCCTTTGGCACAGGTTGCAAATGGCATCGCTGTTGTCCGAGGCAGACACACAAAAAAAATGCCACACTGCTGAGCTCTGCAATGACGGCATTCTGGTGGTGGACACAGCATGCGTTGATTGGCGTGCTGTCGGGCTGACCCCGGGTGCCGATGCATGCTGTCTGACTGTGCCACTAGCTCCTTGCGACGACCCCCCGCTGCTTCCAACTCGTCTCCTCCTCCTCCTCTCTGTCTCCCCATCTGAACTTTCGCCCTGTTCTTCTTCTTGCCGAGCGGGCACCCACGTGACATCCATGGACGCATCGTCATGATCAACCGCTTCGCTTGTATCTGACAACTCAGAAAAGGAAGCAGCAGCGGGTACAACATCATCATCATCACACCGTACCTCCATGTGTTTAATGCTGCCTGCCTGAGACATATCCCTGTTATCTACATCCTCTAGCAATAATGGTTGCGCATCACTCATTTCTTCAAACGGGTGTGTGAATAACTCCTCTGACATACCAAGTAAAGCGGCTGTGGTGCTAGTTTTGGTGGTGGCGGCAGGCGGGTGAGTGCTATCTTGAGAGGTGCCTGAAGCTAAGCTGGAGGAGGATGGTGCGTCAAGGTTCCGAGCGGAGGCTGTACAAGATTGGGTGTTCTGTGTTAGCCAGTCAACTAAGTCCTCAGAACTTTTCAAGTTCAGGGTACGTGGCTTCTGAAAACTGGGCATTATTCTAGGGCAAAAGGGAATTACAGCACCACGACCACGACAGCCCCTGCGGGGTGGCCTGCCTCTGCCTGTAATTTTTGGGGGGATTAGTGGTACTATGCGTGCAAGCTACTGTGAGACCAGATATGATTGGCAATGTGAACTGTAACAGTTCTGCAGAGCACACACTGTAGGCCTGAGACACCCGCTTGAAGACAAGTAACTGCTATTCAATCTATAACAGTGAAAAATAAATTTTGGTTTTAAAAGCACGCTATAGAGACACCAGATATGATTGGCAATGTGCACTGGAACAGTTCTGCAGAGCACACACTGTAGGCCTGAGACACCCGCTTGAAGACAAGTAACTGCTATTCAATCTATAACAGTGAAAAACAAATTTTGGTTTTAAAAGCACGCTATAGAGACACCAGATATGATTGGCAATGTGCACTGGAACAGTTCTGCAGAGCACACACTGTAGGCCTGAGACACCCGCTTGAAGACAAGTAACTGCTATTCAATCTATAACAGTGAAAAAAAAAATTTGGTTTTAAAAGCACGCTATAGAGACACCAAATATGATTGGCAACTGTCAAAGCACGCTGGAACAGGTCTACAGAGCACACGCTGAAGTAGGCCTGACACCCAGACGCTTGCTTGCAGACAACTAACTGATCTTCTATTACAGTGAAAAAAAATGATTTCTTTAAAATCTAAAGCTTAAGCTATTGTTAAAACAGATATGAGTGGTGGCACTGACTGTGCAAATGGGCAAGGCATCCAACCTGACACAGAAGCTGGCAGGCAGGCAACTGCTCTTCTATTACAGTGAAAACAAATTATTTATTTTAAATGTAAAGCTTAACCAATTGTTAAAACAGATATGAGTGGTGGCACTGGGCAAGTAGGCACAGTATCCAATGTGAACCTCACACAGAAGCTGGCAGGCAGGCAACTGCTCTTCTATTACAGTGGAAACAAAATTTTGGTTGTAAAAGCACGCTATAGAGACACAAGATATGAGTGGCAACTGTCAAAGCACGCTGGCAGGGTTGTGCAGGGCACACGCTGAAGGAAGGCCTGACAGAGCCGCTTGAAGGACACTGACTGTCTGCTATTAGCTTACACTGGAAACCTTTTTTCTTTGTAAAAGCACGCTAAAGAGACACCAGATATGATTGGCAACTGTCAAAGCACGCTGGCACAGGTCTGCAGAGCACACGCTGAAGTAGGCCTGACACCCAGACGCTTGCAGACAACTAACTGCTCTTCTATTACAGTGAAAAAAATGATTTCTTTAAAATCTAAAGCTTAAGCTATTGTTAAAACAGATATGAGTGGTGGCACTGACTGTGCAAATGGGCAAGGCATCCAACCTGACACAGAAGCTGGCAGGCAGGCAACTGCTCTTCTATTACAGTGAAAACAAATTATTTATTTTAAATGTAAAGCTTAACCAATTGTTAAAACAGATATGAGTGGTGGCACTGGGCAAGTAGGCACAGTATCCAATGTGAACCTCACACAGAAGCTGGCAGGCAGGCAACTGCTCTTCTATTACAGTGGAAACAAAATTTTGGTTGTAAAAGCACGCTATAGAGACACAAGATATGAGTGGCAACTGTCAAAGCACGCTGGCAGGGTTGTGCAGGGCACACGCTGAAGGAAGGCCTGACAGAGCCGCTTGAAGGACACTGACTGTCTGCTATTAGCTTACACTGGAAACCTTTTTTCTTTGTAAAAGCACGCTAAAGAGACACCAGATATGATTGGCAACTGTCAAAGCACGCTGGCACAGGTCTGCAGAGCACACGCTGAAGTAGGCCTGACACCCAGACGCTTGCAGACAACTAACTGCTCTTCTATTACAGTGAAAAAAATGATTTATTTAAAATCTAAAGCTTAACCAATTGTTAAAACAGATATGAGTGGTGGCACTGACTGTGCAAATGGGCAAGGCATCCAACCTCACACAGAAGCTGGCAGGCAGGCAACTGCTCTTCTATTACAGTGAAAAAAATGATTTATTTAAAATCTAAAGCTTAACCAATTGTTAAAACAGATATGAGTGGTGGCACTGACTGTGCAAATGGGCAAGGCATCCAACCTCACACAGAAGCTGGCAGGCAGGCAACTGCTCTTCTATTACAGTGAAAAAAATGATTTATTTAAAATCTAAAGCTTAACCAATTGTTAAAACAGATATGAGTGGTGGCACTGACTGTGCAAATGGGCAAGGCATCCAACCTCACACAGAAGCTGGCAGGCAGGCAACTGCTCTTCTATTACAGTGAAAAAAATGATTTATTTAAAATCTAAAGCTTAACCAATTGTTAAAACAGATATGAGTGGTGGCACTGACTGTGCAAATGGGCAAGGCATCCAACCTCACACAGAAGCTGGCAGGCAGGCAACTGCTCTTCTATTACAGTGAAAAAAAATTATTTATTTTAAATCTAAAGCTTAACCAATTGTTAAAACAGATATGAGTGGTGGCACTGACTGTGCAAATGGGCAAGGCATCCAACCTCACACAGAATCTCACTAAGCATGCATCTTCTGAATGAATCGAAAATGGATGCTGGGAGGGAGGTTGGAGGGTGTGGAAGGGAGGGAGTGCTGCTGATTGGCTGGAATGTGTCTGCTGACCGAGAGGCACAGGGTCAAAGTTTGCCCAATGATGATGAATAGGGGGCGGATCGAATTGCGCATGTGTCCGCCCGCCGCGGCGAACGCGAACACGCTAATTTCGCCGGGAACTGTTCGCCGGCGGACAGTTCGGTACATCACTATTGGTGGGTTTAAGCCATCCAATCAGAGTGCTCTGACAGGTAAATGAAGAGACTGACAGGTAAGTCTCTACATTTACCTGTCACAGCACACTGATTGGTTGGTTTGAAATCCACCAATCAGAGTGCTCTGTGTCATTTTACACAGCGTGGGAAAGTTCTTTGGAATTTTCCCACGCTGTGTAATTTGACTCATAACTCTCTGATTGGTGGATTAAGAAACCATTTTTGGGGCCTTTTTTGAGGCTGAAAAAAGAAGATTTTAGAAGAAAGAAAACATTGAATGGTAAGTAATTTTTTTTTTTTACAGGTTCTTAGTTAAAGGACCCCCCTCAATAATTTTAGGGTGAGGGGGTAGGTAGGGGGATCATTTTTTGTGTGGGGGGAGGGGGTGACTAGGGGTCTGGGGACCCCTAGTCACCTGGGGGGGAAATTTTTTTAGTGCCCCCACCCGCCGCTCAGGGGTGGGAGCCGGGGGGGAGGATAATAGGTCCCCCCTATTGGTATTTAGGGCCCCCACCCACCCCTCAGGGGTGGCGGCCAGGGGGGAGGACATTAGGCCCCCCCCTTTATTAGTATTTAAGGCCCCCACCACCGCTCAGGGATGGGGGCCAGGAGGGAGGACCGTAGGCTCCCCCTTTTTAGTATTTAGGGCCCCCACCCGCCGCTCAGGGGTGGGGGTCAGGATATTAGGTCCCCCCTTATTTTACTGTAGGGCCCCCACCCACTGCTCAGGGGTGGGGGCCAGGGGGGAGGACATTAGGTCCCCCCCTATTACTATTTAGGGCCCCCACCCACCGCTCAGGGGTGGGGGCCAGGGGGGAGGACATTAGGTCCCCCTTATTAGTATATAGGTCGCCCCCCCCTTTTAGTATTTAGGGCCCCCACCCGCCGCTCAGGGGTGGGGGCCATGTAGAGGACCATAGGTCCCCCTTCCTTATTAGTATTTAGGGCCCCCACCCACCGCTCAGGGGTGGGGGCCAGGGGGGCGGACATTAGGTCCCCCCCTTATTTTACTGTAGGGCCCCCACCCACTGCTCAGGGGTGGGGGCCAGGGGGGAGAACATTAGGTCCCCCCCTTATTACTATTTAGGGCCTCCACCCACTGCTCAGGGGTGGGGGCCAGGGGGGAGGACATTAGGCCCCCCCCTTATTTTACTGTAGGGCCTCCACCCACCGCTCAGGGGTGGGGGCCAGGGGGGAGAACATTAGGTCCCCCCCTTATTACTGTTTAGGGCCCCCACCCACTGCTCAGGGGTGGGGGCCAGGGGGAAGGACATTAGGTCCCCCCCTTTATTAGTATATAGGGCTCCCACCCGCCGCTCAGGGGTGGGGGCCAGGGGGGAGGACCTTAGGTCCCCCCCCTTTTTAGTATTTAGGGCCCCCATCCGCCGCTCAGGGGTGGGGGCCAGGGGGGAGGACCTTAGGTCCCCCCCTTATTAGTATTTAGGGCCCCCACACGCCGCTCAGGGGTGGGGGCCAGGGGGGAGGACACTGTTTAATAGACATGCCCCTACTCGCGGTATAGCGAGTAGGGGCATAATTTACTAATGCTAAGTAATCTTTACTTAGTATTAGTAAATTTGTCTGAAAGACCAATTTAGGTCTTTCAGCCTTTTAGTAGATAGCTCCCTAATACCGTGGGAATTAGGGAGTTATCTACTTATTCATTCCTGTCATTACATTGACTGGCCAAGTAACTTACATTTTATATGAATGTATGTTACTTGATTGTTGTAAGTGTTGCAAATGCTTACAGGTGAATCCTGGCTATGTTTGTATACTTTTTATTTAAAATTGTATACAATGTAACATTTTTCTTCTTTCACTGGGTAAGTATATTAGTACTTAAGCAATACTGTGCTTCGGAACTTCGGCACTTTGACACTTTGACACTTTGGAACTTCAGCACTTCGACACTTCGGAAATTTGGTAATTTCGGAACTTCGGAACCTCGGCAATTCGGCACTTCAGCAATTCGGACATTCGGAAGTACCCGAATGTCCGAATTGCCCGAAATTCGTCCGAATTCATATTCGGACCGAAACGAATTGCACATGTCTAATGGGTTCCAAGCCTTGGGTTGTGCTGATCATACCTACTCTTGATATCTGAGTTGATGCTCGTTTGCAATCAGAATCGGAAGGTATGATGTATATCATCTATGGGATGTCAGATCTTCTGTGTGGTATAACACTTAAATTTACTTTATACTTATTTTTTTTGCAGTTTTGAGTCATTCCCTTTTGCGGTCATGCCCCTACATGTGTCTCATCCTACCCCCAGTCAGTAAAAAAAAGAATAACGGTTGTTTTGTTTTTTGCAAATATCCCTCTCGATTACATATTTATTCTGTGCATCTTGAAAAATGATTCCAGAAAATATATCCGAAGTGACTCTCCACATTAAATATAAATACTGTTTTGAATAAAAAAAAAATAATAATCTTTATTAACATTATGGAAATTTTTTTTATATAATAAAATAATTGTAAAATGCTAAATTCTTTCCACAACCCAGTGGGCACTTTCATTTTACACAGATAGAAACCCTTCCAGAATTTAGCAGGGAATCATTCATGAATATGGGAGTAGTGCAGGAAGTGGTCCGGAAACAGGGAGATTAACTAGAACAGGAGCAGTGTCAGGAAGCAGGCCGAGGCAGGAAATGGAATCTGGCTTTAATGGGGAATACAACAGGAAATGGCAGAGTTCTACTGTACCTGCATCAGAGGTTTCTATATTATTTAGAATCTAAACAGTCAGTCATTGATCAATGTAATGTGACCTGCTTGGTGTGACGTTGATGTAGCTGGTTTTGTAAACACAAAGACTAGACAGACGAAATGGCAGCCGTTATAGTATAGTTATTGTTTGATCTCTTCCATAGTAGTAGAATAAAAACTGTTTGGTGTAAATTTGTTGAGAAAGCAGTTACGTGGCTCTGGCTAGACTTAAAAGTCCTCTCCAATAAGAGGAATGCTTGGTATAAATATAATATTAATATCTAAACGTTTAGTAGGAAAGGTGTGTTTAGTTTGTTGTTAGTTTTAAACTACATCCTGGGGTCTAGATGTAATTGTTATCCAATTTAATGGTACTTATTTTATCAACCTTGGAAGAATGAAAGGCTGCATAGACCTAGAAAGGATTGGGCACTGTGACTGTGAGACACTGCAGCTCTCTCTCCAAATGTATTTATTGGTACAGAAGAAAAGAGAAAAAAAGAATAGGTATGGCAAAATTTCTGCCTGGTTCATGCTCAAGCCTGTCTAGGTTTTAGAGATAAGGTGTTCATAATAGAAACCTTTATATATTTATACAGGTATCAGTAACACCATTAAAACTACTACCTGCCTAATATTGTGTAGGTCCCAATTGTGCTGTCCAAACAGCTCTGGTGTGTCAAAACATGGACTCCACAAAACCTCTGAATGTGTCCTGTGGTATCATTAGCAACAGATCTTATAAGTCCTACAAGTTGTGAGGTGGGGCCTCCATGGATCACATTTGCTTATCCAGCAAATCCCACAGATGCTCAATTGTATTGAGATCTGGGGATTTGGAGGCCAAGGCAACACCTTGAACTCTTGATCATGTTCTTCAAACCATTCCTGAACAATTTTTACAGTGTTACAGGGTGCATTATCCTGATGAAAGAGGCCACAGCCATCAGGAAAGACCATTGCCATGAAGGGATGTACTTAGTCTACAACAATCTCTAGGTTGGTGGCATCTGTCAAAGTAAAGTCCACATGAATGCCAGGATCCAAGGTTCACAGCTGGACATTGCCCTGAGCATAACACTGCCTCCGCTGACCAGCCATCTTCCCATAGAGCATCGTACTGCCATCTGAGATGCATTGTGTGCTCTGACAGCTTTCTCTTATGGCTAGCATTACATTTTCAGCAATCTGAGCTACAGTGCCATTGTGGATATGCTCTGACCCAGTCCAACCTCTTGACAGGTGCCATTGTAACAATATGACCAATGCTATTTCCTTAACCTGTCAGTGTGGTTGTAATGTTGTGGCTGATCATTGTATGAAGTCGCCTGTCTTGTGATAAAATTAGAATTCATGTGCTCTCTTGCCTTTATTTAATTTAACAAGTACAATTGTTGCAGTGGCCCTGGGTTATGTGTATATTCATGGATACCCAGAGTATGCCTCTACCAGCCTGCATTCTCCCAATAGTGCCTCCTGCTGCCGTCTCTTTCCCAGAAAAACAATGCACTGCACCTGGCCATTCACCTGATCTAAAAAAAAAAATCTGATCAGACCAAGCAACCTTCTTTCATTGCTCCTTGGTCCAGTTTGGATGCTCATGTCCCCACTGAAGGCGACATCATGGTGTCATTGTGTTCACTCTGACGAGTCTGCAGCTAAATACATTGGATCCCAAAAGATGATACTCTTTAAAGGTAAGTATTAATACCCCCTAGTATTGACCCCCTAACGCCCGTGCTACACAAAATCTACACAAGTTATATATACATGAAACAATGTGAGGAGTAGTTAGAAGATAGTGGCTGGCAGTTTGAGCTAAGAGCAGAGAAAAGAGAACATCAAGCATGTATGAAGTATGTATCACAGAGGGAAATTAACACCATGATTCAGTTAAAAAAAAATCTTCCTCTCTGAACAATAGTATGTTGAACTATAGAAATCACTGGTTCCTTTTAACTAACGGAATCATATGTTCTGGATAGCCATATTTTTTATTTTTAGTAATTTTCTATGGGATTCCAAAAATGAGAACCCATGCCAAAATGGCTACCATTACAATGAAAAACTATCAGATATTTGAGTGCTGTTATGCACAAACCTGCTATATGTTTGTTTAATGAAAATTCTATTAATATTCTTGGAATATAGTTTTAAATTGATGTACGTAAAGACATCGCAGGCAACAGGCATACTTTAAATCCATATTTGTGGGGGGGCGGGGCCTGACTGCCATGGAGGGAAGACGTGCCTAGCTAGAGCTCCTCACTGGCAATAGCTAAAACGGCATTTCTCACCCACAAAACGCACTAAAGAAAACGCACTAAAGATGATTTTGAACGACCCACCTGCTATCAATCCCCACGGTGAACCGGTAATGCGGCCCGTGAGCGGACATCGGACAGTCAGCACTATCCACGAGGGCAAAAGGCCCGGTGAGCACCGGAGGGGAGAGGCGGCCGACCTCCCAGCCTGGGGCTCCCCGGAGACCGGCTGCTACAAATGGGTAACCCGTAACCCCCCCCTTGGACCGGTGGGGGTGATCCCGGTCCACCTCGGAAGACCCGCCATAGCACGGCAGTACCCTCAGGGGGGCGAGCCGGGGAGCCGCAGGGCCTACCCAAGATGGCGGAGACCACGCAGGGCTCAAACAGCCACGAGACACAACACGACCCAAAGTCCAGCCTGGACCAAATTTTTGCAGACTTTTGGCGCAAACTTGAAAGCAAACTGCACCAAGGGGCCCTAAAAGCAACGGAAAACCACTTACCTCGACAACCTCCACATGCCCCGCAGCACAAGTCAGCTACTCCAGCAACCGAAGTCACAAGATGGCGGCGCAGAGCTCCACACTCACCTCACGTACGCAAAGCAGCACAGCGGAGGGGCCTGCTGAAACCAGGAATAAAACCCACACAAGCACCCACCACATCGGGGGTGACCCTGCCCCAGCAACCCGATCCAGCTATCCGACCCCACCAGCACCCGTCGGTGAGCGGCACCACAACGAGGCAACAAGACCACTCGCAGCAGAGACCAACGACCAAAGCAGCTCCCAGCCAGCCTCAGGGTCCCTCGGTGCCAGCCTGGCGACAGGGTATCGGCTAAAGGAACTGCCACGCACGGAGCCCTCTGCATCCACATCCTCTCAAGGGACTGTCATACCCAGCAAAGGGACTTCACCACAGCGATGCCAAACCAGCGTTGATCGGCACAACAGAACTCACACTATATGTAACTCTTTAATCAAAGCCACACTGATGAAGCATGACTATTATTTAGTTGTCCAGTTGATTCTATGTTGACTAGTTTGCACTGTGAGTTATTTGCCTAATACAACATACTGATCCCAGCCTTATGTTTCGCACGTTAGGTTGTAGCATCTCACCACATGTTGAATATGTATGCATTACCTGCTAGTCCCATAGCCCATAGGCTTCCCCATGTTACCAAGTAGGGAAACAGGGAACTACTTCCAACTCAGAAGCCAACTACCAGCACCCAGTAGGCTAACAACAGCATTGTTTAACATTTAAACTGCGGTGTGTATTTTCAGCGTAGACTACCTCTCTTCGAAGTTAACTAAGCAGCTAATTCCTCATTATGTTTCATGTTTATAAGTTTCTAGGTGCCCTCTTGCACCTGGGAATAGTTAATCGACACCCCACCTCCTTGGCTAGACCGGAAGGATTAGCTGGAATTTAGAATCATTAGGTCTAAACGTTCTGAAGGGCTTTTCTGGCCTCTTTAAGCATACTTAGCTTGTGTATAGCAACCTACCATCACTTATCATACGTCTCACAAGCATGAATATCTTGATGTTATAACGTATTTAAAAAAAAAAAAAAAAAATGCAGTGAATCAGACATGTAATGTACTATACCAGTTAATATTGTCTAATACCGATTACAATGTCTTTGTTAATCTAATATGTCACTCAGAACGCTGACAATTGTTGTTGGTGCGCTGTGAGCAATTGTACCGTATTACCTTTGCACCAACTCTTGGTTGTCTATCAAACTTGTTTATTTTTATTTTTCTTGTTTCAACGCACTAGGCACTAAACTGAGGAAGCCAGGCACAAAGCCATTTGTCCTCGACTCAATTCTATAATGCAATGTTTTAACATGACCTTTTACCCCTACCCTTTCCTACACAACGCTATCAATCGGTGGGCAAAGCAATTGTTTCTTCTAGGTGGTTAGGAAGTTTACGATGTAAACCTGTTTGTTATTTCGCTTTAAAAAAAAAAGTGCAATGTTTCTGATGCCATGTAAACATATGTGAATGCCAATCGATCTGCACCAGCTATTGTGGCAGTGCAAATTGCATGTTTTATCTCTGCACGATCAAAATAAAGAATTAAATCCATATTTGTTTTTGTTTCTAAAATAATGCTTTGTCATTTTTTTTAAGCATTCAACGTTCAATGTTTTAACAAATAAAGATAAATTGATTGAAGCTGGATGACCATTAAATATGACAGTAAAAAAGATTTGTCTTCCTAATGACGGGTTTTAATATAGTCTACGGAAAGCCAAAATAAAGTTTACTTTATTCTCTGCAGGGGAACAAGTAGCTCAGTTAATTATTCTGCTGCATAATGTTTTTTGAGCTAAGTGAAAAAGCACTGTATGATATACCATGGCCTTTCATATAAATATTTATCTTCCCCACGGTTAGCGAGTAATTTGTACTTAGGAAGTGATTGTTACAAGTGTTTTCTCTGATTTGTCATTCAGCTGAGGGTTTCTTATGTCAAGTACTCTTTAACAAATCTCTTGAGAGGTTATAATCACTGTGGCATATAGCATTGTGTTACAAGGATACAGACGATCTAACACATATCCTTAAAACAAAACCAAAAAAATAAAAACACACACAAAACCAGGCAATATAATCTAATGAAACCAGACATTTGCAAGATTCCTAGACTTCAACCATTACTATATCCAGACAACTTTTTTGTTCCCCCATAACATTTTCTACAGATGACCTACCTGAGGCTTCTCTGTGAGTGACCTAACTCCTATCATCCAGTAATAGCTCTTTGTAGGCAGAAGTTGAAGGACTTGCAGTACTTTATTTGGTGAATTCCACTTGGACATACTAGGGAGGTTATTGTGTTTTTCCGAAAGCAGTGTTAGTTTGTAATATTTGTATTACGATTGGTTCTTCAACTGCTAATGCATAGTAGCATCAAACTGCCTCAATCACCACTTTCATCATTCTTATCCTGATCTAGTCTAAGTCTGGTCAACGATAATATTGTAGATGAATAACAGATAGAAAAGTACAAGGTGGACTGTAGAAAAGTATGGCATGCTCTGTGAAAGAGATGGCAGTATACCTCACCAGTAGTGATGTCTCGAATGGTACTACTATTCGCTGGCGAACATAGCGTGAACAATACCGCAAGTAGGGGCATGTCTATTAAACAGTGAGCAGCATGTGGGGGCCCTGAGCGGGTGGGGGCCCTAAATACCAATAGGGGGGACCTATTGCCCTCCCCCCCAGCCCCCACCCCTGAGCGGCGGGTGGGGGCACTAAATACCAATGGGGGGGACCTATTGTCCTCCCCCCGACCCCCACCCCTGAGCGGTGGGTGGGGGCCCTAAAAATAACAATAAGGGGGGACCTACTGTCCCCCCCGGCCCCCACCCCTGAGCGGGGGGTGGGGGCCCTAAAATTAACAATAAGGGGGGGACCTATTGTCCCCCCCTGGCCCCCACCCCTGAGCGGTGGGTGGGGGGCCCTAAAAATAACAATATGGGGGGGACCTATTGTCCCCCCCCAGCCCCCACCCCTGAGCGGTGGGTGGGGGCCCTAAAATTAACAATAAGGAGGGACCTACTGTCCCCCCCCAACCCCACCCCTGAGCGGTGGGTGGGGGCCCTAAATACAAAGGGGGGACCCTAGTCACCCCTCCCCCCCCCCCAAAAAAAATATCTCCCTACCTACCCCCCTCAACCTAAAAATAATGAGGGGGGGACCTTTAACTAAAAACATGTAAAAAAAAAAATTAGATAAAAACAACTTACCATTCGATGTTTTCTTTCTTCTACAATCTTCTTTTTTCAGCCCCAAAAAAGGGCAAATAAAAAAACATAATAACCGACGCAATTAAAAAAAAAACAAAAAACGAGCGCACAAAAGAAAAATCCATGTTCACCCATGGAGGGCTCCGCGCAGACTGAGCACTGGAGGGTGGGGGAAGGCTTATAAAGCCTTGCCACGCCCTGCACTTAGGCTAAGAACACTCTGATTGGCTGGTTTAAGCCAATCAGAGTGCTCTTTGTCATTTTACACAGCGTGGGAAAATTCCAAAGAACTTTCCCACGCTGTGTAAAATGACACAGAGCACTGTGATTGGATGGCTTGAAATCCATCCAATCACAGTGCTCTGTGTCATTTTACACAGCGTGGGAAAATTCCAAAGAACTTTCCCACGCTGTGTAAAATGACACAGAGCAGTGTTATTTGATGGCTTGAAATCCATCCAATCACAGTGCTCTGTGTCATTTTACATAGCGTGGGAAAGTTCAATTTTCCCACACAATAGGTCCCCCCCTTATTGTTATTTTTAGGGCCCCCACCCACCGCTCAGGGGTGGGGGCCGGGGGGGACAGTAGGTCCCCCCCTTATTGTTATTTTTAGGGCCCCCACCCACCGCTCAGGGGTGGGGGCTGGGGGGGACAGTAGGTCCCCTCCTTATTTTTAATTTTAGGGCCCCCACCCACCGCTCAGGGGTGGGGGCCGGGGGGGACAGTAGGTCCCCCCCTTATTGTTATTTTAGGGCCCCCACCCACTGCACAGGGGTGGGGGATGGAGAGGGGGAGGACAGTAGTTCCCCCCCTCATTATCTTTATGGCCCCCACCCGCCGCCCAGGGGTGGGGGCCGGGGGGAGGACAGTAGGTCCCCCCCTCATTATCTTTATGGCCCCCACCCGCCGCCCAGGGGTGGGGGCTGGGGGGGAGGACAGTAGGTTCCCCCCCTCATTATCATTATGGCACCCACCCGCCACCCAGGGGTGGGGGCCAGAGAGGGGGAGAACAGTAGGTCCCCCCCTCATTATCTTTATGGCCCCCACTCGCCGCCCCGGGGTGGGGCCCGGGGAGGGGAAGGAGAGTAGGTCTCCCCCCCCCTTCAACCACTATTGTGGCCAGATAGAGTCCCTGTGGGTTTTAAAATTCGCCTGCCTATTGAAGTCTATGGCGGTTCGCGAACATTTGCGGAAGTTCGCGTTCGTCCGAAAATTTTATGTTCGCGACATCACTACTCACCAGCTTGGAAAGTCCATGTTTATTCAAGTAGAATCATGGTGGCAGGACATAGTGAACGTTGCCAAATATCTAATCGAAACCATAAGTATGAGGTCTAGAGAAAGTCTCGGTCAGACAAAACCTGTAGACACTGAGGTCACAACGTTTCTTGTACTTTCACTCTGACTCTTTAGAGTTTGTAGAGCAAAAGTGTAACTTTGAGAAGAGGTTCCTTTTATATAAATCTGAAAGCGGTAAGTTGTTTGCCTCTTCGGCACTTTTGAAGGGTTGGCTTATTATTTTTTATTGGACTTCATTGGGAATATCTACTTGTTTATATGGAATTCAGGGTTCCTATCTAGTGATAATTGTGATTGACTAATGCTTGCTACAATCTTCTGCATTTTTACAGGATGGGACTGTTGTTTTTTTACATACCTTTCTACTCTGGTTATATTATTTTTTTTGTGTTTTCCATCACAAATGTTGCACCCCTATGTAATTTTGTTTTTGTATATATTTATTGCTATGCTCATTTTATACACTGATAAGCTCTTCACATATTTTAAGCGCTTTTGACAGAGTCGGTTTCTTTCTCAAACATTCTATTGTTTTAAATAAATATAGTAGTGCTGGGTGCGGTCATCTATTCCCTATCCTCGCCCTAAATCGCTGGCATTTGGCTCTAAATTTTTGCAGGAAGGCTGTTTCCCACCTGCTTAAAGTAGTTTGCTTGGCAGATAGAGTGGTGCTGTCGACCATCTTGGAAAGGCTGCGTGTCAGCCGTCTACAAGAGATTTGCGATCCACAGGTAAGTGCTTACTTGGTGGGGGATAACCCCCACCTGTCCAGAGGTGGGAGAGTGCGGGGCTCTGCGAGATCTCAGATAAAGGAGCCTTAACAGCCCCCAATGGAGTGATCGGCCGCTTAAGCCACTAGGAAGCCACCAGGCCGTAGATAGCTGTAGGCCACAGTCGCTGTGTAACATGCGCGTTGTTGCGGAAACTCTCTTCAAAGTTACATAGAGTATCAAAGTGTGAGAGTCCAATAGCATGTTCTTTGCGTCTTGAAAAGCTTATTTTAAGCAATATCTGTCAGCATGGCGTTCAAGCTCATAATCTGCAGGAAATCGAAAATTTGGACTCAAGATTTTAAAGTCTTTCATAAGGACTGCTACTGTTTTTTTTCAGACACTGTTTTTGTGATACATTTTATACTTTAAATATTTATATATATATATTTTTTATTAAAGTCTATCGCTATCCTGAAATACTATTACTGAGAAATAATTTGCTACAATCAATCATAATTGTTGAGGGTTTCCAAAGTGTTTATGAACTTTCATTGTTTTAAGATTTATTTTAAGATTCCCAATAGTTTTTTTTTTCAAGCGCATTTAAAATGTCCTTTTTTCAAATGGGCAGTTTAGATGTTCTTGGAATATAGGGTAATGCTTCATGCCACTAAGATAAAGTCAGGGGGTTAGAATTCGGACTAGGATGGTTTATTTTATGTACCATTAGAGGGACTTAGGGTTAGGGCAAGTGAACGTAGGGGTGTAAAGGGTCAAGGGGACTTTAGGGCATTTAGACGAAGAATAGAAAGTCTGGTTTGCATAGAGTATGATATAAAAGAGGACATCCATAACATTATTTTGCTCTACATATTGTATCATCTCTGAATAAATATGAATTAAACAGCAATTTTGTTTAATAATGCAGAAATCCTACCTTCATGTCCAAAGCTTCTTCAACATTCTGAAGCCACGTCACTGATCATGTTTTGAATTAATCTCTAGAAGCCTGTATTTTGCTTTTCATGCCAAACAGTACTCTACTAACAAGTGTTTGACACACATCAGATCATATATAGAACGTTTCCAGTCCATCCGAACTCTCCTTGATGTAGTTACCCTTTTATCTACATGGTGGATTAAAATACTACCAGCATCTGCCTATCAAGAGATGCACCTAAAAACATTCACCAGTTATACTTGGCTCCCAATAAGTCGTTTTACTTTAAAATGCCAACTTTAAATTGCCTAAACTGTGATCAGTGGGAGGCGGACATGTTCCATTCTCTTGTGCTCCAGTCAATCTTATGCCTTCCTATCTTTAAATACTCCTTTTCAGATGTCTCCAGAGGTGGCTAGTTTTGGGTTTTCCTGCCAACCTCGCCACTACACTTCTCACCACTAGAAAAAGTCCAGAGACAAGATACAAAATTGATCAAAAGAATGGAGCATTTTAGTTATGAAGAAAGGTTAAAAAAATTAAATCTGTTTAGTTTGGAAAAACGGCGCCTGAGAGGGGATATGATAACATTATAAAATATATTCGGGGCCAGTACAAACCTTTATCTGGAAATCTATTCATAAACAGGGCTATACATAGGACACAAGGTCACACATTTAGGCTGGAAGAAAGGAGATTTCATCTAAAGCAAAGAAAAGGTTTTTTTATAGTTAGAACAATAAGGATATGGAATTCTCTGCCTGAAGAGGTGGTTTTGTCAGAGTCATTACAGATGTTTAAACTGCAATTGGATAAATACTTGCAAAAACATAACATACAGGGATATCATTTCTAATTAGTGGGATAATAGCTGCTTGATCCAAGGAAACATCTGACTGCTATCTTGAGGTCAAGAAGGAATTTTTTTCGTAGTTTGTTGCAAAATTGGAAGCGCTTCAGACTGTTTTTTTTTGCCTTCTTTTGGATCAACAGCAAAAACATATGTGAGGAAGGCTGAACTTGATGGACAGAAGTCTCTTTTCAGCTATGTAACTATGTAAACATATTCGTATTATAGCAGCAGTGGTAAGGAAATCTATCTTACAACAGTGGATATATCTCCAGCCCCCACTTTAAGTACATTTTGTTCCAAGCTTTACTATACATTTCACATGCATTGGTTGGAAACGAGTAAACAGAAAGAAAAAACAGCCATGTGGCAAACTTTACCAATTCCTTGGAAGCTCTCTAAAACGGAATTTCCTGCAAATATTTCAATATACAAATTGGCACTTATCTCAGACTTTATTGAAAACCGTCACCTCCATTACGTGATATTTTTATTGATGTTGCTATGTGTATGGTATAAGCTGACTTCATGGTGTTGACGAAGGAGACTATAAACCTACCACGTTATCTTATATTTTATTCATAGTTCATAAAAGCACGAATTTCAGGACCCTCATGAGATGAATGGCCGCCATTTTAAACAACCTGCTCACCCATCTAAAACCTTTATTCCCCAAACCACTACCGATCTTTCTAATTAATATAGAGATGACCCACTTTTATTTTCTTATTCCTTTTAATATGAGGCTTAAGGCAATATTTTGTTGAACTTTTTGTTTTATTTATATTTTATCCGTTGTGGTTTTAATGTAAAAAAAAATCCTTAGATATACACTTGTTATATGAAATTTTAACCCCATTGTCCTGGTAATATCTATATTGTATTTTATATATACTGTGAGAGTTACTTATTCAGTAAACTTCCTATTTTGTTATGTAATATTTCTTCATTGCTAAAAGTAATTGTTGTCTTCCACGAAAACACTTAATAAAATGCTATTATGAAACTAATAATGCTCATTCCAAATACAAAGACTCACTATCAAGGAACAGAGCAAGCTGACAATGTATCATGCAGGATGGATATATGTTACAACATTTATGAATTTGTTCAATTCTAAAATGTAAAAAAAAAAAAACAAAGAGATTTCACATTATCAGAGGCAAATCAAGATCACCTCTTTCTACAGAAACTGAGGTGTGAGCGTCCCTAAAGAACAAGGGAATAGAGGGACTATGGGATTTTTTTGCATTTTAATTAAGATAGAATGCATTTTCTGTTATAGTGTAGCATTGCTAATTTTAGTGTTGGCCTGACCCCAACACAAAAACCTGGTTATATGCAAGGAAGGTATGCATACCAGTCCTTAGAGTGGGCAAGCTAGCATTGAGATTATAGTCAGAAAGTCTGCAAGCAGACACAGAATAAACGTTAACAAGGTGAAGTCGTGGATTACAGAGGTACACATAAATGAGAAACAAGCCAAGGTGAGGGTTACAGAGAACGAGAATAATCAGAAAAGCCAAGGTCAGAAAACTAATAAGTAATATATAAGGCACTCTCGGGTAAAAAGAAACCACGACAGTGCAAAGAAACAAGGACAGTCAGTAAGTATATATACCCTGTACTGAGCCATGATGTCACAAGTGTGTACACGTCATCAAAAAGCGCCACAAAGACAGGCATTATAAAAGGAGACACATGGGAGAGTTCCATGTCTCATATGATGTCATAATAAGGCACCAGGAAGCCCAGGATGAGTGCATGTGCATCAGAACACAGAAAAGACAGCACTTCCTTGATCGCATAATGCTGTGAGGGACAGGTATTGTGACAACTATGATGAAACAGGAAAGACACATGTTATGTATTGTCCATGCAAATTAAGGCAGACTATACATTCTGTTATTACAAACTTTGTCTCCAGTTCTAACATGGACAGATCATGCATATTTCCTGTTACGTGCATAGATTTACAAGACTATGAAGGAAGATATTATAATGTTTTGTTTTTTTCCCTTTCTAAAAGTTGCAACCCTTAGGGGTTCTTTAATATACATATAGTAACCATAGAACAACAGAGCAGTAACATGTCCACTTACCAGTAAGATGTCTTCTGTTTATGTCCCAATAAATGTTTGGCTTTCCATGACTGGCACAATTTCAGGTCTATTAGCTGGTAAGAGCAATGGTAATGACATTGCCTTAGAACTGGGGAATCTTAAGTTGGGATCCCAATCAGTCCATCTTACCAGTAAGCATCCTTGGGCAAGACACCTAATGATATAGATCCACCTTCCTCATAGATTGTAAGCTTGTTTGAGCAGGGCCTTTTTACTTCTAATATCCCCTTTTGATTATTGAAAGCACTGCAGAATATGCTGTCAATAATAATACCATGTCACTCTTTAGCTTAGTTGGTACATAAGGACCACCCTGGCATTTTTTTTTTTTAAAGATATACAAAAAACGAGTCACCCATTACCACAAGAGTGTTGCCAAATGTATCCCATAGTGGAGGAAGATCTCTGAAAGTTGCGGATGTAGTGGTTGTGAAATTTACATTACCAGTAGTGAATTCAAAATAGAAATTGTCTTTTTCCACCTAAGATAAAAATGTTAAACACTATTTAAAAAATTTAGAACTATGCAAACCATTCTAGAGAAGATTTCATGTCTCAAGAATCCTTTTGTTAAACTGTTGGTTAAGTGTACGCATCATAACATATTTTCACTGCCAAAGGATATTTTTCTAAACTGTATTATATCCGTATTTACTTTTCCACCACGAAATGACATGGAGGGAAATAAATAAGGCAATATGAAGCAGTAAAGATTGGGTTCAGATATATTTTCACAGATTCCATAATGATTACTTTGAACAAAGATGCTATGAGGGCAGCTAAGGAGTAAGAGTGATGGTTCGGCGATAACTCTATTACTTCTTTGCCAAGCCCATTGAACGACTATAGATCAAAAATAGCAATAATAAAAAATAAAAAAAAAAACACAGGGAGCAAAAAGCTACACACACACACACACACACACACACACAAAATAAAAAATCTAAACAAGGGAGACTTACCAGGGAGCTTTCCTTTGTTAAATCATGTGGAAAAAAAATGAATATTGGCTGGATTATTTTAATATAATTATAAAACAGCATTAGTGTCTTTTTTATCTATTGTAGTTGATGTGATCATCAGTCATTGTGATGACTAGTAGATTGTAGACTCTACTACAGAACCTAATGATATGGTTATCAATAAGCAGAGCCTGGGCCCCATACAATATTGAAACAGCTACACCCAGGACTCATAGCACCCAACCCTGCAGGACTTGCCATAAGAAGAGCCTGGGCCCCATACAATACTGAAACAGCTACACCCAGGACTCACAGCACCCAACCCTGCAGGACTTGCCATAAGAAGAGCCTGGGCCCCATACAATACTGAAACAGCTACACCCAGGACTCACAGCACCCAACCCTGCAGGACTTGCCATAAGAAGAGCCTGGGCCCCATACAATACTGAAACAGCTACACCCAGGACTCACAGCACCCAACCCTGCAGGACTTGCCATAAGAAGAGCCTGGGCCCCATACAATACTGAAACAGCTACACCCAGGACTCACAGCACCCAACCCTGCAGGACTTGCCATAAGCAGAGGTAGCATTTCTGGATGATCATCTTAAGAATACCTGGACTTCTAATTTTTCCTATAAATTGTATTTCTTTCTATCTCCATCCCCCACAGTATTATTGCTTAATTGATGACTATTGCACCCTCCATCCTTAACTCTTGTTTAGTTAAATGTTTGTTTTGCTAGTGTTAGTTATTGCACTCTATGCCTCATTAACCCCTTAAGGACACATGACATGTGTGACATGTCATGATTCCCTTTTATTTCAGAAGTTTGGTCCTTAAGGGGTTAATTTATGATGCTCCCTATTTATGACTTTTACCTATCTGATCTCTGCCATTCCCTCATTTCCTTAAATTTAAATTCCCTTTCAACTGCTTTTTCCTTGATTTTGTTTTTAACACCCCAATGATTCTTCACCCTCAATCTGTCTTATCTAACCCCAGATTCTCTCCTTTATAGCCTGAGGCCCATACAATATTGAAACAGCTACACCCAGGACTCACAGCACCTAACCCTGCAGGACTTGCCATAAGCAGAGGTAGCATTTCTGGATGATCTCTTCAGTCTGGCTTCCACCCTCGCCACTCTACTGAGACTGCTCTCATCAAAGTTACAAAATGACCTAATTGCAGCTAAATCCAAAGGTCACTACTCCCTATTAATTCTCCTTGACCTCTCTGCTGCCTTTGACACCGTTGATCATGCTCTCCTCCTTCAAACTCTTCAATCGCTCGGTCTCTGTCCTCTCTTGGTTTTCCTCCTATCTCTCCCAACGCTCATTCAGTGTCTCCTTTTCTAGTGATACCTCCTCCCCTCGTCCTGTCTCAGTTGGAGTTCCCCAAGGCTCTGTCCTTGATCCCCTTCTATTTTGTCTTTATACTGCCTCTCTTTGCAAACTTATTGCCTCTTTTGGATTCCACTACCACCTGTACGCTAATGACACCCAAATATATCTCTCCTCCCCGGACCTCTCCCCTGCCGTCCTGCAACGTGTCACTCACTGCTTGCCTTTCTTCCATCTCTGACTGGATGTCTTTGCGCTTTCTGAAACTCAATCTCTCTAAAACTGAACTCCTTGTCTTTCCTCCTCCTAATATTCATCCTCCTCTCTCACTCTCCCTTCAAGTCAGTGATATACACATAAGTCCATCCTTGCAAGCACGCTGTCTTGGCGTCATACTTGACTCTGGCCTCATCTTTGAGTCTCACATCCAGTTGCCAAATCCTGTAGATTCCAACTTAAAAACATAACACGCATCTGCCCCTTTCTTACACAAGATGCTACCAAGGAGCTTGTCCATGCTCTAGTAATTTCCTGCATCGATTATTGTAACCCTCTCCTGATTGGTCTCCCCAAAAGCCATATTGCCCCACTACAGTCTGTAATGAATGCTGCCGCCAGACTGATTTTCCTCTCTAGTCGGACCTCTCACACCTCACCCCTCTGCCAGTCCTTACATTGGCCCCCTGTATCCTATAGGAGTCAATTCAAAGTGCTAACCCATACATTTAAATCACTGAACAATTCTAGCCCCTCTCATTTCTCTTCACAGATCCATAGGTATGCTCTCCTCGTTCCCTCCGCTCTGCCCGTGACCACCTCCTGACCGCTGTTTGCACCCGTACCACCAACTCGCGTTTGCAGGACTTCTCGTGGGCGGCTCCTTTCCTATGAAATAACCTGCCTACCCCCATCCTAGTCTTCAATCCTTTAAGAAGTGCCTTAAAACCCATCTCTTTAGGAAAGCTTATGGCCTCCCAGAGTAACCTCTACCTTACATACCTGTCTCTTGCTCTCTCCTATAGGGCAGCGCTTTACTCTCTCCTCCAGCTCTGCTTCACTCCCACCTTATTTGATTGATATTTCCTGTCCTGACGTGTCTTATACCCCACCTCCTATAGACTGTAAGCTCGTTTGAGCAGGGTCCTCTTCAACCTATTGTTCCTGTAAGTTTTCTTGTAATTGTCCTATTTATAGTTACATCCCCCCTCTCATAATATTGTAAAGCGCTACAGAATCTGTTGGCGCTATATAAATGGCAATAATAATAATAATAATAATAACCATATAACAACTGTTCACCATCGCTGAAATCATTAGAATAAAAATTGTTCACAGTACCAAAAGGATAAATGGAAAAGGAACGGGTGTGGCAACATAAAACAAACATATAAAGGAATCAAGGAGACTGGGAATTCCAGGAACAGAATACAGGAATGAACCACGAAAACCCAGCATAAAGAAAATCAGACATGGAATAGAAAACCCAAGAAAAACTAAACAAGAATTGTAAAAAGAGTACTGGATACCAGAAGCCAAGGCCAGACATCTCCGCAGAACAGAGCAGGATGTGACATAGAGGATGCGAGAGGTCAGGATAAACGAGGAGTAGCCGAAGTAAGAGGATGGAAGGAGTCAGGATAAATGAGGAGTAGCTGAAGTCAGAGGATGCCAGTGGTCAGGATAAACGATGAGTGGAGCCAAGGTCAAAAGCCAAGGTCAGTCTGGATAACAAGTTTAGGAGACTAGAAAGCAAGAACTACACACGTTAACCAGAATCAAAGAACTGACAATGTTCTCAGGGAGGAGCAGTGCTTTATACCCAGCTGATGAGCGATCAGCCTCAGGTGAAGCACAGGCAATAGACACTGAAGAAGTCCAGCCCCCTAGTGCTGCAGACATAGCCAGGTATAACAGGGCTAGAACTACTCAAAAGGTCAGGATCTGCTGTGGCTCAGAGGCTTTATAGCAGGCTCAGAGCAACAAAGGACCCAGGTTCAAATCCCTTCTCTGGCACCTGTGGGGCAGTGGTGACACAGGTATCACTGTTTTAGTTTTGAGAAGTATGTTTGGACAGCTTTACCAGATGTAGATACAAAATTGATGAGATAGTAGGGACATAGCGTACCAAGATGACCGTGTAATTCCAAAGCTTGTCCAGACCACAGGCGATAGAACACTATTTCATCAGCAATAACCCTACCAGAGACAAGTCATGCAAGGCTACAGAAGTTCACTTGCTGCCCTCAGTCAGGAAATATTTGGCAATCCTGAGGCATCTGACAACAAATTTGCGCAAAATTCACGTTAGCCACCCGGAATTCTTGTTCTGGGCTGGTTAATTACACCACCTAATTTTGATCTTTGTTTAACAAATAACTCAACTATTTGCTATCTTTATGTGGGATTAGCAAATTTTTTTTAATTCTTTATTTTCTTAGTGCACAGAGTAACATACAGGATTGTAATGCCACAACGACAGAGACAAGCACATTATGAATTTACATGTAAATACAGTGTCGTGGCATAAGAGAGACTTGCACTATTTCTTTATGTTCATAAACAGGCTAAACTATAGGTCTAAACCTAAGACTGAAGAGTTATATCAAGTAAAGTTAGGCTAGGTTAAGAGCATTGCTATTGAAACCAATAAAAACATAAGCAAAACAATGGTGCTAAGAGAAAAAACATATAGCTGACTGGTGAACTGCGGACCCTGTTTCCTAGAAGTGCTAAGAACGGCTAGTGGGGGGGGGGGGGGAGGCAGAGCCTGGATGCAGAGCGGATCAGACGTGCATCGCCTGAGCTCCACTGACTGGGACGATTTACCCGGGCTGCTTGCCAATCCGGACTATTACCAGCGATCATCCCAGACAAGCGAACGACGGTGCATCCAGAGATATCAAATTTGAGCTGTTTCGGCACCGGAACGCTGACAAATCAGGCTTGCGGTCTACACAAGCGTGGGCAGAGAAGAGACGGACGCTCTCCGAGTCCTTCACCCGGCGGAGTGAATATTGCTCCAAGCTGTACCCCTGCCGCCCCTCTGTACCAGTGTGGGTCATCCCGGTCTCCCTCTGACATACCCATCATATACCAGCCGGCTACAAGAAGCCATGCTGAAGCGGGATTAAGAAGCTGCTATCACTCCTAAAATGGCAGCTACCCCTAAGTGCATGACACAACACAAATTGCAACGACACTCTAAAACACGTTTGAGTGTCTACTCCATAATGTACACAAGCTCTTTGCAAGCTTCTGGGCAAAATTGGAGGCTTGTGGTACGGAGACATCGCACCAGAACCAGGAGGAAGAGCACAGTAGAGAGCAGCGGGAGGTGAGCGGGCCCCCACTGGGCAAACCCCTTCGTCAAGCACCTGGAACTGCTCAAGTAGGCCTGCCTGGGCTAAAGACCACCAGGGATACACTACCCCTGCATCTGCCATGGAGGCTGAAGAACCACCACCGCCGGCGACGGCGTAACAGCTGTCCCTTTATTGGGAGAGACTTGGCCTCAAGTCAGAGACCTCGAGTCTGTGGCCCCGCGATGCCAGTCTTCACCCTGGCCCGGGGCTGGAGGGTCCAGACGCTCAGCTTCGGCATTGAACAACCCATAGACAGCCACCACACATCACCAAGCTGACGCTGGACTCTATGACCAATGCCACCCTCATTCTAACATAAACATGTCTGATAACAAGTGTTTGTGTTTCATTCTTTGTGTTTAATTTTTTGTGTCCTCTCTTCTTTATTTTCATAATGATTCTAATGATGCTGTCGCTAGGAGTCCTGTTATAACATGTGTAATGCAGCTATAATTCAGGGAGTATAGCCTTGGGGGTTAAATGTATTAACCATTCTGTTTATTGATCAGCGTGAATTCCCTCTCACAAAACAAAAACAACGGTGCAGTTATATTTTATATTATAGTTGATTTCCTGGCTGCGTGCCTCTATCTGAGTACACTCTACACTATGTTAAGGCAATCCCGGGGTTCTCCCCACTAGTAACATTGCACAGGATCACCTAAACAGCATCCTTCATAACACACATTTTATGTACACACCATGCTTAAACTCCAGCAAAACATCCTAATTAACGTGTTTTACTCTTGCCTATACTGAAGGATAGTCAAGCATGTTTCTATCTATTATCCTGTACCTAGCCTGATCTAATCTATGTTATTCCCTTGTAACACAGTTTTGCTCCATTTACCTACTAATTCACACAGCAGAGTTCCATCAGTTTATCTATGGAAAAAAAAGTGCAACTACTCATACCACTGTCCGGCCTGTATACATTTATTCATTTATTTCATACATTGGTGTAGCTAATGGTCTGGAAGGCAGCGCCCTGTCCGAGGTCCGCAGTGTCTTCTTTTGCTTCTTATGGCGGGTGTGAGCGGTGGCTAGTCACCCCACAGCTGTAACCCAAATTTATTGGAGAACAGCAGGCAAGTATCGCGGTGTGCTTCTGCAGCGCCTTGTCCTGATTTCAGGGTGACATGCTCGGCTTAACTTCAGCAAGAAGTCGGCAAATATTTGGTTGAGCCACTCCAAGCTGGACTCCAGTGGACCCAATGTAGTGGGGGGATGCAGATAGGTTGCCATCTTCACAGAAGCAGTATTGAAGTCGTGTGTCATTGTGGTGTCAGGGCTCAGATGTCTCCAGGGAATACTGCAGTGTCACCGGGAACACTAGCGGGGAGAACGGCTGTTTCTCCACCGCTTGCACCTCCAGGTAGGCCGCAGAGTTCCTTCAAGTTCTGTTCGGCCCTCGTGTGCCTAAAATCAGCAGGATTCGGCTGAGATGTATTTGGCTTGTCTCAGGCAAAGATATTGAAAGTTTCTGCAGGGGAATAAACATTAGACTTGTCGAGATTAAAGTTTAGCTCATGGAGCTCATTTAACATGCGGCCAGACAGAATGGCAGTCAGGCCCTGCCCACGGGATTAGCATATTTAAGGACACCAAACAAGGGAGCTATCTGCTAAACAGTGCCCTAAATAACCACAGATACACATACATAACTACAGATATACACATAGTCACACACACAATCACAGACTTATACATACAGTCACATACATATAATCACACCACACTGAGTGAGCTGTGCGAACACTTGGCGTCCCTGTTGCCATGGCGCTCTTTGTGATCTCACAGCTTGCACACCCTAAAGGCCGGCCTTTGTTGCACCCCTCACAGCTGTGCATGAGACGAGTGCCTCACTCGTCTCACCCTTTCTACGGCTCTGTGTCACAGCTTAGGTTTGAAAACTGGGAAACAGTGTGTAGTATTAGAAGCAGCCATCTCAAGCAGCGAGAGCAAGCAACTAATGTATTATATACATATAGTGTCAATGTGGTTTTGAGACAACTAAGTTTGGTGATATATTATCCTAGCAACCTACTTTTCTACCCTACCCTTACCTTTTGTGTCATATTATCCCACTCCCTCTAGCATCTAAGCTCATTGAGCAAGATCCTCAACCCCTCTGTTCCTGTGTGTGCAATCGTTACAATTACATGTCTGTTATTCCACTCATTGTACAGCGCTATGGATTTTGTTGGTGCTTTACATATAATAATAATAATAATATTAATCAAAATGTAGGAAGTTCATTGCTAAGTTGCAGTGAATCAATATAACAGATGTTTCAGAAGATTTGTAAAAATCTTTTAACTCTTGAGTATAAAGTGGGGGCATGATGAGACAACAGTTTAGGCAGTTGTGGTCAGAATGAGGGAAAGGGTGATTGAAGGGTGAATTGAGAAACTCTACGGAGATGGAAAATTAACAGTTACCATCCCAATGTGTTGGAGAACATGTCCACTTTGAACAAAAATTTGGAATTGACTTTGAATGTACTTTGAATTCCTGGCGATTTAGATTTTATTGAATAACTCTATGATTGTTAAAGTCTTCCAGCATAAGCATCAATGTTGTAAGTTGAAAAACTAGAGAGATTGCACCAAGGGGGCAATAGATGGCTGTGATGGATGGAGAGAAGGGTCAGAGGGTATGCACTGAAATGTGCACTAAGATGATGCATTCAAACCTATATAATCACCCCCTCACTGTCTATACATTCGGTCCGGTGAAAGGACTCTAACCGCAGGTGGTTCCCTTATTTACCACTATAATGTCTTAAAGCATAGAACTTAGCAGTGCTAACCATACAGATATCTTAGCCATAATATTATATAGTTAGTAAGAGATCCTCTATTTACATATATAAATAATTGAGAATACAATATAAAATAAGGATTGTCTTGGAAGCAATAGTTTTGTCTTTTAGATATTTATTATATAAAAATATAAATATAGACATATAAAATCCATTATAGCAGAGTTTATAAGATTAAATTAAATGCTTGCTAATATCATTAATAGGTTAACATACCCTTCTGAACATGTCATCATGTCAGCCTCTCAGTCATTTTAAGATGGAGCAGCGTCTGTCTCCAAGTCTCTCCTCTGTGTCTTAACCTTTAAAAGTACACCTATTTATACCTTAGGTGTCTCCATTTTAGGGTTACTGTAGTTCATATATGAAAAAGTAACACTTCTTTTACTTTATTAATTTTAGGACATCCTTAACTTGGCAAACATACAAGGCCATAACTAAAGGGTGCATATGTCATGGAAATTTTCCTGACTTAGTTCAAGATGGCATCTTAACGTCTGAATAGCTTATCTGTTGTTTATACTAAGACGTAAGTGCACAGTCGTGGGAGATTCACGGATTTGGGGAAGTTCCATTAACTTGGGGTTACCACAGTATATTGTGTACTGAAAGAGTCGTAGTATAGCCTTGAAGCTTGTTTATGGATTATTGTTATTGTAATTCGTCTGGGACAAAATGGCGCAAACATATTATGCACTGAGGTTATTGCTTAAAGAAACATCTATGAAAAACAATAGGTTCCATTCTAACACCTTGTCAACTTGCAATATCTCTACAAAGTACACAGTTTAAGAAATACAACATTTCATTCTAAAACTTGTAATATTTGCATTTGCCCATAACAGGACGGAGTGTATACTGTTGGAAATGTGACACGATACTGTCACTAAGGATATTAGCCATGTGTTTCAGTGCATGCTATGAAAAAATAACTAATTAAACTCAGTTTGTTGCATACATATAATGATCACGAGATGGGATTGCGGTATAGGGGTAAGAGATGAATTTACGGGTTGCCAGTTTCAACCAATCAAGATGTGGAGGAGATGTAAAGTGGATGTGTGTGCCTGATAACCCCTGTATACAAGCTCAAGAAATGTAAGTCCATGAAAAATTTACCTACAGAAATATATTCTTTACAAATATAGCAATACTATATTAAGCTCAGATCCATGTACATCATAACACACTTTTGTCATTCTCTACCAAACATTGCTAGCCAGCCTGAATCAAAGATTCTGACTACTGATTGATGCTTGAGAACCTTTCCTTGTATTTCACATTATTAAAAATGAGAACATAAAAAATGATTTGTTTACTCATGTGAAACAAATCTTTATTCTTATGAAACATCCTTTATCAACATTAAGACCCATCACATTTTAATCACACCCTAGATACACTAAAACCCACCACCTTTTAATCACGCCCTATGTACACTATAAAGACCATAGAAACACTCAATCACATCTTAATCAAACTTTACAAGCACTGAGACTCATCACATCTTAATAAAGACAAGTAATTTGTTCTTACAAAAGACGTTTGACGTATAAGAACGCCAGGTGAAGAACACCATGCCCAAACAAACTTACAATCTAAAAGGATGAGGGACAAATACACAAAGGTTCACGAGGGATTCAAATAATTTGGATATATCTGAGGGTAGGTGATTGGTGTAAGGCAGCACAGTAGATAGTAGACAGAATAGGAAGGTGGTAAAGGATTAGGAGTTTATTGACAAGGGTTCTCTAAAGAAGTGTGTTTTTAAGGATCTTTTTGAAGGATTGCAGATGTGAGGAGAGTTAAATATGGTACTGGAGGAAATTCCATAAGGAAGGGCTGCCCTGGAGAAGGTGATTGTTTGTGGTGAGGGTATGAGAACAGGATAGTTTTTAGGTTTGTCCAGATCATTTTTATGATATATTTTATATGGATGATATTCATATGAGCCGTACCACCATATGGACTACCAGACTACCTGAACTAAGTTTTATTTTCCAAGTAATTCTGACTAAATTTTTCTGCCTCGCACAAACCTAATTTTAATCAGACTCTGGTTGCATTAAGACCCATTACCTCTTAATCAGATCCAAGGTGCACTAATATTAGCAGCACTAAGACCCAGTACATCTAAATCAGATCCTTGTGGTATTGAAGATCATCATGTCGTAATCAGACCCTTGAAACACTGAGGCCATGTCACGACAACTATATGATCCAACATGCAGAACTATGTAACATCCACATTAAATAGAAAAACATACAGAACGTAAATCGGTCCTTAGAATGACCGGGTTAATACGTTGAAGAATAGAGAATAGTCAAGGGAAAGCCGAGGTCAAGGGAACCAGAAAGATCGATATAACAAAATTGTGTCTCAATCATGTTACACATTCTACATTCTACAGCCCTCATCACAGCAATGAAATGAAAAGTTATTTCCTTTTAAAGTCATTTTGGCATGATATTTATTGCAAATGTAAGTTATGCCAGTGTATATATGTCCACCCCACAACATATCTTTATTTTGTACCTTCATGTTGTATGTATTATCTTCTATAATGCTGAAGGTGCTGATCTATATTACACAAAGTAGGCACTGAGAAGGGGCTACACATTAAATAAACACGTATTGTCTATTTATTTTAAAATAATGGACAATACTTCATTACTAAGCAGGAAGCAATTCATCATCATTCCTGGAGTTAAATTTGAGGTTCCTTGCTGTTTTATATTTATATCAGTTTTCTTGGAAATATCTTTGATAACTTTGGTGGTAACTAACTAGTTCGGTAGATTTGTGTTCAAACGAAGGCTCCGTCATAACACCACTGCTGAACTCCATAGCAAAGGGGAGAGGCAAACGAGGGTAGATTGATAGCGAGTCAATGCTGGTGGTTGCCCTTAGCCCTTCGCATGTTAGTGCCTTGTTCCAGTGTACAATGAAGAAAACAAACAAACTGTGACCTTGAACAGCATTGCCTTCCTTGCACACTGACACTGAAATACAATTTTGTGCCTATTGGGCAATTTTTGTGCCTATTAGTAATTGTTTTTTTTTTTTTTCATTTTCCCTGCAAACAAACAGGGCTACTAGGAGGTGTGTACCAAACAGGAATCCATTACACTTGAGGGTGCTTCTTGCTTTTCTCTACAAACATTTTGATTGATGCTACTTCAGGTCCTGGAAGTCCATTAGGACGCATTAATATTGACCATAACGTAATCTATATTCTTCACCAATCTTGAGATGCATATTCTTTTGTAAAACAGTGATGAACAAATAAATGCACTAGACTTTACCCAGAAGGAGAGAGAGAGAGAATAACACATTTACTGACAATCCAAAGCTGAAAATTAGATCGTTAACATTTAAATTGTGGGCAATGTCCTTTTCGTACTGTTATCGAGCTTTGATAACCCTCTGTCAGAGCATTCTTTTCCAGAAATACATCCAGTCTGTCACTATTGCCACCAGTGGTTTTAACACTATCAAGTTAATATATTAAGAGGCATCAGAGGTTTCACCGCTATGAATAAATGTGAAATTGCTCAAATGTATTTTTTTCTCACATGACCTAAGACGAAAGAAAAAGAAAACCTTATAAAAATAATATGGGTGAATTCTGATCACTCTGCAAATAAAAAATGCCATTAGGCTGGGAAAGGAAAAAGAAAACGACATGGCCGGGTGGTCGTCTGACAGGCTAAAAGGATAATTCAATTTCTGTGTTCACTAAATCATTGAACTAACCTTGTCCCATTGTCTTATGATACAATTTATTTATATCTGGTCAGTCTGGGCAATGCACAAATAATGGGTCCCCATCCTCCTTTGCCAGCTGAGCTATATTTAAATCTCAGTCTACAGGGAATAAAGATGAATATGGTAATTTGTCAGAAAACCCAGCTTTTCTTTTCACTCCAACCAAGTAGTAAAAATCTCCTTTTATATTTCCCCCCCTAGAAATTGCCCGCATAGACAAAGACTACCTCTTAGTTCAGATTTTGATCCTTATTGTGTCGCGAACATGAAAACAGACGAATTAGTCATGGATCTAAAAGATTTATTATCGAATGTAAGGGTGTGCATACATGTGAATGAGAATGAGCTGGCTTGGTAAATGGGATCGGGTGAACAAATGTGCCTCTCTGAATACGTGGAGGTATTTAAGCTGGAAAAAAAATCATTAGATGAATTGAAATACGCATCAGAATAAATATAAACACATTTCTTCTTGTCGGTAAGCAACACACAAAAATATTCTACGCCATGTTTTTCCATCTACAGTTTCAAGGTTAATTATTATTATTACTATTATTGTTATTATTAGTACTATCGTCTATTATTTATAAAGATAATCTATTTATTTAACCAGAAATTGCAGATAACTTACAATGTAATTACAAAATACATATTTTAGGAAAAAAAGCTAAAAATGGGGGGGGAAAGTTGAGTGGGATTTTGATCTCAGTTTGGGATTTTAAGCCTAAATTTTGCATTACTCCTGTGAGTTAAAAAAGTGAATTGAACAAATCCCACAGTGTACAAAGATTTGTATCAAACCTAAATTAAGATGGATGGATGTATGTATGTATGGATGGATGGATAAATAGTTATTATTTGCATTTACATAGGACAAACATATTTCACAGTACTTTACAATATTATACAGAAGGAAATTTAACAATAAATGAGACAATTACAAAATGTTAGAGGAAAAATAGGTTGATGAGGAGTCTGAATCTAGGTGCGGGGTAAATGTAAATACACAGCAAGAAAGACATCAAAAGGCAAATAAGCAACTAGTTGGGAAAGTAGCAGAATTGGAAGAAGAGCAAGAGACAGGTTTGTGAAATAGAAGTTACTCTGGGAGGCCATACATTTTTCTGAGGAACTTCTTAAGTGATTGAAGACCAGAGGAGAGTCTGATGGGGGTAGACAGGCAGTTCCAAAGGAAAGTAGCCACCTGAAAGATATCTTGCAACCCCAATTTAGCAGTAAGGGTGCAAGCAACAGACAGGAGAACATCATCAGCTGAAAGAGGGAAACCGTGAATGGACATACCTACGAATTAGTGAAGAAATACAACAGAGGCTAGAGTTGCTAAGAGCTTTGTAGGAAAGGGTTAGTATTTTTAATTTACTCCTATAGGGTACAGGAAGCCAATGTATGTAATGACAGACGGACGATATGTGTCATGGTTTGCACCGTGATATCCAGAAGGCCAGACGTTGTCGCCCCAGAATGCACATTAGGGGATTTAAACTGTGGTCCATCTGTGTCCTAGTCTTGCTATCTTGCCTCTGGGCCACTCTTCAGTTCTTATTTTTGCCTAAAATTTATCCTCGCCTTGTCTCCAGCACTGGGGGCTGGACTTTACCCGTGGCTGCTCCTGTCTATCTAGCCCACCTGTAGCAGATCATTATTAGCTGGGTATATAAGCACTGCCTTGCCCTGGGAACTTTGTCAGTTCATTGACTCTGGTTCCTGTATTTGTGTTCTTGATCCAGTGTTCTCCAGACGGCTCATGACCTTGGCTTATCTTCATTTATCCTGACCTCTGGCATTCTCTGACCTGGCTTACCCTCGTTTATCCTGACCTCTGGTATCCTCTGACTTTGGCTTCTCCTCGATGATCCTCCTACTTGTGTCCTTGCCTGTACTGCAACTTGAAACTATATCCTGCACAGCCCCCGTGCACAGACTCACATGCCAAGTGGCTTTTTATCTGGTCACCTTGGTCTGTTTTTATTTGCAAGGGTGAGCGTATATATCTGCATACCTGACTCCAAATCGGGTAAGATTCCTGACAATATGTGAGCAGAGCTACAGGAGTGAAAAATCAGCATGGTGGTAACATTCATTATGGACTGTAGCAAGACAGTATAGTTTCTGAAGACCAATTAGGAGAGAATTACTGTAATCAAAGCAAGACATTACTAGAGCATGAACAAGCTCGTTAGCAGCATCTTGTGTAAGAAAGGGGTGGACACAGGCAATGTTCTTAAGGGGTATCAGCAAGATATGACAATAGACTGGACATGAGGTGTGAGGGTAATGCCAGAATCAAAGATAACACCAAGACAGTGAGCTTGAAAGGACAGGCTGATGCAGGTACCATAAACTTGCAGGGATAGACTAAGAGTTTTATGAGGAGGAAAAATAAGAAGCTCAGTTTTAGAGATTGAGTTTCAGAAAGCGGGAGGACATCCAATCAGAGATGGAAGAAAGGCAAGTGGTGACTTGTTCTTGAAGAGCGGAGAAGAGATTAAGGAAGCAGAGCTATATCTGGGTGTTAATGGCATATATATGGTAGCGGAATCCAAAGCAATTAATACATTTGCCATGAGAGGCAATGTAAAGAGAAAATAAAAGGGGACCAAGAACAGAGTTTTGGGGGACTCCAACCAAGACAGGACGAGGGGAGGTTGTGTCATTAGGAAAGGAGACACTGAATGAAAATTGGGAGAGATAGGATGAGAACCACAAGAGGATAGTGTCACAGAAACTGGGGGATTAAAGAGTTTTAAGGACAACATGATCAGCAGTGTCAAAGGCAGCAGAGAGGTCAAAATAATTAGTATAGAGTAGTGGCCTTTAGATTTAGCAACGATTAGATAATTTGTTACACTAATCAGATCAATCTCAATACAGTGGAGGGGGTAGATGCCAGATTGAAGAGGGTCAAGAACAGAGTTAGAATTGAGAAAGCAAGCCAGATGGGTAAGGACAAGTCATTCCATCTTCCGGGCAAGATGGGTCAAGTGATAACTTTCTGAAGGATGGGTGCAACAGTAACATGTTTAAGGGGAGCGTGGACAATGCTAGGACCAACAGGACATATACTCCTACACAAAGGAGAAACATTAACACACGTCAAGACAACCCAGGTAACAAGGTCAGACATATAGATCACACACTAACCCCTAGAGAGGACCATCTACACAACAGACACTACCACCCAAAAAGGTCAACACAGGGAGAGGATTTTCTCATATCACATATAAGAGACAAACACAAAGAGAACAGACCCCCACAAAAATCCCCAGGAAAGAGACAGAGGAGTCCAGAAGACGGGGAAATAGAGGAGGAGTCCTTATACAGAAAAGAAAGAAAAATAAGACACTAATACCCAAAAAGAATGGTATTTTTAACTTAACACAAAGAGCCCTAACAGTACCCCAAAGGACATTGCTAGAAAAAGGCCTTAAGTTCGCCCCATCTAGAGACATTGACAAATTCAATATATACATTGACCTAAACAAATTTAAGAGGAAACTATGTCTGAAAAAATTCTTTAATAAATACCCAAGTGAAACAAATACACAGGAAAGAGAACAGTCAGAATTCACACATACAGAATTAAAAGAACAATCCAAGTTCTTTCCGAAGTCATGCATCTCAGAAGAGATGGTGACTTTCGAAAAGATGGTGATGAAAGACACCTACAAAATTAAAAATCTTAATAAATTTGAACATAACCTGACAATACAAGAAAGGGCAGCATTGAAATCTTTTAAGAATGACCATACCCTCGTGATAAAACCAGCGGATAAGGGGGGGGGGGCATAGTCCTATTGGAACAGACTAATTACAATAAAGAAGCAGAGAGAATTTTAGAAGACCCACACACATATAAAATATTGAAGAAGGACCCGACAAATGAGATTAAAGATAGCTACCACCAACTAATAGAAAAGGGGAAGTCTAGAAATATACTTAACAAAAAGGAAAACGAGTTTTTGAATATCTCACACCCTAAAGTGCCCGTATTTTACTTCCTCCCGAAAATACACAAAGATGCCACCAATCCCCCAGGCAGACCAATAATATCGGGAATTGGATCAATCTCTAGCAGACTATCACTTTACATAGACAAACATCTCCAACGGATAGTACGAGAATGCCCGAGTTATCTCAAAGACACAATCAGCATACTACAGATACTTGAAAACACAATATGGGAAGACAATTTTTATTTGGTTACATCAGATGTAACCTCATTGTACACGATCATTCCACACGATAGAGGATGCTTGGCAACCAGGACATTTCTAGAACAATCCCGCAGCTTTCACCCTGACCAGGTAGACTTTATAGTTGAGGGCATCAAATGGATCCTCAACAATAACTACTTTTGGTATGGTAACAACTTTTATCTCCAAACATGTGGGACTGCGATGGGCACGAGGTTCGCTCCCAGCTATGCGAACCTTTTTATGTCCCATTGGGAACAGGAGTTCATTTATGGGGACACTAGATGGGAGTCGAGCCTCGTGACCTATCGCAGGTACATAGATGATCTGTTCTTTATATGGAGGGGAGACGAAAAGTCTCTACAAATCTTCCTCACACACCTTAACTCCAACGAGTGGGGAATAAAACTAACTTCAAATTATAGTAAATCATGTGTAAACTTTTTAGACCTTAGCATCTATGTAGAGAACCAAACAATTAAGACTAAGACTTTCTTCAAGACCGTAGACGTCAACAGCTACATAAAGGACACCAGCTGCCACTACTCTCCGTGGCTAGTCAATGCCCCCAAAGCTCAGTTACTTAGAATAAGACGTAACTGCACGGAGGACACAATATTCCATGAACAGGCACAGATCATTTTAGAGAATTTTAAAGAAAAGGGATATCAAGAAGATTTGCTGAATACAGCCTATGACAAAGTTAAAGTAGAAGAAAGATCCTCCCTAATCAGATATAAAGAGAAAAAGGAAGCTAAAAATGAACCAGTGTTTGTCTGCGACTTCAATTGCAAAAGCAAACAATTTAAGAGAATCCTGAACAAACACTGGCCCATCCTAAAAAACGATGATACACTAAACTCTATCCTCCCCGAAAAACCTACTATAGTATATAGAGGAGTACCTAGCTTAAATTGCACTTTAGTGCATAACCATATAAGAACTAAGGAGCATGATCACTTTTTAAATAAATCAAAAGGTTTTTTTGGATGTGGCACTTGCGGTGCATGCAAGAACACACAAAATACAAAAAGACACATCCAGACTTTTAATCACCCCAAAAACCCTAAACAAAGTTTTAAAATAAAAGAATTAATTACATGCTACTCAAAAAAAGTCATATATGTTATTATATGTCCGTGCGGCCTATTCTATGTGGGACGTACGATTCGCAATCTTAACGTACGGATCCAAGAACACATTAGAAATATTAAAAATGGATTTGCAAAACACAGTTTATCAGCACACTTCCTGGAAAGACATGATAAAAACCCAAATAACATGAAATTTATGGGTATACATAAACTGGTACCAAACTGGAGAGGGGAGGACCTCATAAAACGGTTGGGGCAATTAGAAATGAGGTGGATTTTTAACCTGAACACACTGACACCTCAGGGTCTTAATAATGACTTTGAACTTTGCCACTTCCTATAAGCTTTTTATGCACTTTTATCACTGCCTCTACATATGGTAGAGATTTCTTTCTTCATATGTATTTTTAATTTCCATTTGCACTAAAAGCATGAAGGTGTCAGATTTTTATACATATTTTTAATTTTTATGACTCACCCACTACGGTTTTATTTGAAATATTGTTGCAATATATAGAATTCAGAATACCTTATGCACTTTATATATACAGAAGAACTACCACAATTTAAAGGATATGTATAAACATATATGCATCTGTATGCCTAAGAACAAATTTCATCTCTAAGACTTTTTGAAACACTTGGATATACTTAACCTGTGTGAGACCTGGACTTAACTAGTTTCTATTTTGCCCTTATCTCTCCTGCACTATATCCCTATGGGAGTATTACTGGCCTACTAGATCGCTGCCAGTAATCAAAATGGCGACAATGGACTTATCAGGAAATGGGACTTTACATGAGCGATACGTCACTTCCGGTCGACGAAAACCAGCGCAACGTCATTTCCGGTCGACGAAACCGGAACGAAAGTAAAACAATCAAGACCACAGCTGAACCGGAACCGGAGGGCGCGAAACCATCCACCAATGGGACTCGAAAACAACATTTAAAAGAAGACAGGGAACCAAGAGAACAAGACACCGATTGAGAAAGCCGACCAGGCGAAACGCGTCTCGGACCACCTCAGAAGTTTGGACATTATATTTTTTATATATACTTATATTTTTTATTGTTTTTATAGTGTTATTCACACAAGTATTTTTACCAATAAATATATTGTTATTACTTATTATATGTCCACCTGAGCTTCTGATTTAGTCTATACTCTGCAGTTCCCGCTCCAACAAAAGAAGGGTATGTGTCCCCTTATAGACACATTTGCTGAAACACTTAGAGCCAAGTCTGAGGCTCTATGAAAGGTGAGCAGTTATATTTTATCTATCTGCACACACTGGTACCTGAAACATACTGCACCAGATCCCGGTTTTTTATTATACCCCACAGAAAGAAAGTTTAGAAAATCAGCATCTGAAGGGTTCGTGTCTCCTTAAGGACACGTCTGCTCGAGAGATCTGAGCCTGTCCTATTTAGGCTCAGACCCATGTGAGTGAACCACTGTTTGGTTTTTTCACCCAAATTGCACTTAATAGTCTGCACTATTGTACCTTTCTCCCCCCTTAGGCTATACTGAAAAACCCCAGGGGGGGTAAGTTTATTTATTTTATAGCGCTCCACCTTACACTGGGTTTTATCGTGTATAAATACTCAGTAATTCCTCCACAATGCTAGAAGGAGAGCAATTGAA